>NC_053025.1:441672445-442021394 GCF_003073215.2 Triticum urartu | reverse complement strand
TCCATCCACTTGGCAAAAGAAAAGAAAACCAATCAATCAAAACAACAAGTGGATGTCCTCGAATGAGTAAAATATGCAATCAACATGCTCACACAACAAAATGGCAATTGAAATATGTGGCAAAGCATGCACAACCAATTCTAGCATCTATCAAACAATTTGCGATGACTAGGTCATCTATATATGAGTATATTGACTTAGGAGTCAAATGAGAACATTTGATCATAGGTCATACTCATCGTTTAAGCACAAGTGGGGTTACCACTTTTACATAAAGCATTGTTGTGTTCACACCATTAGAGTTGCTTTAGCTCAATTCTTAGAGTAAAGCTCCCCCTAGATGTGAGACCCCCCCTAAGAGGGATGAACTAACCTTGGGTTTTGTCGATGATGACTTCATGTAGATGTCGAAGATGTGGATGCTCAATGTTGATGTAGATCATTTGAAGCTATCCATTGGAATGAGTTGCACTTTCAATACCTACACGGGTTAGTCCCACAAGGAAAAAACAAGTATATTCATAGACATAAAGTGATGCACACACAAGATGATGTCTATGAAAGCTTTTAGGTTACCTTGTCCCTTGTCTTACCAACAAGAGGGTTTTTGACTCCTTGAACTAGTGCAAGATGTGGAAGTTGATTGCACTTGTTCTTGCCAAGATGATAAGAGTGAAGTATGTTGGCGGAGTCACCCTCAAGAACTCTCTAGTTCTTCTTCGGGATCCACACCATCTTGATGGGAATCCTCGGTGTTGTAGTTGTACTTGATGAAGTGGAACTTGAAGTAGTCTTGGGAACCCACTTGACCAAGGCCTTAGGAGCTTCTTCAAATGCATCAATTTCCTCTTGAAGCTTGTCCTTGCCTTTTTGCTTGTGGTCTTGTGGTGGAAGATCATCTTGAGCTTGTGTCCCTTTGAAAGAAGTAGGATCATACTTCTCTTGTTGAGGAACAAACTTCGTCTTGGGGTATTGATCTTCTTCCCACTCAACTCCATTGGCATTGAACTTTCGTTCAAAACCAACACCTTGATTCTTCCGGTGCCTTCCTTGCTTGCGTACAATTTCCTCGAATTGCTTACTTCCGGCAAGGCTCTTGTAAACACCTTTCTCTATAATTTCCTTCAATAAGCTATTTTCTTGCTCAAGTGTAACTTGTCTAAGAGAATCATTAGTGGAATCAAGAGAACTACTAGAAGCAACAATGTTAGATTTAGCATGATTATTGTTACTACTAGAGGAAGAATCTTTCTTGTTCTTGTTGCTAGACTTGACTTGAGGCATGTAGGTGGATAAGAGTAAACGCTTGGCAATGTAAGAATAACTTTTCTTACGAAGATCATCATTGATTGCTTTTAAGAACTCATGCTCTTGCTCAAGGTTGAGCTTTTCAAAGCATAATTTCTCATGAGTCCTTAAAAGTTCTCGATGATCTCCTAAGATAGTTTCATGAGCTAACTTAAGAGTGTTTAGTTCTTTAGTTAGAGACTCAATCTTGTCCTTATCATTGTCATTCGTTTTATCTTGATTAGCATGATTAATAGATGTTTCATCATAGTATTCATCACTAGAGTTGTCAACAAGTAAATCATCATCACCTAACAAGTCATCTTCATCACTATTGAAATCAACATACTCGAGGTGTGATACCTTTGGGTAATTAGCCATGAAGCATGTTCCAACTCCTTCATTTGGTGAGTCAAATATGTCGTAGGAGTTGGTTGTCACAAGTGCTAGACCGGCAACACCTTCATCTTGAGTGTATTCGGAGTCGGAATGATAGCTTCTCTCGGAGTGGTTGTCGGAGTCGGAGCCGGATACCCATTCACCAACATGAGCTTGATGTCTTCATTTTGTGTAGCTCCTTGATGACTTGTCCTTTCTTTCCGAATCCTTGCTTCTCCGTGAGGGTCTTCGTTCATAACGATCATCTCTACTCCTTCTTTCTCTAGATGGTGATTCTTCTCTTCTACTTCTTCTCTTGGGAGAATCTTCTCTTCTCTTGTAGGGGGCCGTACACTCATTGGAATAGTGTCTGGGCCTTCCACAATTGTAGCAGTTTCGCTCTCGACTAGAAGATCTTTTGTCATTGTAGGACCTTGACTTGGAGCTTATCTCTTTGCTTCTACTCTTGTAGAACTTGTTCAAGTTCTTCACCATTAAGCTCAATTCTTCATTGAAGGTTTGTTTCTCACTCGATGATGTGGGGGCTTCACATGAGGCTTTGTAAGCACCACTTGATTTGTTGTGAAGTTCCTCTTTATCCTTGAGTGACATCTCATGAGCAACAATTCTTCCGATGACTTCCGTTGGCTTTAGATCTTTGTAATTTGGCATCATTTGGATCAATGTGCACATGGTATCATATTTTCCATCCAAGGCTCTTAGGATCTTCTTGGTGATGAATCTATCTATCATCTCTTCACTCCCTAAGACGGCAATCTCATTTGTGATAAGAGCAAGCCCAGAGTACATTTCAGCAACACCTTCACCATCCTTCATTTTGAACTTGTCAAGTTGACTTTGAAGCACATCCAATTTGGATTCCTTGACGGAGTCGGTACCTTCGTGCATATCAATCAAAGTATCCCAAATTTCCTTTGCATTCTCAAGACGGCTGATTTTGTTGAATTCTTCGGGGCACAATCTGTTGAAGAGGATATCACAAGCTTGAGCGTTGTATTGCAGCATCTTCAAATCTTCCGCGGTGGCTTCACGGTTCGGTTCTTTCCCGTCAAAAAATTCACCTTGCAAGACAATACACACAATAGCCCAAATGGCGGGGTTATGTCCAAGAATATGCATTTTCATCTTATGCTTCCAACTAGCAAAATTAGTGCCATCAAAGTAAATGGAGACCTGGGTTGTGAAACCAAGGCTATGACCGCCAAAAGCTATGGAAATCAAAGCAAATGGAGACCTGGCTCTGATACCACTTGTAGGATCGAAAGTATGTCTAGAGGGGGGTGATTAGACTACTTGACCAAATAAAAATCTAGCCTTTTCCCAATTTTAGTTCTTGGCAGATTTTAGCTATCTTAGCACAAGTCAAGCAATCTCCACACAATTCAAGCAAGCATGCAAAAGAGTATATGAGCAGCGGAAAGTAAAGCATGCAACTTGCAAGAATGTAAAGGGAAGGGTTTGGAGGATTCAAACGCAATTGGAGACACGGATGTTTTTGTCGTGGTTCCGATAGGTGGTGCTATCGTACATCCACGTTGATGGAGAAATCAACCCACGGAGGGTAACGGTTGCGTGAGTCCACGGAGGGCTCCACCCACGGAGGGTCCACGAAGAAGCAACCTTGTCTATTCCATCACGGCCGTCGCCCATGAAGGACTTGCCTCACTAGCGGTAGATCTTCACGAAGTAGGCGATCTCCTTGCCCTTACAAACTCCTTGGTTCAACTCCACAATCTTGTCGGAGGCTCCCAAGTGACACCTAGCCAATCTAGGAGACACCACTCTCCAAGAAGTAACAAATGGTGTGTTGATGATGAACTCCTTGCTCTTGTGCTTCAAATGATAGTCTCCCCAACACTCAACTCTCTCTCACAGGATTTGGATTTGGTGGAAAGAAGATTTGAGTGGAAAGCAACTTGGGGAAGGCTAGAGATCAAGATTCATATGGTTGGAATGGAATATCTTGACCTCAACACAAGTGTAGGTGGTTCTCTCTCAGAAAATGTGTATTGGAAGTGTAGGTATGTTCTGATGGCTCTCTCCACGAATGAAGAGTGGGTGGGGGGGTATATATAGCCTCCACACAAAATCTAACCGTTACACACAATTTGCCAAACTCGGTGGGACCGAATGGTTAAACTCGGTCGGACTGATTCAGCAAACCTAGTGACCGTTAGGATTTTCGGTGGGACTGAGATGCAACTCGGTAGGACTGATATGGTTAGGGTTAGGGCATAATGTAATCTCGATGTGAACGATTACACAAACTCGGTGGGACCGATTTTGTTAATAAGATAACCAGAGAGTTGGTCAGGTAAACTCAGTGGGACCGATTCGCTCATCTCGGTGAGACCGAAGTGTTACAAAAGGGAAACAGAGAGTTTACATTGCAATCTCGGTGGGACCGATCACTCATCTCGGTAAGACCGAAATGTTACAAAGGGAAACAGAGAGATTACAATCCCATCTCGGTGAGACCGAGATCCCTATCGGTGAGACCGATTTGCCTAGGGTTTGTGGCAGTGGTTATGACATTTGAAACTCGGTGGCGCCGGATAGAAAGAATCGGTGGGGCCGAGTTTGACTTTTGGTTTAGGTCATATGTGGATGTGGGAAGGTAGTTGAGGATTTTGGAGCATATCACTAAGCATTTTGAGCAAGCAAGCCATTAAGCAACACCTCATCCCTCCTTGATAGTATTGGCTTTTCCTACAGACCCAATGTGATCTTGGATCACTAAAATATAAAATGTAGAGTCTTGAGCTTCAAGCTTGAGCCAAACTTTTTTTCCTTAGAATTTTGAGGGATCCACTTTCCTCATCCATGCCATGCCATTCATTGAGCTTTTCCTGAAATATTGATCTTGGAATAATGCTAGCTCAATGAGCTATATGTTGTTAGGAATTACCAAAACCACCCAGGGATAGTTGCACTTTCAAGGTCCCCCGAGGAGGAGGACAATTGAGAAACACCAGGCGTTAACCTGCGAGGACGTGCACATGTCGGAGAACTACTTCAATAATAAGAAAAGAATGAGGTATGGTTAAAGTACCCCGCTTCACTTACGGTCTGGCCGGAGGTTCGTCCTCAGCATGAAGCTCTACATCGGCATCGCTTGCGCGGCTCAAGCTGACCGACGATGGCATTTTTCCTTTCTTGGAAAGTTTCCCCTCCTGGCCTCTAGAAGCAGCCTGCTTCTTGCCGTGGCATGCATCTCCTTTGGGCTCCCCGCTCTCACCCCCCTCTGCAGACACCCGGTATGGTGTCAGAATTAACATCTGCGTCAGCAGGGGGACGCGGGATCTGCGGGAAGGGGCGCCGGACTCCAGATTAATACCACTTTCTTTATCTAGTCTTGTAGGGACGGATTGCTCAGTATCTTGTCAAAAGATGTTGGAATAAAAGGTGTTGAATACTTACCGAAGTGTCTGGATGATTGCAGTGGAGGCCAACATCTTCGATGGTGTCCGGCCATTGCTCTCACTCCCCGAAATATAATTTCTGCATTCCTTCGTGCGTAGTACCGAAGAAGTGCTGAAGAGTCTGCCGCCCTTCTGGATTGAACTCCCACATACGGAGAGGCCGCCGTTGACACGGCAGGATCCAGCGGACCAGCATTACCTGAACGACGTTCACAAGATCGATGCCCTTCTCAGTAAGGCTTCGGATGCGACCTTGCAGAGTCTGCACCTCATTAGCGGATCCCCAGTCCAACCCCTTGTTGATCCATGAGGCAAGCTGAGTTGGAGGTCCGGGATGGAATGCAGGCGCTGCCGCCCACTTGGAGCCCTGCGGCTCGTTAACATAAAACCACCTCTGCTGCCACAGTATGGAAAGCCTCCGCGAAGGATCCTTCAAACCAAACCGTGCTGGCAAGCTTGTTTATTACAACATTGCCGCACTCTGCCTGCTCCCCCTCTGTCACCCGCAGCCTCACATCAAAAGTCTTGAGCCACAAACCAAAGTGCGGAGGAGTCCAGAGGAAGGCCTCACACGTGACGATAAATGTCGAGATGAGAAGAATGGCGTCCGGGGCCAGATCGTGAAAATCTAGCCCATAGTAGAACATGAGCCCCTGGACAAAGGGGCTAAGCGCGAACCCTAGCCCATGAAGGAAGTGGGACACACATACTACCCTCTCGCTGGATTAGGGGGTGGGAATAATCTGCCCCTCGGCAGGAAGCCGATGAAAATTTTTTGGGTCAGGTACCTCGCTACGCGGAGCTTCGCAATATCCTCCTCCGTGATGGAAGAGGCCACCCACCGGCCTGAACGGCTGGGCGGGGACATGATTGAGGTTGGTGGTGATTGGGACTCGAGGGATAGAACTCGAGGTGGCTGGGATTGAGGAAGAAGCAAGTGCAGAAGAGAAAGACAAGTCCGGATCCCTATATAAAGGCCCAGAATATCGAGCGTCCCCTCCTGGGTCTCGAAACTTACCTATCCTCAAAGAGTTGTACCCAGAGGACGGTTGGGTTACCCATGCCAGCATTATTGAAAATCCTATGAATAAGGGGGCACGATCTCTGCTTTGACAAGACGTGCCAATAAAACCGCTTCCCCAGACGTGGGGCGACAGGCTAGCCAACGGTTGGAAATAATAACCGGG
This sequence comes from Triticum urartu, assembly GCF_003073215.2. Lineage (NCBI taxonomy): Eukaryota > Viridiplantae > Streptophyta > Magnoliopsida > Poales > Poaceae > Triticum > Triticum urartu. Next base: position 442,015,099 of record NC_053025.1, on the reverse strand, counting down.
CAGGCGTAATACAGTGCCGTAAACAATTGTCTGCAGATTGGCCTCGTGTAGTACTGTATTTTCTGTAATTATATACACAGGTCCGGATACAATCATCTTCTCCGAAGACTATATTGACGTTTGGACGAAGGGGAACCCGCCTTGCAATGCCGAAGTCAATTTGCACGCCAGACTCCTCGTCATTGAAGCCGGGTTTAGGGGCTACTAAGGGAGTCCTGGACTAAGGGGTCCTCGGGCATCCGGCCTGTTATCCGATGGGCCGGACTGATGGGCTATGAAGACTGAAGACTATACTCGTGTCCAGATTGGACTCTACTTGGCGTGGAAGGCAAGCTAGGCGACCGATTATGAAGATTCCCTCTTATGTAACTGTAACACCCCGGATATGAATTTCCCAATATGTATTCCAACTCTTGCCGTTTCCGGCCTTAAGTTATTTTATTTTCTCGGGTTCGGGTTTTTGTCTCCGTGTGTTGTTATCGTTGTCATGCATCTCATATCATGTCATCATGTGCATTGCATTTGCATACGTCTTCATCTCATGCATCCGAGCATTTTCCCCGTGGTCCGTTTTGCATTCCGGCGCTTCGTTCTCCTCCGGTGGTCATTTCTACCTTTCTTTCGTGTGTGGGGATTAAACATTTCCGGATTGGACCGAGACTTGCCAAGCGGCCTTGGTTTACTACCGGTAGACCGCCTGTCAAGTTTCGTACCATTTGGACTTCGTTTGATACTCCAACGGTTAACCGAGGGACCGAAAAGGCCTCGTGTGTGTTGCAGCCCAACACCCCTCCAAGTTGGCCCAAAACCCACCTAAACCCTCTCCATCATCTAGAGTGTTCGATCACGATCGTGTGGCCGAAAACCGCACCTCATTTGGACTCTCCTAGCTCCCTCTATGCCTATAAATAGAACCCCTCCGAATCCGGATCTTCTTCTCCCCCGAAAACCCTAAAATTCTACCCGCCACCGGACATCGCCGCCGCCCCAACCGCAGTGCGCCACGTGGCGAGCCGCGCCCACATCGCCACCTCAGCCGCGCGCGGCCCGCGTCCGGCCCTCCTGGCCCAGAGGCGCGCCCCGCCGCCTGCCTCCTCGCCCCCGACGCCGGCGCTGTGTCCCGCCGCCCGCCACCATCAACACCGTGCGACTCCGGCAGCCGCGCCCTCAGCTCCGGTGACCTCGCCGGCCGGCGCCGCAAGCCGCCGCCCCGCCACTCGCCGCCTCGGCGCTGTCCGCCGCCTCCCGGCGCCGCCATCGCCACCGCCGGCTCCGGCCTCGCCTCGCCCCAGTCTTCTTCTTCCATTCCGGCAAGCCCGAGCGAACTCCGGCCAACCTCGTGCAACGCGCCAGATCTGGATCTGGATCCGGACGGTTGACTTTCTCCCGAAACCCTAGTTCATTTGCTCCTGTTCATCGTGCCGTAACTCCTCATCCGTAACTTCGTTTTGGGCATATAGCATATCAAAATGTTCGTCTCAGAGAGTACAGCATTTCATTCCATTGCATCATTTTCATTTGAGTTCATCTTGATGCCCAAAATGCCGTTAGAAGAGTGCTAGTTGAGATAATTGTCACATCTGTTGCTCCATTTAGTTGTTTGTCATTTTTGCCATGATTATTGTGTGCATGATATGCCCCTGAGCTCTACATGTGTTTTGTTAAGGGTTTTGCTATCTTTCCAGAGATGCAACCCATGTATTTTTGTGATGTGTGTGGTGACTAGCACAAGCTTGCAAAGTGAGGCATTTGGTAATGCTGATTTCAGGGACTTAGCATTTCCACTAAGTCCTTGACCTGTTTATCTCATATGGCCATATGTTCATGTTGTTTCCTAGTGATCCGTGCCTCTTTTGAGGATGATCAGTAAGGATGTTTTGTTAATCTTGTAGTGCTCTATCCATCCATGTCTTTGTTTGCATTTATGGAGCATCCTAGCTTGAGTCAATCGAGCTCTACTTTTGTCATTTCGTGAATCTGGGCAGATTGTCTACTTGTTAGCAATTTTGCCGATGATGTTGTAGTTGATCCGTGCATGATATGCTATTGTTCTTGCCATTTCTAGCTTGCATTTTGTGTATTCTTAATGGATGTATGCTTAGTTTGTCATGACTTGCTCCGTAGTGAGTGCGTCGAGCTCGTAAACATACCTACTTGATATCTGTTTCAGCATGCTCCAGTTTTCACCAAGTCTGTGATCTGATTATGTTTTTGCCATGTTCACATGCTTGCAAATGTATTTTCTGATCCCTTTTGGCTCAAGATCACTAAGGGACTTTTGTTAATCTCTTTGAGTAGCTCCATGCAATGCTTTACTTTGCCATGTTCAGGTCCTGTAGCATATTGTTTTCATGCTCCGAAGAGTGCTATCTGATCTGAAATTCCAGACAAGTGTTAGTCTGGAATCTGTTTACCATATGCATTTTTGCCATGCTTGTTTGAACCTGTTAATGGATGAATTGGCCGTAGCTCAATGCTAGACTTTTGTTAAGCATCATGAATGCATCCCTGCCATATATTTGTATGCCATGTTTGGGTGCTGTAGCATGTTCATCTTGTTGCATTTAGATGGCTACTTGCTGTAAATCGCAGAACGTGGTCATATTTGAATTGCTTGCCATTTCCAAACCGTAACTCCGATTCCGGCGTTCTTTATATCGTTTTCAAGCAATTTCATCTCATATTTCCAGTGGCACACTTGGATTTCCAAGTTGAGGCCAGGTTCATGCATCCCTTGTCAAATCTTGCATATGCATCCCGCATAGCATCCCGCATAGCATACCATCATTGCATCATATTGTTTGAGCTTTGCACATGGTTGATTGTGTTCCGTTTGCTTGTTTGTCTTGTTTGGGTAGAGCCGGGAGACGAGTTCGCTAACGAGGAGCCCGTTGAGTTTGCTTTCGAGGATCCAGTCAACTCTGACAACTTTGTAGGCAAGATGATCATACCCTCAAAATCACTACTATCTTTGCTTTGCTAGATGCTCACTCTTTTGCTATGCCTATGCTACGATGCCTACCACTTGCTTGTCCAGCCTCTAACCCACCATGTCCTAGCAAACCGTTGATTGGCTATATTACCGCTTTGCTCAGCCCCTCTTATAGCGTTGCTAGTTGCAGGTGAAGATTGGAGACCGTTCCTTGTTGGAACATTATTTACTTGTTGGGATATCATTATATTGCCATGTTATCTTAATGCATCTATATACTTGGTAAAGGGTGGAAGGCTCGGCCTCTCGCCTAGTGTTTTGTTCCAGTCTTGCCGCCCTAGTTTCTGTCATATCAGTGTTATGTTCCCGGATTTTGCGTTCCTTACGCGGTTGGGTTATAATGGGAACCCCTTGATAGTTCGCCTTGATTAAAGCTTTTCCAGCAATGCCCAACCTTGGTTTTACCATTTTCCACCTAGCCTCTTTTTCCCTTGGGTTTCCGGAGCCCGAGGGTCATCTTATTTAGCCCTCCCCCGGGCCAGTGCTCCTCTGAGTGTTGGTCCGACTGAGCTGCCTGCGGGGCCACCTCGGGGCAACTTGAGGGTTGGTTTTACTCGTAGCTAGTCTCATCTGAGTGTGCCCTGAGAACGAGATATGTGCAGCTCCTATCGGGATTTGTCGGCACATTCGGGCGGTGTTGCTGGACTTGTTTGAGCCTGTCGAAGTGTCTTGAAGAACCGAGATACCGAGTCTGATCGGAACGTCTCGGGAGGAGGTCTATTCCTTCGTTGACCGTGAGAGCTTGTCATGGGCTAAGTTGGGACTCCCCTGCAGGGATTTGAACTTTCGAAAGCCGTGCCCGTGGTTATGGGCAGATGGGAATTTGTTAATGTCCGGTTGTAGATAACTTGAACCTTAACTTAATTAAAATGAATCAACAGTGTGAGTTACCGCGATGGCCTCTTCTCGGCGGAGTCCGGGAAGTGGACACGGTGTTGGAGTAATGTTTGCGCAGGTTGCTCTCTAGTTTCTCGCTCGTGCTTTGCCTCCTCTTCTCGCTCTCTTTTGCGAATAGGTTAGCCACCATATATGCTAGTCGCTTGCTGCAGCTCCACACATATTTACCTTACCTTACCTTTTAAGCTTAAATAGTCTTGATCGCGAGGGTGTGAGATTGCTGAGTCCCTGTGGCTCACAGATTACTATCACACCAGATGCAGGGCCTGATGATTCCGCTCCAGGTGACGCGCTTGAGCTCAAGTGGGAGTTCGACGAGGACTCTCAATGTTACTACGTGTATTTCCCTGATGATCAGTAGTGGTGCCCAGTTGGGGTGATCGGGACCGTGTCGCATGTTGGGTTATCTTTTGTTTTGGCGCCGTAGTCGGGCCATGAGTGTTTGGATGATGTAATGCTATTTTATGTACTTGATTGACGTGGCGAGTGTAAGCCAACTATGTTATCTCCCCTTTATTATTTATATTACATGGGATGTTGTGAAGATTGCCTAGCTTGCGACATATGCCTTTAATGCGATTATGTCTCTAAGTCGTGCCTCGACACGTGGGAGCTATAGTCGAATCGAGGGTGTTACAAGTTGGTAATCAGAGCCTTCCCCGACCTTAGGAGCCCCATTGCTTGATCGTTTTAGCAGCCGAGTTGTGTCTAGAAAAATGTTTTGAGTCATTTAGGAATTATATATCGGAGAGCTTAGGAATTCTTTTTACTTCCCAGTCTCCTCATCGCTCTGGTAAGGCATCCTGACATAGAGTTTTGACTCTTCTCTTCTCAAATTTCTCTAAAAAAAATTTAGGATCACGCGGGTATCTTGGAATCGTTTCGATGGCTTTGTGACGAGAACATTGTCTTGGTGCCTCCTGTCAGGGGTTTTGTGGAAGTGTCCCGGGGAGTTGAGCTCTGAGGTGTTGTCGTCATAATTTTATCGTTGCAGTTCTGGAATACCTGAGTTTAGTACGCCGACATCGAAAATCTCTTTTATGCAGTTCGTTGGTGAGATAACCTTGACGCCACCCAGTACTGGGGCGGGAGTTCGGGAGTATCGCCATAACTTGTATAACGGATGCTTTTCGAAGGTTGAGGTAGATGGTTTCCGAAGTTTTTCTCGGTTATATGTTGAAGGATGGATACAGTTGGATGTAGGATTTGCTAGATTTGGGTGAGATATTATGCTTCCCTTGTATCCCCAACACCTGATTGCATAATCGGAAAGGTTCGGGAGTTTCATAGGTGGGAATTCTCGTAGCTCTAGTTCTTCTTCCACGGATATTTGGTTTGAGATTGGGATTTCTTACCGAGTATTCATTCTTCATCCGTACCTTGTTGATTTATTTCTCTACCTAATTCTAAGTGGATTCTCAATTTATGGATATGTGACCATTTCAAGAGGAATGCATTCGTTCATTTTGTTCGGATGTGAAGACTTTATGTTGCAATTTTCATTCCGTTGGATTCAGCTTCATTTATCTGTCTATGTGCTAACAGTGGTCAACCTCTTCAGGATGGCTCCCGCTAAGAGCACCAATCAGAATCAGAATCAGGATCCGCCACCACCTCCTCCTCCTCCGGAGGCATGGCAAGCTGTGATGGCCGCAACCAATGCAAACACACAGTTGATCATGCAAATTCTCCAAGAGCGCAATCAAGGCAACCAAGGGAACCAAGGCAACAATCAGAATCACTTTGCTACACTCAACCAGTTCCTTGCTAACGGGCCAAAGACTTTCAGCAATTGTGTTGAGGCAACTAATGCTGACGATTGGCTTGTGGATCTGTGAAAGCATTTCGAGTGCAGTAACGTCAGGCCTGAGGACTTTTTCAAGTACGCTTCCTTCCAACTCAAAGATCAAGCTGCAGAATGGTTCCAGCAGTACAAGGATTCCATAGGTGGACGTGTAATTACCTGGGATGAATTCCGTCAAGATTTCAGAGCTCATCATATTCCTTAGAGTGTGGTTGAAAGCAAGCGTGAGGAATTCCGCAACCTGAAGCAAGGCTCTTTGTCTGTCTATGACTACAACAAGTTGTTTCAGAAGCTCTCCCGCTTTGCCAAGCAGGACGTCCCTGATGAGAAGAGCATGATATACCAGTTCAGGGGTGGTCTCAGAGAAGAAATTTAGCTAGCTCTTGTCCTCTTTGAGCCCTTGAGGTACGATGAGTTCTACAACATGGCACTGAAGCAAGAGGCCGCTCAACTAAGGTGTGATGCTTCCAAGAAGCGAGTCAGAGATGCTACTCCTTCTTCCTCTACTCAAGTGGCCAAGCAGCAGAAGTATTGGCTTCCTCCTCCTCCGTTTAGTCAGCCGTATCAGCAGAAGAGCAAAGGTGGCAGTGGATCTTCCCACCCACCCAACCCTGGCTTCCAGAACAAGACTTCGTCTCAAGCTCCAAGATCGAGTGCTCCGTACCACCGTCCGCTTTCAGAGGTCACGTGCAACAAGTGCCAACAAAAGGGTCACTATGCCAACAAGTGTCTCAATCAGAGGCGCCTCCCTCCTCCTCCTCCTGTGAGATCGGCAAGTACAGCTGTGGTCAAGCATAACCCCAAGCACGCCAAGGTCAACTTGATGAATGCAGCTCAGGCAGAGGACTCGTCAGATGTCATCATGGTAACCTTCCTGCTAACGATGTTCCTGCAAAAGTACTTTTTGACTCTGGTGCATCGCATTCCTTCATGTCATTCCCATTTGCATCGGAGAACAATTTTAGTACTAAGGCATTACCTAGAGCTATGCAAGTCGTCTCTCCGGCTAAGCGTCTGAGTTCTAGTATGATGGTTCTGGATATTTCTATCATGATGGGTGATTTCAAGTTTCTGGCTTCTCCAATGGTTCTTGGTAACTCGGATATTGATCTTATTCTCGGGATGGATTGGCTTTCTAAGCACAAGGCTCAGCTTGATTGTGCAGCCAGGCAGATTCAATTGACTCATTCGTCTGAGGATGTAATTGTCTTTGCCGCTCGGGATAATACCATCCGTCTGTTTTCTCTCAATGAGAAGGGTGAACTGGATGCTATCTCGCAAATTCCAGTCGTTTGCGAATATCAAGACGTTTTTCCAGAAGAGCTTCCAGGAATGCCTCCGCATCGGCCAGTTGAATTCGTCATCGATCTTGAGCCTGGCACGGAACCAGTGTGCAAGCGTCCTTACAAGCTCGGACCTGAAGAGTTGAAGGAGCTGAAGAAGCAACTCGATATTCAAGAGAGAATGGGTCTCATCCGGCCTAGTTCTTCTCTGTGGGGTTGTGGTGTTCTTTTTGTGAAGAAGAAGGATGGAACGGACCGACTTTGTGTTGATTACCGTCCATTGAACAAGAAGACTATCAAGAACAAATACCCACTTCCCAACATCAACGAGCTGTTCGAACAACTCAAAGGTGCCCAAGTATTCTCCAAGCTTGATCTCCGTATGGGTTATCATCAGATTCGAATCCGTGAGCAAGATATTCCCAAGACGGCTTTCAGGACAAGCTATGGTTCATATGAATACACTGTCATGTATTTTGGCCTCGTCAATGCTCTTCCGACTTTCTCTCGCATGATGAACTTCATCTTCAACGCCTACACCAATGACTTCATTTTGGTCTATCTCTACAACATTCTGGTTTTCTCGAAGAACAAGGAAGATCATGCCAAGCACTTGCGTTTGGTACTCGATAAGCTCAGAGAACACCAGTTCTACGCCAAGTTCTCCAAGTGCGAATTTTGGCTCGATGAGGTTCTTTATCTTGGTCATATCATCTCTGCCAAGGGCATTGCGGTGAATCCTGAGAAGGTGTCTGCAATTGTGAATTGGGAGCCTCCTCAGAACGTGAAGCAACTCCGTAGCTTCCTCGGTCTCGCAAGCTACTGCCGAAGATTCGTTGAAAACTTTTCTAAGATCGCGAAGCCTCTCTCAAATCTTCTCCAGAAGCACGTCAAGTACGTTTGGTCTCCGGAGTGTGACATTGCTTTCAACACTTTGAAAGAGAAATTGATCACTTCTCCAGTTCTGACTCCGCCTGATGAATCCAAGCCGTACGAGGCCTTTTGTGATGCCTCTCTCCAAGGTCTTGGCGCAGTGTTGATGCAAGAGAAGAAAGTTTTTGCTTATACCTCTCGCCAGTTGAAGCCCAATGAGAAGAACTACCCCACTCATGATCTCGAGTTGGCGGCAGTTGTGCATGCTCTTTTGACTTGAAGACATCTCTTATTGGGAAGAAAAGTGGACATTTTCATTGATCACAAGAGTCTCAAGTACATCTTCACTCAGCCTAATCTCAACCTCAGGCAAACTCGATGGGTCAAAATGATTCAAGAGTATAATCCGAGTATCGAGTATACTCCAGGCAAGGCCAATGTGATTACTGACGCATTGAGCAGGAAGGCTTATTGCAACAGTCTGATTCTCAAGCCTTATCAACCTGAGCTTTGTGAAGCTTTCCGCAAACTTAATCTGCAAGTTGTTCCTCAAGGTTTCCTCGCCAACCTTCAAGTCTCTCCTACCTTGGAAGACCAGATTCGCCAAGCTCAGCTTCTTGATGCTATGGTGAAGAAGGTGAAGATTGGGATTGCCAAGAGTCAACCCAAGTACAAGTGCTACTGCCTTGATGACAAGAATACTCTCTTCTTCGAGGATCGTATTGTTGTTCCCAAAGGTGACCTCCGTAAAGTGATCATGAACAAGGCTCACAATTCTCTTCTCTCCATCCACCCTGGGAGTACGAAGATGTATCAGGACCTCAAGCAGGCTTATTGGTGGACTCGAATGAAGCGCGAGATTGCTCAATTCGTGAATGAATGTGATGTCTGCAGAAGAGTGAATGAATGTGATGTCTGCAGAAGAGTGAAGGCAGAACACCAAAGGCCAGCTGGTCTCCTCCAACCTCTTACCATTCCAGAATGGAAGTTTGACCACATTGAGATGGACTTCGTGACGGGGTTTCCAAAGTCCAAACGTGGCAATGATGCTATATTCGTTGTCATCGACAAACTCACTAAAGTGGCTCACTTTCTGCCTATCAAAGAGTCAATCACTGCAGCTCAATTGGCGGAACTCTATACCTCTCGGATTGTCTCTCTGCACGGTATTCCACAAGTGATCTCTTCAGACCGTGGCAGCATCTTTACCTCCAAGTTTTGGGATTCTTTTCAGAAGGCCATGGGCACCAACATCCGTTTCAACACAGCTTTCCATCCTCAAACTAGCGGTCAAGTCGAGCGTGTCAACCAGATTCTTCAAGATATGCTCAGGGCTTGTGTGATCTCCTTCGGCATGAAGTGGGAGGATTGTCTTCCTTATGCTGAATTCTCCTACAACAACAGTTTTCAAGCAAGTTCGGGCAAGGCCCCATTTGAAATTCTGTATGGCAGGAAGTGCCGTACCCCTCTCAACTGGTCTGAAACCGGTGAACGTCAGCTTCTCGGAAATGACTTAATCATAGAGGCAGAGGAAATGTGCAAAGTCATTCGAGATAACCTCAAAGCAGCCCAATCCCGCCAGAAGAGCTACTATGATAGTAAGCACCGTGATCTGGCTTTCGAGATCGGAGATCATGTTTACCTCCGCGTCTCTCCTATGAAAGGTACTCGTCGCTTCGGTATCAAAGGGAAGCTTGCCCCTAGATACGTGGGACCTTTCAAGATTGTCGGCAAGGGAGGCGATCTCGCCTATCAACTCGAGCTTCCTTCAAACTTTGCAAATGTTCATGACGTGTTCCATGTCTCTCAGCTTCGAAAGTGCTTCAAGACTCCTGACCGCACCGTCAACTTCGAGGACATTGAGCTCCAAGAAGATCTCTCTTATCGTGAGCACCCAGTTGCTATTCTCGAAGAGACTGAACGCAAGACTCGCAACAAGTCAATCAAATTCCTCAAAGTCAAGTGGTCACACCATTCCGACCGTTAAGCTACCTGGGAACACGAGGATCACCTCCGTTCTGAGTACCCGGCATTCTTTCAGTCCTAGATCTCAGGACGAGATCCTTTCGTAGTGGTGGAGTGTTGTAACACCCCGGATATGACTTTCCCAATATGTATTCCAACTCTTGCCGTTTCCGGCCTTAAGTTATTTTATTTTCTCGGGTTCGGGTTTTTGTCTCCGTGTTTTGTTATCGTTGTCATGCATCTCATATCATGTCATCATGTGCATTGCATTTGCATACGTGTTCATCTCATGCATCCGAGCATTTTCCCCGTGGTCCGTTTTGCATTCCGGCGCTTCGTTCTCCTCCGGTGGTCATTTCTACCTTTCTTTCGTGTGTGGGGATTAAACATTTCCGGATTGGACCGAGACTTGCCAAGCGGCCTTGGTTTACTACCGGTAGACCGCCTGTCAAGTTTCGTACCATTTGGACTTCGTTTGATACTCCAACGGTTAACCGAGGGATCGAAAAGGCCTCGTGTGTGTTGCAGCCCAACACCCCTCCAAGTTGGTCCAAAACCCACCTAAACCCTCTCCATCATCTAGAGCGTTCGATCACGATCGCGTGGCCGAAAACCGCACCTCATTTGGACTCTCCTAGCTCCCTCTATGCCTATAAATAGAACCCCTCCGAATCCGGATCTTCTTCTCCCCCGAAAACCTGAAAATTCTACCCGCCGCTGCCAGACACGTCCGACCCGCCACCGGACGTCGCCGCCGCCCCAACCGCAGTGCGCCACGTGGCGAGCCGCGCCCACATCGCTGCCTCAGCCGCGCGCGGCCCGCCTGGCCCGCGTTCGGCCCTCCTGGCCCAGAGGCGCGCCCCGCCGCCTGCCTCCTCGCCCCTGATGCCGGCGCTGCGTCCCACCGCCCGCCGCCATCAACGCCGGGCGACTCCGGCAGCCGCGCCCTCAGCTCCGGCGACCTCGCTGGCCGGCGCCGCAAGCCTCCACCCCGCCACTCGCCGCCTCGGCGCCGTCCGCCGCCTCCCGGCGCCGCCATCGCCACCGCCGGCTCCGGCCTCGCCTTGCCCCGGTCTTTTTCATCCATTCCGGCGAGCCCGAGCGAACTCCGGCCAACCTTGTGCAACGCGCCAGATCTGGATCTGGATCCCGACGGTTGACTTTCTCCCGAAACCCTAGTTCATTTGCTCTTGTTCATCATGCCGTAACTCCTCATCCGTAACTCCGTTTTGGGCATATAGAATATCAAAATGTTCGTCTCAGAGAGTACATCATTTCATTCCATTGCATCATTTTCATTTGAGTTCATGTTGATGCCCGAAATGCTGTTAGAAGAGTGCTACTTGAGATAATTGTCAGATCTATTGCTCCATTTAGTTATTTGTCATTTTTGCCATGATTATTGGGTGCATGATATGCCCCTGAGCTCTACATGTGTTTTGTTAAGGGTTTTGCCATCTTTCCAGAGATGCAACCCATGTATTTTTGTGATGTGTGTGGTGACTAGCACAAGCTTGCAAAGTGAGGCATTTGGTAATGCTGATTTCAGGGACTTAGCATTTCCACTAAGTCCTTGACCTGTTTATCTCATATGGCCATATGTTCATGTTGTTTCCTAGTGATCCGTGCCTCTTTTGAGGATGATCAGTAAGGATGTTTTGTTAATCGTGTAGTGCTCTATCCATTCATGTCTTTGTTTGCATTTATGGAGCACCCTAGCTTGAGTCATTCGAGCTCTACTTTTGTCATTTCTTGAATCTGGGCAGATTGTCTACTTGTTAGCGATTTTGCCGATGATGTTGTAGTTGATCCGTGCATGCTATGCTATTGTTCTTGCCATGTCTAGCTTGCATTTTGTGTATTCTTGATGGATGTATGCTTAGTTTGTCATGACTTGCTCCGTAGTGAGTGCATCGAGCTCGTAAACATGCCTACTTGATATCTGTTTCAGCATGCTCCAGTTTTCACTAAGTCTGTGATCTGATTATGTTTTTGCCATGTTCACATGCTTGCAAATGTATTTTCTGATCCCTTTTGGCTCAAGGTCACTAAGGGACTTTTGTTAAGCTCTTTGAGTAGCTCCATGCCATGCTTTACTTTTCCATGTTCAGGTCCTGTAGCATATTGTTTTCATGCTCCGAAGAGTGCTATCTGATCTGAAATTCCAGACAAGTGTTAATTTCACTAAGTCTGAAATCTGTTTAACATATGCATTTTTGCCATGCTTGTTTGAACCTGTTAATGGATGAATTGGCCGTAGCTCAGTGCTAGACTTTTGTTAAGCATCATGAATGCATCCTTGCCATGTATTTTTATGCCATGTTTGGTGCTGTAGCATGTTCATCTTGTTGCATTTAGATGGCTACTTGCTGTAAATCGCAGAACGTGGTCATATTTGAATTGCTTGCCATTTCCAAACTGTAACTCCGATTCCGGCGTTCTTTATATCGTTTTCAAGCGATTTCATTATATTGTTGGAACATTATTTACTTGTTGGGATATCATTATATTGCCATGTTATCTTAATGCATCTATATACTTGGTAAAGGGTGGAAGGCTCGGCCTCTCGCCTAGTGTTTTGTTCCACTCTTGCCGCCCTAGTTTCCGTCATATCGGTGTTATGTTCCCGGATTTTGCGTTCCTTACGCGGTTGGGTTATAATGGGAACCCCTTGATAGTTCGCCTTGATTAAAGCTTTTCCAGCAATGCCCAACCTTGGTTTTACCATTTGCCACCTAGCCTCTTTTTCCCTTGGGTTTCCGTAGCCCGAGGGTCATCTTATTTAGCCCCCCCCCCCCCGGGCCAGTGCTCCTCTGAGTGTTGGTCCGACTGAGCTGCCTGCGGGGCCACCTCGGGGCAACTTGAGGGTTGGTTTTACTCGTAGCTAGTCTCATCTGAGTGTGCCCTGAGAACGAGATATGTGCAGCTCCTATCGGGATTTGTCGGCACATTCGGGCGGTGTTGCTGGACTTGTTTGAGCCTGTCGAAGTGTCTTGAAGAACCGAGATACCGAGTCTGATCGGAATGTCTCGGGAGGAGGTCTATTCCTTTGTTGACCGTGAGAGCTTGTCATGGGCTAAGTTGGGACTCCCCTGCAGGGATTTGAACTTTCGAAAGCCGTGCCCGCGGTTATGGGCAGATGGGAATTTGTTAATGTCCGATTGTAGATAACTTGAACCTTAACTTAATTAAAATGAATCAACAGTGTGAGTTACCGTGATGGCCTCTTCTCGGTGGAGTCCGGGAAGTGGACACGGTGTTGGAGTAATGTTTGCGCAGGTTGCTCTCTAGTTTCTCGCTCGTGCTTTGCCTCCTCTTCTCGCTCTCTTTTGCGAACAGGTTAGCCACCATATATGCTAGTCGCTTGCTCCAGCTCCACACATATTTACCTTACCTTACCTTTTAAGCTTAAATAGTCTTGATCGCGAGGGTGCGAGATTGCTGAGTTCCTGTGGCTCATAGATTACTATCACACCAGATGCAGGGCCTGATGATTCCGCTCCAGGTGACGCGCTTGAGCTCAAGTGGGAGTTCGACGAGGACTCTCAACGTTACTACGTGTATTTCCCTGATGATCAGTAGTGGTGCCCAGTTCGGGTGATCGGGACCGTGTCGCATGTTGGGTTATCTTTTGTTTTGGCGTCGTAGTCGGGCCATGAGTGTTTGGATGATGTAATGCTATTTTATGTACTTGATTGACATGGCGAGTGTAAGCCAACTATGTTATCTCCCCTTTATTATTTATATTACATGGGATGTTGTGAAGATTGCCTAGCTTGCGACATATGCCTTCAATGCGATTATGTCTCTAAGTCGTGCCTCGGCACGTGGGAGCTATAGTCGCATCGAGGGTGTTATAGTAACCGACCTCGTGTAACCCTAGATCTCTATGGTGTCTATATAAACCGGAGAGCATAGTCTGGATAGGACAGATTCGTTACCATATACTCATAGGCTAGACTTCTAGGGTTTAGCCAATACGATCTTGTGGTAGATAAACTCTTGTAACACTCATATTCATCAAGATCAATCAAGCAGGAAGTAGGGTATTACCTCCATAGAGAGGGCCCGAACCTAGGTAAACATCGTGTCCCCCGTCTCCTATTACCATCGATCCTAGACGCACTGTTCGGGACCCCCTACCCGAGATCCGCCGGTTTTGACACCGACATTGGTGCTTTCATTGAGAGTTCCGTTGTGTCGTCGCCATAAGGCTTGATGGCTCCTTCGATCGTCGCAACTATGCGATCCAGGGTGAGGTTCCTTGCCTCCAAAGCTAGGGGGCGGGTGCCCTAGGGGGGTGCCCCACCCATCTGGTCAAATGGGCTAGGGTTGGGGCGGCGCCCAGCCCCTTGTGGGCTGGTGCGCTCCTCTTCCTTGGCCCATGAGGTCCCCCAACACCTGTCGGGGCCCCTCAAAACTCGGTACCTCCCGGAACACTTCTGGAACCCGATTCCCTTCGTCCTATATATCAATCTTCACCTCTGAACCATTCCGGAGTTTCTCGTCATGTCTGGGATCTCATCCAGGATCCCGAACAACCTTCGATCATCAACATAACAACTCAACTATACTTATATCGTCACCAAACGCTAAGTGTGTAGACCCTGCGGGTTCGAGAACTATGCAGACATGACCGAGACACCTCTACAGTCAATAACCAATAGCGGGACCTGGATGTCCATACTGGTTCCTACATATTCTACAAAGATCTTTATCGGTCAAACCTCGATGCCAAGGATTTAGCTAATCCCGTATGCAGTTCCCTTTATCCATCGGTATGCTACTTACCCAAGATTCGATCGTCAGTATCTCCATACCTAGTTCAATCTCGTTACCGGCAAATCTCTTTAATCATTCTGTAATACAAGATCCCGTGGCTAAGTCATTAGTCACATTGCTTGCAAGCTCATTGTGATGTTGTATTACTAATACATCTCCAACATATCTATAATTTTTTATTGTTCCATGCTGTTATATTATCAATCTTGGATGTTTTATAATCATTTTATAGTCATTTTATATCATTTTTAGATACTAACCTATTGACATAGTGCCAAGTGCCAGTTGCTGTTTTTGCATGTTTTTACATCGTAGATAATCAATACCAAACGGAGTCCAAACGCAGTAAAACTTTTTCTGGAATTTTTATGGACCAGAAGACATCCAATGGGCCGGTGAAGCACCTGGGGGTTTCCCGAGGTGGGCACAACCCACCAGGGCGCCCAGGGGAGTCGACAGAAAAAAATCAATTCCAGCCATCGCAGAATCCAGAACCACCAGATCAAATCTAGACACCATCACGGAGGGGTTCACCACTTCCATTGGTGCCTCTCCGATGATGCGTGAGTAGTTCTTTGTAGACCTTCGGGTCCATAGTTAGTAGCTAGATGGCTTCCTCTCTCTCTTTTGATTCTCAATACAATGGTCTATTGGAGATCCATATGATGTAACTCTTTTGTGGTGTGTCTGTTGGAATCCGATGAACTTTGAGTTTATGATCAGATCTATATCTTTTTATCCATGAAAGTTATGTGAGTTTCTTTGTTCTCTTATATGCATGATTGCTTATAGCCTCGTATTTCTTCTCCGATATTTGGGTTTTGTTTGGCCAACTTGATCTATTTATCTTGCAATGGGAAGAGGTGCTTTGTAGTGGCTTCAATTTTACGGTGCTTGATCCCAGTGACAGAAGGGGAACTGACACGTATGTATCGTTGCTACTAAGGATAAAATGATGGGGTCTATTTCTACATAAATAGATCTTGTCCACATCATGTCATCATTCTTATTGCATTACTCCATTTCTCCATGAACTTAATACACTAGATGCATGCTGGATAGCCGTCAATGTGTGGAGTAATAGTAGTAGATGCAGGCAGGAGTCGGTCTACTAATCTTGGACGTGATACTATATAATGATCATTGCCTGGATATCGTCGTGATTATTTAAAGTTCTATCAATTTCCCAACAGTAATTCTTTTACCCACCGTTTGCTATTTTTCTCGAGAGAAGCCACTAGTGAAACCTACGCCCCTGGGTCTCTTTCTCATATTATTTGCCTTTGCAATCTATTTTATTTGCCTTTTATTTTCAGATCTATTAAACCCAAAAATACAAAAATACTTTTCTGCAATTTATTCTTATTTATTTTATTTGGCGTTCGGTCTATCAATCTACTACTATTTATTCACGTCCGTTTGCCAATTTCTGGCGTCGTTTCCCGAAAGGGATTGACAACCCCTTTTACACGTTGAGTTGCGAGTATTTGTTATTTTGTGTGCAGGTGCCATTTACGTGTTGTTGCTTGGTTCTCCTACTAGTTCGATAACCTTGGTTTCATCACCGAGGGAAATACCTACCGTCGTTGTGCTGCATCATCCCTTCCTCTTTGGGGAAATACCGACGTAGCTTCAAGCCGCTATCAGAAGGAATTTCTGGCACCGTTACCAGGGAGGATCATCTACATATACCAGGTTCCTAATCACAATTCTCATCTCCTCGCAATTTACATTATTTGCCATTTACCTCTCGTTTTCCTCTTCCCCACTTCACAAAAATTTGCCGTTTTATTCGCCCTCTTGTTCGTTTGTCGTTTTCTTGCCGGATCTATTTTTGTGTGCAATCTTGTTTGCTGTTAATATCGTCATGGATAGTTCTTCCTCTATTGTGTGCACTCCCGAGAACGAGGTTCTCAACTTTAAACAAAGGGGGGGAGAAATTTTAAAAGATGCTTGGAATAGAATTTGCAATGCTCATAATAGATCTATCCGTAAGCAATCTATCGTTATTCTTCTTCGTTGCTTTTATGTGGGCATCACCACTTGGTATAGATTCGTCCTTGATATGATTACCGATGGAAATTTCTGGATGTGTCCCTCTCTTGATGCTTTCAATGCTATGGGAAATTTAGTGGGTTCACCACCTCTTATGGTTAATGAAACAACTTTGACTCTTGAGCATGTCATGGAAAGATTAGATGCTATTGAAAAGAAAATGCTTACTGGAGAATAGATTGAAAACTTGGATAAAAAGATGCATAATTTTGCTACTAAAATTGGGTCAAAAGCGGGAGAAGTTTTTAAGTTGTTAAAAGAAAAGGGAACCGTAATTCATGATAGAATTGAAGAAAGTCCATCTCGGATTGATAAAATAGAAGAAATTTTTAGTAATTTGAGCACGGCTTTTGCTTCCGCTAAAACTATTGAAAAAACTCCCTTAAATATTGGCAAGACTACTCAAGTCACTAAGAACAAGGGTGCAACTTCTAGTAATAGTAAAGAGGATCTTAAGATGATTAGCATTCACCCGGATTTTGTTGAAGTTATAAGAGATCCCTTTGGCAAGAATGAATTCTTTAAAATTGTTCCTAGGAGTATTATCATTGAAAATCTTTATGCTAAATATTTGAAGAATTCTAAGTGTTTGATTGAAGAGTTGAACAAGGATGACAAAACTTAGATCCTTACTTTATGCCTAGCTAAGGGCGTAAAACGATATCGCTTGTTGGGATGCAACCCAATGAATAAATTTTATTTTTGCTTTTTGCTTTCTGTTCTTGAGTGTTTGCACAATTATGCTACTGTTATGATTGTGTTTTTGTGTTTTAATTAGTGTTTGTGCCAAGTAAAGCCTTTAGGATCTTCTTGGGGTGATAGTTGTTTGATCTTGCTGAAAAACAGAAACTTTTACGCTAACGAAAACAATTCTCATTGCTAACCAGAGAGCGATAAAATACCAATTCTTTTTGCATAAGATTAATATACAAATTGCCCAGGTCTTCCTAATTTTCAGAGTTTTTGGAGTTACAGAAGTATTCAAATATCCAGATTGGTAAATATTGTTCTGTTTTTGATAGATTCTGTTTTCTTTGCGTTGTGTGCTTGTTTTGATGATTCTATGGTTTTCTTTGATGAGTTTTTGCCATAGAAAAGTTGTTATACAGTAGATATAATGCAAGAACAAAATATGAATTGGTTTGCTATAGCACTTATAGTGTTGATTTTTTTCTTATACTAATGGATCTCACGAAGGTTTTGTTGAGTTTTGTGTGATTGAAGTTTTCAAGTTTTGGGTTATCTTATGACGGATGAAGGAATAAGGAGTAAGAAGAGCCTAAGCTTGGGGATGCCCCAGCATCCCAAGCTATTATCCAAAGAGAGCAAACAACTAAGCTTGGGGATGCCCCGAGTGGCATCCCCTCTTTCTTCTAACGACCATCAGTATTTTACTCAAAGCTATATTTTTATTCGTCACATACTATGTGTTTTGCTTGGAGCATCTTGTATGATATGAATCTTTGCTTGTTTTATTTTTTGTTTTAAGTATTGATCCCTTGCTGGACACACCTATTTGAGAGAGCCGAAATTATGCCATGACTTGTTAGAATTGCTCTCTGCTTCACTTAAATTTTTATGAGCTATGGATTTGCTCTAGTGCTTCACTTATATCTTTTTGAGCACGGTGTGCTTTAGTATTTTTGAATAAATGCTCTCTTGCTTCACTTAGATTTATTTGAGAGTTAGTAAAATTTTCAAGAAATTCTCTCTTGCTTCACTTAAATTAATTTGAGAGAAAGAAATATTATGCTCATGATCTTCACTTATATTTGTTTGAGCTTATCAAAAGCAACATATGAAAATTAGTCCCAAAGTGATAGATATCCAAGAAGGATATAATAAAAACTTTCATGAAGATCATTGGACAAAATAAACTTGATTCTTAGTAATAGTTTTGAGATATGATGATGTGATATGTGAGTCATCTTGAGGAGTAATTATGCTTTAGTAAGAATATTGGTGTTAAGGTTTGTGATTCCCTATGCAAGCATGAAAGTCAATAGTCATGCAATGAAATTATATCCTACTTGTGGTGAATTATTTGGTGGTAATTATGCTTAATGCTCGCTTATGATATTATTCCTTTCTTGGTTGGTCGCTTCCCAATCTTTTACTAGCCTTCCTTTTGCACTATGTATGATCACTACTCGTGCATCCAAAATCCTTTAAACCAGTTTTGCCACATGAGTCCACTATACCTACCTATATGCGGTATTCATTTGCCGTTCTAAGCAAATTTGTATGTGCCATCTCTAATATTCAAAATAAATATCTCTTCTGTGTGCTTGTACAGCTCGCGAGGTAGTGAGGGGTGGCTAATACTTTCCATGCTAGATGTGTTATTCTCACGATGAGTGTTTGTTCACTTGTCATTGCACGAGAGTAAGGCAAAGGTATTAGGGATGCCCAGTTCCGAAATGAAAAATGAATTTACTTTATGTTGTCAAATAATAAATTACTTGGAAAGTGTTGGTATGGAAGGCACCCGTGGATACGGTTAACCATGGAAAGTGAAAGTATAGTGGGAAAAGGAATAAACTTTAATTTTTGTTTGGGAACCGCCTATGATATATCTAGCATGGAAAGTGTTGGGAACTCTAAGTCGTTTTTGTTGGTGGGAAAAGTATGCCTCTCAAAATATTTTTATCTCTCAATTTTCGCTTTGAGCTCTGGCACCTCTACAAGTCCCTACTTCCCTCTGCGAAGGGACTTTCTTTTAATTTATGCAATTTTTATTTTTGAATTTGAGTCTCCATCTTATCTTATAAAAGCACCAACTAGGAGGCACTATGATCGTACTTAAGCATTGGGTGTAGATAATATGCGAGTGTGTTTCATGAATGCATCAATGATTGAGCATGATTGGAAAGGGATAGCTTATTTTAGCGTTGATATTTTGAAAGACATGGTTGCTTGTTGATATGCTTGAGTATTAAAGTTATCATGTCAAAACTAGACTGCTGCTTTGAATAATATAAAAGTCCAAATGTCCATGCTATAAAGAAAAGAATATGATATGACATGTTAGGCAGCATTCCACATCAAAAATTATGTCTTTATCATTTACCTACTCGAGGACGAGCAGGAATTAAGCTTGGGGACGCTGATACGTCTCCAACGTATCTATAATTTTTGATTGTTCCATGCTGTTATATTATCAATCTTGGATGTTTTATAATCATTTTATAGTCATTTTATATCATTTTTTGGTACTAACCTATTGACATAGTGCCAAGTGCCAGTTGCTGTTTTTTGCATGTTTTTTACATCACAGATAATCAATACCAAACGGAGTCCAAACACAGCGACACATTTTGTGGAATTTTTATGGACCAGAAGACATCCAATGGGCTGGAGAAGCACCTGTGGGGTGCCTCGAGGGGGGCACAACCCACCAGGGCATGCCTGGGCCCCCAGGCGCGCCCAGGTGGATTGTGCCCACCTCGGTGGCCTCCCGCACCGCCTCTTTGCTCTATAAATACCCCAATATTCCAGAAACCCTAGGGGAGTCAATGAAAAAAATCAATTCCAGCCACCGCAGAGTCCAGAACCACCAGATCCAATCTAGACACCATCACGGAGGGTTTCACCACTTCCATTGGTGCTTCTCCGATGATGCATGAGTAGTTCTTTGTAGACCTTCGAGTCTGTAGTTAGTATTTAGATGGCTTCCTCTCTCACGTTTGATTCTCAATACAATGGTCTCTTGGAGATCCATATGATGTAACTCTTTTGCGGGATGTTTGTTGGGATCCGATGAACTTTGAGTTTATGATCAGATCTATCTCTTTTTATCCATGAAAGTTATTTGAGTTTCTTTGATCTCGTATATGCATGATTGCTTGTAGCCTCGTATTTCTTCTCTGATATTTGGATTTTGTTTGGCCAACTTGATCTATTTATCTTGCAATGGGAAGAGGTGCTTTGTAGTGGGTTCGATATTATGGTGCTTGATCCTAGTGACAGAAGGGGAACCGACACGCATGTATCATTGCTACTAGGATAAAATGATGGGGTCTATTTCTACATAAATAGATCTTATCTACATCATGTCATCGTTCTTATTGCATTGCTTTGTTTCTCCATGAACTTAATACACTAGATGAATGCTGGATAGCGGTCGATGTGTGGAGTAATAGTAGTAGATGCAGGCAGGAGTCGGTATACTAATCTTGGATGTGATGCCTATATAATGATCATTTCCTGGATATCATCATGATTATTTGAAGTTCTATCAATTGCCCAACAGTAATTCGTTTACCCACCGTTTGCTATTTTTCTCGAGAGAAGCCACTAGTGAAACCTACGGCCCCTGGGTCTCTTTCTCATATTATTTGCCTTTGCGATCTATTTTATTTGCCTTTTATTTTAAAATCTGTTAAACCCAAAAATACAAAAATACTTTGCTGCAATTTATTCTTATTTATGTTATTTGGAGGTTGATCTATCAATCTACTACAATTTATTCACGTCCGTTTGCCAATTTCTGGCGCCGTTACCCGAAAGGGATTGACAACCCATTTTACACGTCGGGTTGCGAGTATTTGTTATTTGTGTGTAGGTGCCGTTTACATATTGTTGCTTGGTTCGATAACCTTGGTTTCATCACTGAGGGAAATACCTACCATCACTGTGCTGCATCATCCCTTCCTCTTTGGGGAAATACCGATGTAGCTTCAAGCTGCTATCAGTTACCGAGTGGGCCCCGATCTCTACTACGCAACTTTATTCTTGTAGACTCGTGTTGGGCCTCCAAGCGCAGAGTTTTGTAGGATAGTAGCAATTTTCCCTCAAGTGGATGAACTAAGGTTTATCAATCTGTGGGGTTGTGTACCTGAGCATCAACAGGAACAGATCCTACGCAAGTGCCACTCCGAGACTTACGGAGGATACCACGCTAGAGATAGAACTGCACACAAGGTATTGAAATCCAGTTTTTATTGGCCTACTCTCTTCAAGGATGCTCGTAAGTTTTTCTTGTCTTGTGATGAATGTCAAAGAATTGGTAATATTAGTAGACCTCAAGAAATGCCTATGAATTATTCACTTGTTATTGAACCATTTGATGTTTGGGGCTTTGATTATATGGGGCCCTTTCCTTCCTCTAATGGGTATAGACATATTTTAGTTGCTGTTGATTGCGTTACTAAGTGGGTAGAAGCTATTCCAACTAGTAGTGATGATCATAACACTTCTATTAAGATTCTTAAAAGAAGACATTTTTCTAAGCTTTGGAGTCCCTAGATATTTAATGACTAATGGTGGTTCACATTTTATTCATCGTGCTTTTCGTAAATTGCTTGCTAAATATGATGTTAACCATAGAATTGCATCTCCATATCATCCTCAGCCTGGTGGTCAAGTAGAATTAAGAAATAGAGAGATTAAATTAATTTTGCAAAAGACTGTTAATAGATCTAGAAAGAATTGGTCTAAGAAACTTGATGATGCATTATGAGCTTATAGAATTGCTTATAAGAACCCTATGGGTATGTCTATAAAATGGTTTATGGAAAAGCATGTCACTTACCTCTTGAACTAGAACACAAAGCTTATTGGGCTATTAAAGAGCTCAACTATGATTTCAAACTTGCCGATGAGAAGAGGTTATTTGACATTAGCTCACTTGATGAATGGAGAACCCAAGCCTATGAGAATGCAAAGTTGTTTAAAGAAAAGGTTAAAAGATGGCAAGACAAAAGGATACAAAAGTGTGAGTTTAATGTAGGTGATCATGTTTTGCTATACAACTCTCGTTTAAGATTTTTTGCAGGAACGCTTCTCTGTAAATGGGAAGGTCCTTACATTATCGAGGAGGTCTATCGTTCCAGTGCCATCAAGATCAACAACGCCGAAGGCACTAACCCGAAGGTGGTAAACGGTCAAAGAATCAAACATTATATCTCAAGTACACCCATAAATGTTGAGACCAATATAATTAATACCATAACACCGGAGGAGTACATAAGGGACACTTTCCAGAATGTTTCAGACTCCGAAAAGGAATAGGTATGTGGTACGGTAAGTAAACCAACTCCAAAATTGTTCTAATAGAAATTTTTCTCCGTTTTGGAATATTTAAAAAATTAGGAAAATTAAAAGTAGTCCGAAAGAGACACGAGGCGACCACAAGGGTGGAGGGCGCGCCCTACCCCCTGGGTGTGCCCCCCTAACTTGTGGCTACCTCGTGTGCCCTCGGGACTCCGTTTTCTTGCGCAATCCTTCTTTTGGTTGGTAAAAATTCATTATATAATCTCCTGAAGGTTTTGACCACTGTACCACGTCAAAATCCCATGTTCTTGTTTTGAGATGTTTCTGCAGCAGATTTAGAGCAAGATGTCTTCGCAAGAGTCAGTCGTGGAGAGAAGTGTCTCTCATTCGATGCCTGGACCAAGAGCAAACAGCGAAGCTGACCACTTTGGGCAATCAATGGAGGAGGAGATGGAGGCTGACTTGAAGAGAGTAGATGCTACGGAGGAGGATCAAGAAGTTACCTCTCGTCTTCAAGATAGATTCATGTTGGATGAACTTCATAGCTCAGCAATACCAAATTCGGTCATCCCTCCTAATGCTAGATTTCTATCTTATGAAAATATGAAAAAGAGTGTTACATTTTCCCCAACAGCTATGAAACATCCATGGGTGACTGGAGCTCCAGCCATCATAGGTAAACTCCGCAAGGAAATAATGGATCTTAAGCAGCAAAATAATAAGTTCGAGGAGGAGAATTGCATCCTGAGGGGCATCATCGCCAAGAATATCACATCATCACCTCCGAAGAAAGAGACCTAAATACATGGGTATGGGCACTCCCCTTGGCAACTGCCAAGCTTGGGGGAGGTGCCTCGATATCGTATCACCATCACACCTTTATCTTTATCGTTTTTCTTAGTTCGATCCTTTTGGTTCTATCTTGATCTAGTATGATAAAGTTTTAGTATGATTTAGCCTTGAGTTTTGCTTTATGTTCCGTCTATGTAATCAAGTCCGTGAGTTATATATAATAAAGAGTAGCTTTGAGTTGAGGGATTTGCTTTCTTTCTATGATCTTGAGGGAATTAAATAAAAGAAAGAATAAAAAGATCATATATTGACCTTATGGACAGTAATGACTTCACATATAAAGAGTATGATGAATAAAAGTTGTTGAGATTTGACAAACATAGTTTTGGTCATTGTTGCAATTAATAGAAAGTAATAAAGAAAGAGAGGCTTCACATATAAATATACTATCTTGGACATCTTTTGTAGTAGTGAGCACTCATTAAAATATGACATGCTAAAAATTTGATGTTGGACAAGGAAGACAACATAATGGTATATGTTTTCTTATATCCGAGTAGAATTTATGTTATCATAGATCATCGAACATGTTGAGCTTGCCTTTCCCTCTCATGCTAGCCAAACTCTTTGCACCAAGTAGAGAAACTACTTGTGCTTCCAAACATCCCTTAAACCAGTCTTGCCATGAGATTCCAGCATACCTACCTATGGATTGAGTAAGATCCTTCAAGTAAGTTGTCATCGGTGAAAGCAATAAAATTGCTCTCTAAATATGTATGATCTATTAGTGTGAAGAAAATAATCTTTATACGAACTTGTGATATGGAAGAAATAAAAGCAACGGACTGCATAATAAAGTTCTTTATCACAAGCGGCAATATAAAGTGACGTTCTTTTGCATTAAGATTTTGTGCATCTGGCATAAAAGCGCATGACAACCTCTGCTTCCCTTTGCAAAGGGCCTATCTTTTACTTTTATATTCTACCCTTATACAAGAGTCATGGTGATCATCACCTTTCCTTCTTACACTTTTTCCTTTGGCAAGCACTATGTGCTGGAGAGATCCGGATATATATATATCCACTCGGATGTAGGTTATCATAAAGTATTACTGTTGACATTACCCTTGAGGTAAAAGGTTGGGAGGCGAAACTATAAGCCCCTATCTTTCTCTGTGTCCGATTGAAGCTTTGAACCCATAGGTACCGCATGAGTGTTAGCAACTATGAAAGATTAAATGATAGTTGAGTATGTGGACTGATACGTCTCCAACGTATCTATAATTTATGAAGTATTCATGCTATTATATTATCAACCTTGGATGTTTTATATGCATTTATATGCTATTTTATATTATGGGACTAACCTATTAACCTAGTGCCCAGTGCCAGTTTCTGTTTTTTCCTTGTTTTTGAGTTTTACAGTAAAGGAATATCAAACGGAGTCCAATTGATGTGCCAATTTTTGACGATTTTTTATGGACCAAAAGAAGACCCCGGAGTAAAAGAGTTGGGCCAGGAGAGTCCCGGGGCATCCACGAGGGTGGGGGCGCACCTAGCCCCCCCCCCCCAGGCGTGTGGTCCTGCCTCGTGGATGCCTCGGGCACCTCCTTGACGTGAGACCGACGCCAAAAATTCCTATAAATACAGAAACCTCGGAAAATTAACCTAGATCAGGAGTTCCGCCGCCAGAAGCCTCCGTAGCCACCGAAAACCAATCTAGGCCCTCTCTGGCACCCTGCCGGAGGGGGACATCATCACCGGAGGGCATGGAGGAGGATCCCAGAGGGTCCATCATCACCATGAAGGCCAAGGACCAGAGGGAGAACCTCTCCCCATCTAGGGGGGGAGGCCATGGAGGAGGAAGCACAAGGGGGAGAACCTCTGGTCCTCCCTCTCGGTGGCCCCGGAGTGCCATCGGGAGGGGAATCATCGCCGCGGTGATCGTCTTCATCAACATCACCATCATCATCACCATCCTCATCTCTTTTACACGGTCCACTCTCCCGTACCCTGCTGTAATCCCTACTTGAACATGGTGCTTTATGCCACATATTATGATCCAATGATGTGCTGCCATCCTATGATGTTTTGAGTAGATATCCTTTGTCTTTGGGTTGATTGATGATCTAGATTGGTATGAGTTGTATGTTTTACTTTGGTGCTGTCCTATGGTGCCCTCCGTGTCGCGCAAGCGTGAGGGATTCCTGCTATAGGGTGTTTCAATACGTTTATGATTCGCTTATAGTGGGTTGCGTGAGTGACTGAAACACAAACCCGAGTAAGGGGGTTGTTGCGTATGGGATAAAGAGGACTTGATGCTTTAATGCTATGGTTGGGTTTTACCTTAATGATCTTTAGGAGTTGCGGATGCTTGCTAGAGTTCCAATCATAAGTGCATATGATCCAAGTAGAGAAAGTATGTTAGCTTATGCCTCTCCCTCATATGAAACTGCAATAGTGATTACCGGTCTTGTTAACGATTGCCTAGGACAATTCCGCACACCGATCCACCATTATTCCACACTCGCTATTTATAATATTTAGTAACATATTCTAACTTCATGATAACAGCACCTACTTTTATATTTTAGCTCTCCGATATCATACAAAGTTATCCTCTTCATACCCACAACCTAGCTTTATTTCTCGTTGCTAGTTGGAAGCAAACGTTCGGTGTACGTAGAGTCGTATCAGTGGCAGATAGGGCTTGAGAGAATATTGATCTTACCTTTAGCTCCTTGTGGGTTCGACACTCCATACTTATCACTTCCACCTTTGGAAATTGCTACGATGATTCCTTGCACTTGGGGATTATCAAGCTCTTTTCTGGCGCCGTTGCCGGGGAGCAATAACGTGGGGTTGATATTCTCGTGTGTGCTTGTTTGCTTTCTTCACTAAGTAGATTTTGTTTTTACTTTTTGTTTCTGTTTAGTTGTGGGTGAAACATACAAAAAAATTAAAAGAATGAAAATACCAAAAAAATTACTTGCCTCTCATGCCTAAAAAGTTTTTCAAAAAGAGAAGTGATTGGAAAGTTATGCATTGAAGAAGTGAGGGTCGACCTTGAGCACTCGTGTTCATGCTCACAGAAACAATGTAGATAATGGAAGTTTCTATGTAAATAATTATCCCCTTATATATATATATATCCATTGTATTATAAAGGTAATGTGCCAAGCTTTGGTTTTAGGATGATTAGATTGCTTGTTTACTTTGTGCAGAACAAAAACAGAAACTTTGGCTGTAGCGCGTAATTTTACATTTTTTACTGGAAAGTCAAATGGGTCTGAAACTTTTTGCACATTATTTCTGTATAAATTTTTCAAATTTTCAAATTTATTTCATAATTGTTGGAGATACATAAGTTTACTAAACCTTCAGATTACTACAGACTGTCCTGTTTTGGACAGATTCTGTTTTTCGTGTGTTGTTTGCTTATTTTGATGAATCTATTGGTAGTATCGGGGGGTATGAACCATGGTGAAGTTGGAATACAGTAGATATAGTTCTAATTTGAAATTGGAATGAGTTTGCAATAGCACCTAAAGGTAGTGATTTGCTTTATTATACTAACGGATCTCACAAAGTTTTTGTTAAGTTCTTTGTGGATGAAGTGTTCGAAGAATGAGGAGTTACCGATGTGAGAAGAATAAAGAGAGGCATGAGATCAATCTTGGGGATGCCCAAGGCACCCCAAGTAAATATTATAAGGATACTCAAGCATCTAAGCTTGGGGATGCCCCGGTTGGCATCCCATCTTTCTTCTTCAACAATTATCGGTATACCTCGGTTTTTGTTTCATTCACATGATTTGTGTCTTTTGTTTTTTTTGTTCTTCCTTTATGAACCATGCTAGTATGAGATAGCCCTTCATTGATTTATAGAATGCTTCATGTGCTTCACTTATATCTTTTAATTATGATCTTATAGAATTGCTCTTTGTGCTTCACTTAAATCTTTTGAGTATGGTTTTATAGAATGCTTTGTGTGCTTCACTTATACATTTTGAGCTTAGACATTGGTTAGTTTATATTAATTGTAGAAAGCTCCATGAACTTCACTTATATCTTTTGGAGTATGAATAATACTATCATGTAAAGCGGGTTTGGAAGAGTGTCAACTCTAGGAACTAGTGATCCCGCTATTCCGAATGAGAAGAATTTTGCTTATGTGGAGAGTAGAAAAATTTCTATGCTTGTAGATCATGAAAATAATGCTTTATGTGATGGTTATATTGTTGAAATCATTCATGATGCTACTTAAAATTATTATGAGGGAGGAATACATGCTTGTAGGAGTGCAATAATATCAAGTTTTTCTCTCTATGTGCTTAAAGTTTTGAAGTTATACTTGCTTTTCCTTCCTATGCTAGTTGATTCTTGTTCCCATAAATTGTGTGCTCACAAAATCCCTAGGCATAGGAAGTGGGTTAGGTTTAAATGTGCTAGTCATATTCTTCATGATGCTCTCTTTATGTTCAAGTCTTATCTTTCATGTGAGCATCATTGAAATCATCATGCCTAGCTAAAAGGCATTAAAGAAAAGCGCTTGTTGGGAGACAACCCCATATTTACCCTTACTGTTTTTTGTGTGTTTACATGATTAAGCTACTGTAGTAATCATGTTTTATAGCTTTTTTTTCAATAAAGTGCCAAGTAAGACCTTTGGGAAGACTTGGGTGAAAGTTAATGTGATCTTGCTGTAAAAAATAGAAACTTTGCGCTCACGAGATTAGCTGCCATTTTTACAGAAGAGTGCTTTGGTGCTGATTCTTTTTGAAGAAGATTAATAGACAAATTCCTCGCATCCACCAATTTATTTCATAATTGTTTGAGTAGCAGAAGTATGGTTAGTGTTCAGATCATTACAGATTGTTCTGTTTCTGATAGATTCTGTTTTCATTGCATAGTTTGCTTGTTTCCTAGTTTCCATAACTTATATTCTCAATATAAATTATAGAAATGATATGGTACAGTAGTCATTGTGTGAGATAAATTACGATCTTTGTCTTTGACAATACCAAGGTGAATGGTTTACTCTTTATCATACTAACCTATCTCACGAAGTTCCGTTAAGTTTTGTGTGATTGAAGTTTTCAAGCTTTGGGTGAGATATCGATATTAGGAGAATAAGGAGTGGAAAGACCCTAAGCTTCGGGATGACCAAGGCACCCCAAGGTAATATTCAAGGAAGTCTTCAAAACTATCGGTATACCTTACTCGGAGCTATATTTTTATTCGTCACATGATATGTGTTTTGCTTGGAGCATATTTTCAATTCTACTTGCTGTTTGAATAAAATCATTGGATCTGAAATCTTAAATGAAAAAGAAACCTCCCATGGCTAGTTAGTTATTTGACTACTCAGTGTCCTTCACTCATATCTTTTTGGAGTAGTTTGTCATTACTCACGTGCTTCACATATATCCAATGAGTAAATGGTTGAATGAATTGAATATCATAAATCTCAATTTATATATGTTTCATATGCTTATACCATGGGGAGTAATGACTTCACATAGAATAAGTATAGTTAGTAAACTTATTAAAAGTTAGCAAACGTAGAATTGGTCACTTGAACAATTCATGAAAGAATATTGAAGGAAGAGAGATTTCACATATAGATATACTATCTTGGAAATCTTTTGTAATTGTGAGCACTCATTAAAATATTACATGCTAAAATGTTGATGTCGGACAAGGAAGACAACGTAATGGGTTATGTTTTCTTATATCCGAAATAAAGTATATTGTCTTGGATCATCCAACATGTTGAGTTTGCTTTTCCCCCCTCATGCTAGCCAAATTCTTTGCACCAAGTAGAGATACTACTTGTGCTTCCAAACATTCCTTAAACCAGTTTTGCCATGAGAGTCCACCATACCTACCTATGGATTGAGTAAGATCCTTCAAGTAAGTTGTCATCGGTGCATGCAATAAAAATTGCCCTCTAAATATGTATAATCTATTAATGTGGAGAAAATAAGGTTTATACGATCTTGTGATGTGGAAGAAATAAAAGCGACGGACTACATAATAAAGGTCCATATCACAAGTGGCAATATAAAGTGACATTCTTTTGCATTAAGATTTTGTGCATCCAACCATAAAAGCGCATGAAAACCTCTGCTTCCCTCTGCGAAGGGCCTATCTTTTACTTTTATCTTCTACCTTATGCAAGAGTCATGGTGATCTTCACCTTTCCTTTTTACATTTTATCCTTTGGCAAGCACATTGTGTTGGAAAGATCCTGATATATATATATATATATACATATATATATATATATATATCCAATTGGATGTAAGTTATCATGAACTATTATTGTTGACGTTACCCTTGAGGTAAAAGGTTGGGAGGCGAATCTATAAGCCCCTATCTTTCTCTGTGTCCGATTAAAACTTTGAACCCATAAATATCACGTGAGTGCTAGCAATTGTGAAAGATTAAATGATAGTTGAGTATGTGGAGTTTGCTAAACCAAAGCTCTGACATAGACCCTTCCTGAAAATAAGATGAATTGCAATTGTTTGATGACTGAGAATATAGTTTGTTAGTTTCAAGAAAGTTTATGATCTATACTTTAACATGTGAATAGCTTGTTACTTGATCATGAAAAGTTTTATGAAGATGAGCTACTTTTATGATATATAATGATGTTATAAAAAGTGATTGAAACTATCATTGATGAAACTTATGCAGTTGCTAGCATTCACACTTCATAAATTATTTCTTTGATCATTTACCTACTCGAGGACGAGCAGGAATTAAGCTTGGGGATGCTGATACGTCTCCAACGTATCTATAATTTATGAAGTATTAATGCTATTATATTATCAACCTTGGATGTTTTATATGCATTTATATGCTATTTTATATGATTTTTGGGACTAACCTATTAACCTAGTGCCCAGTGCGAGTTTCTGTTTTTTCCTTGTTTTTGAGTTTTACAGAAAAGGAATATCAAACGGAGTCCAATTGACGTGCCAATTTTTGACAATTTTTTATGGACCAAAAGAAGACCCCGGAGTAAAAGAGTTGGGCCAGGAGAGTCCCGGGGCATCCACGGGGGTGGGGGCGCGCCCAGCCCCCCAGGCGAGTGGTCCTGCCTCGTGGACGCCTCGGGCACCTCCTTGACGTGAGACCGACGCCAAAAATTCCTATAAATACAGAAACTGAAGGAAATATTCCCTAGAGGCAATAATAAAGTTATTATTTATTTCCTTATATCATGATAAATGTTTATTATTCATGCTAGAATTGTATTAACCGGAAACATAATACATGTGTGAATACATAGACAAACAGAGTGTCACTAGTATGCATCTACTTGACTAGCTCGTTAATCGAAGATGGTTATGTTTCCTAACCATAAACAAAAGAGTTGTTATTTGATTAACGGGATCACATCATTAGGTGAATGATCTGATTGACATGACCCATTCCATTAGCTTAGCACCCGATTGTTTAGTATGTTGCTATTGCTTTCTTCAT
This sequence comes from Triticum urartu, assembly GCF_003073215.2. NCBI lineage: Eukaryota > Viridiplantae > Streptophyta > Magnoliopsida > Poales > Poaceae > Triticum > Triticum urartu. The sequence goes on along the minus strand of NC_053025.1, from coordinate 441,984,166 downwards.
GACTTATACATGTTCCTATGACTATGAGATTATGCAACTCCCGTTTGCCGGAGGAACACTTTGTGTGCTACCAAACGTCACAACGTAACTGGGTGATTATAAAGGTGCTCTACAGGTGTCTCCAAAGGTACATGTTGGGTTGGCATATTTCGAGATTAGGATTTGTCACTCCGATTGTCGGAGAGGTATCTCTGGGCCCTCTCGGTAATGCACATCACATAAGCCTTGCAAGCATTGCAACTAATGAGTTAGTTGTGAGATGATGTATTACGAAACGAGTAAAGAGACTTGCCGGTAATGAGATTGAACTAGGTATTGAGATACCGACGATCGAATCTCGGGCAAGTAACATACCGATGACAAAGGGAACAACGTATGTTGTTATGCGGTCTGACCGGTAAAGATCTTCGTAGAATATGTAGGAGCCAATATGGGCATCCAGGTCCCGCTATTGGTTATTGACCGGAGACGTGTCTCGGTCATGTCTACATTGTTCTCAAACCGTAGGGTCCGCACGCTTAAGGTTTCGATGACAGTTATATAATGAGTTTATGAGTTTTGATGTACCGAAGGAGTTCGGAGTCCCGGATGAGATCGGGGACATGACGAGGAGTCTCGAAATGGTCGAGACGTAAAAATCGATATATTGGACGACTATATTCGGACATCGGAAAGGTTCCAAGTGGTTCGGGTATTCTTCGGAGTACCAGGGAGTTACGGGAATACGGGGGAGAAGTATTGGGCCTTATTGGGCTATACGGGAAAGAGAGAGGGGCTGCCTAGGGCAGGCCGCGCGCCCCCCCAAGGCCTAGTCCGAATTGGACTAGGGGGAGGGGCTGCGCCTCCTCCTTCCTTCCCTTCTCCCTTCCCCTTCCTTGTCTCCTACTCCTACTACATGGAAGGACTCCTAGTTGGACTAGGAAAGGGGGAATCCTACTCCCGGTGGGAGTAGGACTCCCCTAGGGCGCGCCATAGAGAGGGCCGGCCCTCCCCTCCTCCACACCTTTATATACGGGGGCAGGGGGCACCCCATAGACACACAAGTTGATCCACGTGATCATATTCTTAGCCGTGTGCGGTGCCCCCTTCCACCATAGTCCTCGATAATATTGTAGCGGTGCTTAGGCGAAGCCCTACGACGGTAGTGCATCAAGATCGTCACCACGCCATCGTGCTGACGGAACTCTTCCCCGACACTTTGCTGGATCGGAGTCTGGGGATCGTCATCGAGCTGAACGTGTGCTAGAACTCGGAGGTGCCGTAGTTTCAGTGCTTGATCGGTCGGGTCATGGAGACGTACGACTACATCAACCAAACGCTTCCGTTGTCGATCTACAAGGGTACGTAGATCACACTCTCCCCTCTCGTTGCTATGCATCACCATGATCTTGCGTGTGCGTAGGAAATTTTTTGAAATTACTACGAAACCCAACAGTGGTATCAGAGCCAGGTTTTATATGTTGATGTTATATGCACGAGTAGAACACAAGTGAGTTGTGGGCGATATAAGTCATACTGCTTACCAGCATGTCATACTTTGGTTCAGCGGTATTGTTGGAAGAAGCCCCGGACCGACATTACGCGTACGCTTACGCGAGACCGGTTCTCCCGACGTGCTTTGCACATGGGTGGCTTGCGGGTGACAGTTTCTCCAACTTTAGTTGAACCGAGTGTGGCTACGCCGGGTCCTTGCGAAGGTTAAAACAGCACCAACTTGACAAACTATCGTTGTGGTTTTGATGCGTAGGTAAGATTGGTTCTTGCTTAAGCCCGTAGCAGCCACGTAAAACTTGCAACAACAAAGTAGAGGACGTCTAACTTGTTTTTGCAGGGCATGTTGTGATGTGATATGGTCAAGACATGATGCTAAAAAATTTATTGTATGAGATGATCATGTTTTGTAACCGAGTTATCAGCAACTGGCAGGAGCCATATGGTTGTCGCTTTATTGTATGCAATGCAATCGCGCTGTAATGCTTTACTTTATCACTAAGCGGTAGCGATAGTCGTGGAAGCATAAGATTGGCGAGACGACAACGATGCTACGATGGAGATCAAGGTGTCGCGCCGGTGACGATGGTGATCACGACGGTGCTTCGAAGATGGAGATCACAAGCACAAGATGATGATGGCCATATCATATCACTTATATTGATTGCATGTGATGTTTATCTTTTATGCATCTTATCTTGCTTTGATTGACGGTAGCATTATAAGATGATCTCTCACTAATTATCAAGAAGTGTTCTCCCTGAGTATGCACCATTGCGAAAGTTCTTCGTGCTGAGACACCACGTGATGATCGGGTGTGATAGGCTCTACGTTCAAATACAACGGGTGCAAAACAGTTGCACACGCAGAATACTCAGGTTATACTTGACGAGCCAAGCATATACAGATATGGCCTCAGAACACGGAGACGGAAAGGTCGAGCGTGAATCATATAGTAGATATGATCAACATAACGATGTTCACCAATGAAACTACTCCATCTCACGTGATGATCGGACATGGTTTAGTTGATTTGGATCACGTAATCACTTAGAGGATTAGAGGGATGTCTATCTAAGTGGGAGTTCTTAAGTAATATGATTAATTGAACTTAAATTTATCATGAAACTTAGTCCTGGTAGTATTTTGCAAATTATGTTGTAGATCAATAGCTCGCGTTGTTGCTTCCATGTGTTTATTTTGATATGTTCCTAGAGAAAATTGTGTTGAAATATGTTAGTAGCAATGATGCGGATTGGATCCGTGATCTGAGGTTTATCCTCATTGCTGCACAGAATAATTATGTCCTTGATGCACCGCTAGGTGACGGACCTATTGCAGGAGCAGATGTAGACGTTATGAACGTTTGGCTAGCTCAATATGATGACTACTTGATAGTTTAGTGCACCATGCTTAATGGCTTAGAATCGGGACTTCAAAGACGTTTTGAACGTCATGGAGCATATGAGATGTTCCAGGAGTTGAAGTTAATATTTCAAGCAAATACCCGAGTTGAGAGATATGAAGTCTCCAACAAGTTCTATAGCTAAAAGATGGAGGAGAATCGCTCAACTAGTGAGCATGTGCTCAGATTGTCTGAGTACTACAATCGCTTGAATCAAGTGGGAGTTAATCTTCCAGATAAGATAGTGATTGACAGAATTCTCTAGTCACCATCACCAAGTTAGTAGAACTTCGTGATGAACTATGATATGCAAGGGATAACAGAAACGATTCCCAAGCTCTTCGTAATGCGGAAATTGACGAAGGTAGAAATCGAGAAAAACATCAAGTGTTGATGGTAGACAAGACCACTAGTTTCAAGAAAAGGGCAGAGGGAAGAAGGGGAACTTCAAGAAGAACAGCAAGCAAGTTGCTGCTCAAGTGAAGAAACCCAAGTCTGGTCCTAAGCCTGAGACTAAGTGCTTCTACTGCAAAGGGACTAGTCACTGGAAGCGGAACTACCCCAAGTGATTGGCGGATAAGAAGGATGGCAAAGTGAACATAAGTATATTTGATATACATGTTATTGATGTGTACTTTACTAGTGTTTATAGCAACCCCTCAGTATTTGATACTAGTTCAGTTGCTAAGATTAGTAACTCGAAACGGGGGTTGCAGAATAAACAGAGACTAGTTAAGGATGAAGTGACGATGTGTGTTGGAAGTGGTTCCAAGATTGATATGATCATCATCGCAGACTCCCTGTACTTTCGAGATTAGTGTTGAACCTATATAAGTGTTATTTCGTGTTTGCGTTGAGCATGAATATGATTTGATCATGTTTATTGCAATACGGTTATTCATTTAAGTTAGAGAACAATTGTTGTTCTGTTTACATGAATAAAACCTTCTATGGTCATACACACCAACGAAAATGGTTTGTTGGATCTCGATTGTAGTGATACACATATTCATAATATTGAAGCCAAAAGATGCAAAGTTAATAATGATAGTGCAACTTATTTGTAGCACTGCCGTTTAGGTCATATTGGTGTAAAGCACATGAAGAAACTCCATGCTGATGAGATTTTGGAATCACTTGATTATGAATCACTTGATGCTTGCGTACCATGCCTCATGGGCAAGATGACTAAGACTCCGTTCTCCGGAGCGAGCAACTGACTTATTGGAAATAATACATACTAATGTATGCGGTCCGATGAGTGTTAAGGCTCACGGCAAGTATCATTATTTTCTGAACTTCATAGATGATTTGAGCAGATATGGGTATTTCTACTTGATGGAACATAAGTCTGAAACATTTGAAGAGTTCAAAGAATTTCAGAGTGAAGTGGAAAATCATCGTGACAAGAAAATAAAGTTTCTACGATCTGATCGCGGAGACAAATATTTGAGTTACGAGTTTGGCCTTCAGTTAAAAACAATGTGAAATAGTTTCACTACTCACGCCACCTGGAACACCACAGCATAATGGTGTGTCCGAACGTCATAACCGTACTTTATTAGATATGGTGCGAACTATGATGTCTCTTACCAATCTACCACTATCATTTTGGGATTATGCATTAGAGACAACTGCATTCACGTTAAATAGGGCACCATCTAAATTCGTTGAAACAACACCGTATGAACTATGGTTTGGCAAGAAACCTAAGCTGTCGTTTCTTAAAGTTTGAGGTTGCAATGCTTATGTGAAAAAGTTTCAACCTGATAAGCTCAAACCCAAATCGGAGAAGTGCGTCTTCATAGGATACCCAAAAGAAAATGTTGGGTACACCTTCTATCATAGATCCGAAGGCAAGATATTTGTTGCTGAGTATGGATCCTTTCTAGAGAAGGAGTTTCTCTCGAAAGAAGTGAGTGGGAGGAAAGTAGAACTTGACGAGGTAACTGTACCTACTCCCTTATTGGAAAGTAGTACATCACAGAAACCTGTTTCTGCGACACCTACACCAATTAGTGAGGAAGCTAATGATAATGATCATGAAACTTCAGAACAAGATACTACTGAACCTCGTAGATCAACCAGAGTGAGATCCGTGCCAGAGTGGTACGGCAATCCTGTTCTGGAAGTCATGCTACTAGATCATGATGAACCTACGAACTATGAAGAAGCAATGGTGAGCCCAGATTCCGCGAAATGGCTTGAAGCCATGAAATCTGAGATATGATCCATGTATGAGAACAAAGTATGGACTTTGATGGATTTGCCCGATGATCGGTAAGCCATAGAAAATAAATGGATCTTCAAGAGGAAGACGGATGCTGATAGTAGTGTTACTATCTACAAAGCTCGACTTGTCGCAAAAGGTTTTCGGCAAGTTCAAGGGATTGACTACGATGAGACCTTCTCACCCGTAGCGATGCTTAAGTCTGTCCGAATCATGTTAGCAATTGCCGCATTTTATGAAATCCAGCAAATGGATGTCAAAACTGCATTCCTGAATGGATTTCTGGAAGAAGAGTTGTATATGATGTAGCCGGAAGGTTTTGTCGATCCAAAAGGAGCTAACAAAGTGTGCAAGCTCCAGTGATCCATTCATGGACTGGTGCAAGCCTCTCGGAGTTGGAATAAACGCTTTGATAGTATGATCAAAGCATATAGTTTTATACAGACTTGCGGTGAAGCCTGTATTTACAAGAAAGTGAGTGGGAGCACTACAGCATTTCTGATAAGTATATGTGAATGACATATTGTTGATCGGAAATAATGTAGAATTATTTTGCAAAGCATAAAGGAGTGTTTTTAAAGAAGTTTTTCAAAGAAAGACCTCGGTGAAGCTGCTTACATATTAAGCATCGAAATCTATAGAGATAGATCAAGACGCTTGATAAGTTTTTTCAATGAGTACATACCTTGACAATATTTTGAAGTAGTTCAAAAATGGAACAGTCAAAGAAAGAGTTCTTGGCTGTGTTCAAGGTATGAAATTGAGTAAGACTCAAAAGCCCGACCACAGCAGAAGATAGAAAGAGAATGAAAGTCATTCCCTATGCCTCAGCCATAGGTTCTATAAAGTATGCCATGATGTGTACCAGATCTATTGTATACCCTACACTATGTTAAGCAAGGGAGTACAATAGTGATCTAAGAGTAGATCACTGGACATTGGTCAAAATTATCCTTAGTGGAATAAGGAAATATTTCTCGATTATGGAGGTGACAAAAGGTTCATCGTAAAAGGTTACGTCGATGCAAGTTTTGACACAGATCTGGATGACTCTAAGTCTCGATCTAGATACATATTGAAAGTGGGAGCAATTAGCTAGAGTAGCTCCGTGCAGAGCATTGTAGACATAGAATTCGCAAAATACTTACGGATCTGTATGTGACAGACCCGTTGACTAAAATTATCTCACAAACAAAACATGATCACACCTTAGTATTCTTTGGGTGTTAATCACATAAATGATGTGAACTAGATTATTGACTCTAGTAAACCCTTTGGGTATAGGTCACATGACGAAGTGAACTATGGGTGTTAATCACATGGTGATGTGAACTCTTAGTGTTGAATCACATGGCGATGTGAACTAGATTATTGACTCTAGTGCAAGTGGGAGACTGAAGGAAATATGCCCTAGAGGCAATAATAAAGTTATTATTTATTTCCTTATATCATGATAAATGTTTATTATTCATGCTAGAATTGTATTAACCGGAAACATAATACATGTGTGAATACACAGACAAACAGAGTGTCACTAGTATGCATCTACTTGACTAGCTCGTTAATCGAAGATGGTTATGTTTCCTAACCATAAAAAAAAGAGTTGTTATTTGATTAACGGGATCACATCATTAGGTGAATGATCTGATTGACATGACCCATTCCATTCGCTTAGCACCCGATCGTTTAGTATGTTGCTATTGCTTTCTTCATGACTTATACATGTTCCTATGACTATGAGATTATGCAACTCCCGTTTGCCGGAGGAACACTTTGTGTGCTACCAAACGTCACAACGTAACTGGGTGATTATAAAGGTGCTCTACAGGTGTCTCCAAAGGTACGTGTTGGGTTGGCGTATTTCGAGATTAGGATTTGTCACTCTGATTGTCGGAGAGGTATCTCTGGGCCCTCTCGGTAATGCACATCACATAAGCCTTGCAAGCATTGCAACTAATGAGTTAGTTGTGAGAAGATATATTACGGAACGAGTAAAGAGACTTGCCGGTAACAAGATTGAACTAGGTATTGAGATACCGACGATCGAATCTCGGGCAAGTAACATATCGATGACAAAGGGAACAACGTATGTTGTTATTCGGTCTGACCGATAAAGATCTTCGTAGAATATGTAGGAGCCAATATGGGCATCCAGGTCCCGCTATTGGTTATTGACCGGAGACGTGTCTCGGTCATGTCTACATTGTTCTCGAACCGTAGGGTCCGCACGCTTAAGGTTTCGATGATAGTTATATAATGAGTTTATGAGTTTTGATGTACCGAAGGAGTTCGGAGTCCCGGATGAGATCGGGGACATGACGAGGAGTCTCGAAATGGTCGAGATGTAAAAATCGATATATTGTACGACTATATTCGGACATCGGAAAGGTTCCGAGTGGTTCGGGTATTTTTCGGAGTACCGGGGAGTTACGGGAATACGGGGGAGAAGTATTGGGCCTTATTGGGCTATACGGGAAAGAGAGAGGGGCTGCCTAGGGCAGGCCGCACGCCCCCCCCAAGGCCTAGTCCGAATTGGACTAGGGGGAGGGGCTGCGCCCCCTCCTTCCTTCCCTTCTCCCTTCCCCTTCCTTGTCTCCTACTCCTACTACATGGAAGGACTCCTAGTTGGACTAGGAAAGGGGGAATCCTACTCCCGGTGGGAGTAGGACTCCCCTAGGGCGCGCCATAGAGAGGGTCGGCCCTCCCCTCCTCCACTCCTTTATATACGGGGGCAGGGGGCACCCCAAAGACACACAAGTTGATCCACATGATCATATTCTTAGCTGTGTGCGGTGCCCCCTTCCACCATAGTCCTCGATAATATTGTAGCGGTGCTTAGGCGAAGCCCTACGACGGTAGTGCATCAAGATCGTCACCATGCCGTTGTGCTGAAGGAACTCTTCCCCGACACTTTGCTGGATCGGAGTCCGGGGATCGTCATCGAGCTGAACGTGTGCTAGAACTCGGAGGTGCCGTAGTTTCGGTGCTTGATCAGTCAGGCCGTGGAGACGTACGACTATATCAACCAAACGCTTCCGTTGTCGATCTACAAGGGTACGTAGATCACACTCTCCCCTCTCGTTGCTATGCATCACCATGATCTTTCGTGTGCGTAGGAAATTTTTTGAAATTACTACGGAACCCAACAGAAACCTCGGAAAATTAACCTAGATCGGGAGTTCCGCCGCCAGAAGCCTCCGTAGTCACCGAAAACCAATCTAGGCCCTCTCTGGCACCTTGTTGGAGGGGGCCATCATCACTGGAGGGCATGGAGGAGGATCCCGAAGGGGCCATCATCACCATGAAGGCCAATGACCAGAGGGAGAACCTCTCCCCATCTAGGGGGGAGGCCATGGAGGAGGAAGCACAAGGGGGAGAACCTCTCCTCCTCTCTCTCGGTGGCACCGGAGTGCCATCGGGAGGGGAATCATCGCCGTGGTGATCGTCTTCATCAGTATCACCATCATCATCACCATCCTCATCTCTTTTACGCGGTCCACTCTCCCGCACCCCGCTGTAATCCCTACTTGAACGTGGTGATTTATGCCACATATTATGATCCAATGATGTGTTGCCATCCTATGATGTTTTGAGTAGATATCCTTTGTCTTTGGGTTGATTGATGATCTAGATTGGTATGAGTTGTATGTTTTACTTTGGTGTTGTCCTATGGTGCCCTCCGTGTCGCGCAAGCATGAGGGATTCCAGCTATAGGGTGTTGCAATACGTTTGTGATTCGTTTATAGTGGGTTGCGTGAGTGACTGAAACACAAACCCGAGTAAGGGGGTTGTTGCGTATGGGATAAAGAGGACTTGATGCTTTAATGCTATGGTTGGGTTTTACCTTAATGATCTTTAGTAGTTGCGGATGCTTGCTAGAGTTCCAATCATAAGTGCATATGATCCAAGTAGAGAAAGTATGTTAGCTTATGCCTCTCCCTCATATGAAACTGCAATAGTGATTACCGGTCTTGTTAACGATTGCCTAGGACAATTCTGCACACCGATCCACCATTATTCCACACTCGCTATTGATAATATTTAGTAATATATTCTAACTTCATGATAACATCACCTACTTTTATATTTTAGCTCTCCGATATCATACAAAGTTATCCTCTTCATACCCACAACCTAGTTTTATTTCTCGTTGCTAGTTGGAAGCAAATGTTCGGTGTACGTAGAATCGTATCAGTGGCAGATAGGGCTTGAGAGAATATTGATCTTACCTTTAGCTCCTTGTGGGTTCGACACTCCATACTTATCACTTCCACCTTTGGAAATTGCTACGATGATTCCTTGCACTTGGGGATTATCAAGGACTTGCTAAAAAGCTCTTGAAGTAACTCTTTCCGATATTATGATAAATTGCAATTGCTTCAATGACTAAGATCATAGTTTGTTAGTTTTCAATGAAGTTTTGTATTCATACTTTACCTTGTGAAAGAATTGTTACTTTAGCACAAGAAATTATATGGCATTATATGTTGTTGTTCTAAAGATGATCATGATGCCCTCATGTCCGTATTTTATTTTACCGACACCTCTATCTCTAAACATGTGGACATATTTTTCGATATCGGCTTTCGCTTGAGGACAAGCGAGGTCTAATCTTGGGGGAGTTGATACGTCCATTTTGCATCATGCTTTTATATTGGTATTTATTGCATTATGGGCTGGTATTACACATTATATCACAATACTTATGCATTTTCTCTCGTATTCTATAAGGTTTACATGAAGAGGGAAAATGTCGGCACCTGGAATTCTGGACTGGAAAAGGAGAAAATATTAGAGACCTATTATGCACAACTTCAAAAGTCCTGAAACTTCACGGAGAATATTTTTGGAATAAATAAAAAATATTGGGTGAAGAAAGCACCAGAGGGGGGGCACCTGCCAGCTACAAGGGTGTTGGGCGCGCCCCCGTCCTTGTGGGCCCCCTGGCAGGCCCCCGACGCCCATCTTCTGCTATATGGTGTGTTTTGACCTGGAAAAAATAAGAAGGAAGCTTTCGGGATGAAGTGCCGCCGTCTTGAGACGGAACCTGGGCAGAACCAATCTAGGGCTCCAGTGGAGTGATACGTCCATTTTGCATCATGCTTTTATATCAATATTTATTGCATTATGGGCTGTTATTACACATTATGTCACAATACGTATGCCTATTCTCTCTTATTTTACAAGGTTTACATAAAGAGGGAGAATGCCGGCAGCTGGGATTCTGGCTGGAAAAGGAGCAAATATTAGAGACCTATTTTGCACAGCTCCAAAAGTCCTGAAACTTCATGGATGATGTTCTACAAATATATAAAAAACATTGAGAGCAAGAACTTCACCAGGGGGGCCACACCCTGCCCACGAGGGTGGGGGCACGCCCTACCCCCTGGGCGCGCCCCCCTACCTTGTGGGCCCCCTGGTGGCCCTCCGGTGACCATCTTCTGCTATATGGAGTGTTTCGATGGGAAAAATCATAAGCCATCTTCTCGGACAAAACTCCGCCGCCACGAGGCAGAACCTTGGCGGAATCAATCTAGGGCTCTGGCAGAACTGTTCTGTCGGGGAAACTTCCCTCCCAGAGGGGGAAATCATCGCCATCGTCATCACCAACGCTCCTCTCATCGGGAGAGGGCAATCTCCATCAACATCTTCATCAGCACCATCTCATCTCAAAACCCTAGTTCATCTCTTGTACCCAATTCTTGTCTCCAAGTCCGGGATTGGTGCTAGTAGGTTGCTAGTAGTGTTAATTACTCCTTGTAGTTGATGCTAGTTGGTTTAATTGGTGGAAGATCATATGTTTAGATTCTATATGCACATTAATACCCCTCTGATTATGAACATGTTTATGCTTTGTGAGTAGTTACTTTTGTTCCTGAGGACATGGGAGAAGTCTTGCTATTATTAGTCATGTGAATTTGGTATTCGTTTGATATTTTGATGAGATGTATGTTGTCTCTCCTCTAGTGGTGTTATGTGAACGTCGACTACATGACACTTCACCATTGGTTGGGCCTAGCGGAAGGCATTGGGAAGTAATAAGTAGATGATGGGTTGCTAGAGTGACAGAAGCTTAAACCCTAGTTTATGCGTTGCTTCGTAAGGGGCTGATTTGGATCCATATGTTTCATGCTATGGTTAGGTTTACCTTAATACTTTTGTTGTATTTGCGGATGCTTGCAATAGAGGTTAATCATAAGTGGGATGCTTGTCCAAGTAAGGGAAGCACCCAAGCACCAGTCCACCCACATACCAAATTATCAAAGTACTGAACGCGAATCATATGAGCGTGATGAAAACTAGCTTGACGATATTCCCATGTGTCCTCGGGAGCGCTTTACATCATATAAGAGTTTGTCCAGGCTTGTCCTTTGCTACAAAAAGGATTGGGCCACCTTGCTGCACCTTATTTACTTTTGTTACTTGTTGCTCGTTACAAATTATCTTATCACAAAACTATCGGTTACCACTTATTTCAGTACTTGCAGAGAATACCTTGCCGGAAACCGCTTATCATTTCCTTCTGCTCCTCGTTGGGTTCGACACTCTTACTTATCGAAAGGACTATGATAGATCCCCTATACTTGTGGGTCATCAAGACTCTTTTCTGGCGCTGTTGCCGGGGAGTGAAGCGCCTTTGGTAGGTGGAATTTGGTATGGATTAATTTATATAGTGTGCTGAAATTTACTGTCACTTGTTACTATGGAAAGTAATCCTCTGAGGGGCTTGTTCGGGGTATCTTCACCCTGACCAGTAGAGCAAAGAGTTGCTCATCAACCTACTGAACCTACTGAAAATGAAAATGCTTGCTTTGAAATTCCTTTGGGTATGGTAGAAAAACTGCTAGCTAATCCTTTTTTAGGAGATGGAACAAAACATCCTGATGAACATCTAATATATGTGGATCAAGTTTGTGGATTATTTAAGCTTGCAGGTGTACCCGAAGATGTCGTTAAGAAGAAGGTATTTCCCTTATCTTTGAGGGGAGACGCATCGACATGGTATAGGCTATGTGATGATATGAGGTCTTGGAATTACAAACGATTGAAATTGGAATTTCATCAGAAGTTTTATCCTATGCATCTTGTTCATCGTGATCGCAATTATATATATAATTTTTGGCCTTGCGAAGGAGAAAGCATCGCTCAAGCCTGGGGGGAGGCTTAAATCAATGTTATATTCATGCCCCAATCATGAGCTCTCAAGAGAAATGATTATTCAAAAAATTTATGCTCGACTTTTTGGTAACAATCGCACCATGCTTGATACTTCTTGTGCTGGCTCTTTTATGATGAAGACTATTGAATTCAAATGGGGTTTATTGGAAAGAATTAAACGGAACTCTGAAGATTGGGACCTCGACAATGGTAAGGAGTCAGGTATGACACCTAGTTTTGATTGTGTTAAATCTTTTATGGATACCGATATTTTTCATAAATTTAGCACTAAATATGGACTTGACTCTCAGATAGTAGCTTCTTTCTGTGAATATTTTGCTACCTATGTTGATCTCCCCAAGGAGAAGTGGTTTAAATATCATCCTCCCATAGAAGTAAAAGTAGCTGCACCTATTAAAGTTGAAGAAAAGATTATTACTTATAATGATCCTATTGTTCCTACTTCTTATGTTGAGAAACCACCTTTCCCTGTTAGGATAAAGGATCATGCTAAAGCTTCAACTGTGGTTCGTAAAAGCAATATTAAAACATATACACCTCCTGAGCAAGTTAAAGTTGAACCTAATATTGCTATTGTTAAAGATCTCTTGTCTGATAATATAGATGGGCATGTTATTTATTTCTGTAATGGAACTGCTAGAATTGCTAAACCCTGTGATACAGATAAACCTAGACCTGTGGTAGGCATGCCTGTTATTTCTGTTAAAATGGGAGATCATTGTTATCATGGCTTATGTGATATGGGTTCTAGTGCTAGTGCAATACCTTATTCTTTATACCAAGAAGTTATGCATGATATTGCACCTGCTGAGATGGAAGATATTGATGTTACAATTAAACTTGCTAATAGAGATACTATTTCACCAATGGGAATTGTTAGAGATGTTGAAGTCTTGTGTGGGAAAACTAAATATCCTACTGATTTTCTTGTTCTTGGTTCCCCACAAGATAGTTTTTGTCCCATTATATTCGGTAGACCCTTCTTAAATACTGTTAATGCTACCATAGATTGCAAAAGGGATGTTGTTATTGTTGGTTTAGATGATATGACTCATGAATTTAATTTTTCTAAATTTAGTAGACAACACCGTGAAGAAGAATTACCTAGTAAGGCTGAAATTATTGGTCTTGCTTCTATTGTCGTACCTCCTAGTGATCCTTTAGAACAATATTTGCTAGACCATGAAAATGATATGTTTATGAATGAAAGAAGGGAATTAGATGAAGTATTCTTTAAACAGGAACCTATTCTGAAAAACAATTTACCTGTTGAAATCCTAGGGGATCCTCCTCCACCCAAGGGTGATCCCGTGTTTGAGCTTAAACCGTTACCTGATACTCTTAAATATGCTTATCTTGATGAGAAAAAGATATATCCTGTTATTATTAGTGCTGACCTTTCAGAACATGAAGAAGAGAGATTATTGAAAACTCTGAAGAAGCACCGTGCTGCTATTGGGTATACTCTTTATGATCTTAAGGGCATTAGTCCCACTCTATGTCAACATAAAATTAATTTGGAAGAAGATGCTAAACTAGTTCGTGATCATCAACGCCGTCTGAATCCTAAAATGAAAGAAGTGGTAAGAAAGGAGATACTAAAGCTCCTTGAGGCAGGTATAATTTATCCCGTTACTGATAGTAAGTGGGTAAGTCATGTCCATTGTGTCCCTAAGAAGGGAGGTATTACTGTTGTTCCTAATGACAAAGATGAATTGATTCCTCAAAGAACTATTACTTGTTATAGGATGGTAATTGATTTCCACAAATTAAATAAGGCTACTAAAAAATATCATTACCCCTTACCTTTTATCGATCAAATGCTAGAAAGATTATCCAAACATACACATTTTTGCTTCCTAGATGGTTATTCTAGTTTCTCTCAAATACCTGTGTCGGCCAAAGATCAATCAAAGACTACTTTTACATGCCCTTTTGGTACTTTTGCTTATAGACATATGCCTTTTGGTTTATGTAATGCACCTGCTACCTTTCAAAGATGCATGATGGCTATATTCTCTGACTTTTGTGAAAAGATTTGTGAGGTTTTCATGGACGACTTTTCCGTCTATGGATCTTCTTTTGATGATTGCTTGAGAAACCTTGATCGAGTTTTGTAGAGATGTGAAGAAACTAATCTTGTCTTGAATTGGGAAAAGTGCCACTTTATGGTTAATGAAGGTATTGTCTTGGGGCATAAAGTTTCTGAAAGAGGTATTGAAGTTGATAAAGCCAAGGTTGATGCTATTGAAAAGATGCCATGTCCCAAGGACATCAAAGGTATAAGAAGTTTCCTTGGTCATGCCGGTTTTTATAGGAGGTTCATTAAGGACTTCTCAAAAATCTCTCGGCCTCTGACTAATTTATTACAAAAAGATATAACATTTGTCTTTGATGATGATTGTGTAGAAGCATTTGAAATACTTAAGAAAACATTGATCTCTGCGCCTATTGTTCAGCCACCTGATTGGAATTTACCCTTCGAAATTATGTGTGATGCTAGTGATTATGTTGTAGGTGCCGTTCTAGGACAAAGAGTTGATAAGAAACTAAATGTTATTCAATATGCTAGTAAAAATCTAGACAATGCTCAAAGAAATTATGCTACTACTAAAAAAGAATTCTTAGCAGTTGTATTTGCTTGTGATAAGTTTATACCTTATATTGTTGATTCTAAAGTAACTATTCACACTGATCATGCTACTATTAAATATCTTATGGAAAAGAAAGATGCTAAACCTATACTTATTAGATGGGTTATCTTGCTACAAGAATTTGATTTACATATTGTTGATAGAAAAGGAGCCGAGAACCCCGTTGCAGACAACTTGTCTAGGTTAGAAAATGTGCTTGATGACCCACTACCTATTGATGATAGCTTTCCTGATGAGCAATTAAATGTCATAAATACTTCTCATACTCCTCCATGGTATGCTGATTATGCTAATTACATTGTTGCTAAGTTTATACCACCTAGTTTCACATGCCAGTAAAAGAAAAAGTTCTTTTATGATTTGAGGCATTACTTTTGGGATGACCCACATCTTTATAAAGAAGGAGTAGATGGTGTTATTAGACGTTGCGTACCTGAGAATGAACAGGAACAGATCCTACGCAAGTGTCACTCCGAAGCTTATGGAGGACACCATGCTGGAGATAGAACTGCACATAAGGTACTGCAATCTGGTTTTATTGGCCTACTCTCTTCAAGGATGCCCGTAAGTTTGTATTATCTTGTGATGAATGTCAAAGAATTGGTAATATCAGTAGACGTCAAGAAATGCCTATGAATTATTCACTTGTTATTGAACCATTTGATGTTTGGGGCTTTGACTATATGGGACCTTTTCCTTCCTGTAGCGACCCGACCCGAATGGATCAAGTCTCTGTGATTAAGTGTCATCCCTGGATCAGTATGCTGACACACACAGTACTCGAGGATTTATAACAGAGGTAAATCACATGTATAAGTAACGTAAATACTATTACCTCAATCCAAAATAGTGGAAGTAACAAGGTTGTGGATTCCCATCAACACCAACGGCAAAGTTGACTGTAGAAATCGTAACCCTAACGTATCACTTACTCGACGTAAGATAATCCTGCAACATGAGACGTTGCAGCCACAAAGGGTCAGTACATTGAATGTACTAGCAAATTCACACCATAGAGAATGATGAATAAAGGCTATCACTACATGCATATTTGGCTGGTGGAAAAGCTCTATGGTTATAAGGTTTTTGCAAAAAGCCATTTTTTCCCTACTACAAAGGAATAAATTTTATTTAACTATTATGGTGGTTGTTGAACATTGAGAATGGTTGATAGCATTCTCAATCCCAATTAAATAACATCTTTAAACCCAACAAAATTAATTTAAAGTAACATGATGAGATCAACAGGATAATCCAAGAACTAGATACTCAAATTGTCCATAACCAGGGACACGGCTAACCATGATTAGTTTGTACACTCTGCAGAGGTTTGCGCACTTTTCCCCACAAGACTCGATCGCCTCTGTTTGGTTTCTCGCACTACATGGTGTTTGAGAAGACGGATGACCGAGACATAGTCTTTCAGAAGTGCTAGCACCTTACGATCGGGTAGACCGTACCACCTACATCCCCTACATCTGCTAGTCTACCACTGTAAGAGTTCGCACAACTTAGTCAACTATGCTAGAGCCCATAATAGCTTGTGGCTGCACACGGAAGTTTCTAGCATGAATAATATCATGATCCCTTTGAGCCTGGGTGGAGGTCCAAAAGAAAACAGGCAATCCTGGTCTACCCAGGTGCCTAGACAGGCAATCCTGGAATAACCAGGTACCTCAATCCACCCAGATGTGTGTTTAAGTTGCCACCTTAAGTAAACCATTAATTAACAAACTAACATCTGTCATGAATACTCTCAGAACCCAATCCACGTCTACGAGCATAGCATGGCACTATAAGCATAACGTAATAGTAACTCCCAATGGGTTTGATAATAAACAGGTAATAGGTACTACCTCAACTACTTCCCATCCCACAATTTAATTAGAACCTAATCATGCAATGTTTGAGGATTTGATCTAATGCAATAAAACTGGGTAGTAGAAAAGGTATGATCAAAGTGTGAACTTGCCTGCAATGTTGATGAAGATGATTCGCACTCAAAACTCTTGATAGTTCTACTCGTCACACTCCGGTCAATCTATCGTAATCAAGCAATAGTAACCACACATAAGCAATCACTCAAAAGATCAGAAAGAACGAAGAAGACAATTCAGAAAACTTCAAAACCAAGCAAATAACTCTTGCAACATCAAACAATTTCTAACAGTACCAAAATTATGTGAATTTGGCCTTATTAGAAAGTTCAGGTCAAGAGCTTCGATTTGCAAAAAGAATCAACTAAAACGGAGTTACGAAACTCAAGTTATGATCAAACGAAGTTTGAATTCAAATCTGATCTAATTCAAATTTTAAACTTTTCAAAAACATGTTTGAGTTGGATTACTGGATAGAGGAGATCATAATGAAGATGTGAGAATTGGTTTCGTTGGATTTGGACAAACAAGTAAAAAGTAGTGATGGTTTGAAGATCAGGGACTAATCTGTAAATAAAATCAATACAGATAGGTCCCTGGCCGAAATTAAACAGAAAAAGAAAAAAATCTATCTAACGAACGTTCGCTGTAGAAGCTTATAAAACAAAAACCGTTCGCTGCAAACACTAAACAACGGACGTTCACTACTTAAAGAAAACGGTTGGGAAAAAAACGAACAGATCTATTCCTAACCATAGATCTCGGATCGGACAGACGAGGAGGAGAGGCGGTGGTTACCGCGGCGTGGAGGTCGCCGGCGACGGGGAAGATGGCGGTGGCGGCTCGAACGTCGACGGGGCGGCGGCTCCGGTGGGTCTCCGGCAGCGGCGAGGGCGTCAAGGCGCTCGGCGCGGCGCGGCGGTGAGGATGGAGTGGGCGGCGTCGGTCGGGAGTGGCGGGTGGAGCGGGGCGACGACGTGGATCTCCAGCGGTGACGACTAACTCCGGCGGGGGCGTGGCGCAGCTGCGAGGCTCGGGGGCTTCGGTTTTTGAGGGAGACGGGGCCGGGGTGCTCCGTTTATATAGGAGGGGGGGAGAAGACTTGGAGGAGGGGCGAGGCGAGGCGGTGGAGAAGTCCGGCGAGGACACGGCAGCTGCGGCGGTGGCGTGCTGGAGTTGGTCTCCGACCGAGGGTCGGGGACGACCGGGAGGTGGGCTGCTGGGCCGCGGCCTGCTGTGGCACGCGCATGGGGCGAGTGGCTGGGCTGGCTCGGCCTCTGGCTGGGCCGGCCTGGCTCGATCGGCTTTGGCCTAATTTTTTTAATAAACATTTTTTTAAAACACAGACAAACAAAAAGTAATAAAACAAAAGAAATAGAAATGCTATATAGGCATATAATATATCAAAATTTTTAGAAAAAGATTTTCTATGACATGAACATTTTTATAACTTCAAATAAAATCCACACAAATTCAGATAAATCAAAGAGTGCTACTGGTCTATTAAAATCCAGCAAAAATCATTTTAAAAATACCAAAATGATTTCAATTTAATTTTTCTCCAATTTTCTCATATATTTTATTTTTGGAGAAAAATAATTTGAATAAAACTCAAATAACCCAAATTGAAAATAATTCCAAAAGACTTTGACTTTGAACCTTTGAAACTCCCAACTCATATTTCACATAATTTGAAGAAGTCGTTTTATCTCCTCTCGTGAAAATCATTGAGTTGCATAAAGTTTCAGAATTGGAAATATTCTCAAATGAAATTCAAATATTTTCAACACCCCTTGTCATTTAAATAAATGGAAGAAGTCATGTCATCTTCTCTCCAGGGTTTTGTGTTTGAAAAGAATTTGAATTCATGGAGATCAAAATGCAAAATGAAAGTTTGGGAAAGTCCTTTTATTCCCTCTCATTTAACTTTCAAAAGTTTTGAATTCACTCACTTTCAGACAATCAATCAAACAATCAATCAAATCTATCTATTTATTATAACATTCCAAAATTTAGAATTTTGGGATGTTACACTTCTCTAATGGTTATACACATATTTTAGTTGTTGTTGATTATGTTACTAAGTAGGTAGAAGCTATTCCAACTAGTAGTGTTGATCATAACACTTCTATTAAAATGCTTAAAGAAGTTATTTTTCCAAGGTTTGGAGTCCCTGGATATTTAATGACTGATGGTGGTTCACATTTTATTCATGGTGCTTTCCGTAAAATGCTTGCTAAATATGATGTTAATCATAGAATTGCATCTCCTTATCACCCTCAGTCTAGTGGTCAAGTAGAATTGAGCAATAAAGAATTCAAATTAATTTTGCAAAAGACTGTAAATAGGTCCAGAAAGAATTGGTCCAAGAAACTTGATGATGCATTATGGGCCTATAGAACTGCATATAAAAATCCTATGGGTATGTCTCCGTGTAAAATGGTCTATGGAAAAGCATGTCACTTACCTCTCGAACTAGAACACAAGGCTTATTAGGATATTAAAGAACTTAAATATGATTTTAAACTTGCCGGTGAGAAGAGGTTATTTGATATTATCTCACTTGATGAATGGAGAACCCAAGCCTACGAAAATGCCTAGTTGTTTAAAGAAAAAGTTAAAAGGTGGCATGATAAAAGAATACAAAGCGTGAGTTTAATGTAGGTGATTATGTATTGCTATACAACTCTCGTTTAAGATTTTTTGCAGGAAAACATATCTCTAAATGGGAAGGCCCTTACGTTATCGAGGAGGTCTATCATTCCGGTGCCATAAAAATCAACAACTTCGAAGGCACAAATCCGAAGGTGGTGAACGGTCAAAGAATCAAACACTATATCTCAGGTAATCCCATAAGTGTTGAAACCAATGTTATTGAAACCGTAACCCCAGAGGAGTACATAAAGGACACTTTCCGGAACGTTTCAGACTCCGAAAAGGAATAGGTATGTGGTACGGTAAGTAAACCGACTCCGAAACAGTTTTGAAGGCACTATTTCTCCGTTTTGGAATATTTAGAAAAATAGAAAAATAAGCAGCAGTCCGGAAAGGACACGAGGGCCCCACGAGGGTGGAGGGTGCGCCCTACCCTACTGGGAGCCCCCTACCTCGTGGTCACCTCATGTGCTCTCCGGACTCCGTTTTCTTACATGACACGTATTTTGGTCGGTAAAAATCCATTATATAACCTCCCGGGGGTTATGACTCCCGTATCACGCAAAAATCCCCTGTCTTTGTTTCGAGCTGTTTTCTGTCAGGGTTGTCAAGGCCAGGCACTATGTCGTCTCCCTCCTCCTCCAACCATCAGGGCAATGATGCATGGCTAATGAAGATAGAGCTGAAGAGAGAAGAACCTATGGAGATCAACAAGGATGAAGGGATCAAGAAGGCCATGGAGGACCAAGTTCTAGCAACAGAAGACACCCTTCAACTTGATCACAATCTTCTTACCCCAACAGAAATCAAAGCTTTCAAGATGATTGAGTTGGCTCGTATACAAAATAAGTATCTCACACGTGAAAATATTTTGCTGAAGGAGCATATCATCGCACTCAAGGGCATTATCCGCCAGTTAGAAGACCTCCTACGCTCGATGTGCAACTATCCATCATCAACAACCCCACCTTCTTCACCAGCAAAGAAGAATTGAGTATCTGGTATGGGCACTCCACTTGGCAACTGCCAAGCTTGGGGGAGTGCCCCAGTATCGTATCACCATCAGTTTTATCTTTACCGTTTTTCTTAGTTCGATCCTTTTGGTAATATCTTGATCTAGTAGAATAAAAGTTCTTAGTATGATCTAGTTGTGAGTTTTGCTTTATTATCCTTCTATGTAATCGAGTCCGTGAGCTATATAATAAAGATTAGTGTTGAGTCAAGGGCTTGATTATTTTTGCCATGATCCCAAGTGAATAAAAGAAAAGAGAAA
Organism: Triticum urartu; assembly: GCF_003073215.2. Classification (NCBI taxonomy): domain Eukaryota; kingdom Viridiplantae; phylum Streptophyta; class Magnoliopsida; order Poales; family Poaceae; genus Triticum; species Triticum urartu. The sequence continues at coordinate 441,963,402 of NC_053025.1, read as the reverse complement.
GAAATAAAAAGAAACAAAGAGATTATGTGACTCTTATGGAGAGTAATGAGGTCACATAGAAAGAGTATGATGAATAAAAGTTATTGAGGGTTGACAAACATAGTTTTGGTCATCGTTGCAATTAATAGGAAGTAATAAAGAAAGAGAGGTCTTCACATATAAATATAGTATCTTGGACATCTTTTATGATTGTGAGCACTCATTAAAATATGACATGCTAAAGAGTTGACATTGGACAAGGAAGACAACGTGATGGGTTATGTTTTCTTACATCTGAGATAAATTATATTGTCTTGGATCTTCCAACATGTTGAGCTTGCCTTTCTCCCTCATGCTAGCCAAATTCATTGCACCAAGTAGAAATACTACTTGTGCTTCCAAATACCCTTAAACCAATTTTGCCATGAGAGTCCACCATACCTGCCTATGGGTTGAGTAAGATCCATCAAGTAAGTTGTCATCGGTGCAAGCAATAAAAATTGCTCTCTAAATATGTATGATTGATTGGTGTGGTAGAAATAAGCTTTATACAATCGTGTGATATGGAAGTAATAAAAGCGACAAACTGCATAATAAAGGTCCATATCACAAGTGGCAATATAAAGTGACGTTCTTTCGCATTAGGATTTTGTGCATCCAACCATAAAAGCGCATGACAACCTCTGCTTCCCTCTGCGAAGGGTCTATCTTTTACTTTTACCTCCTATACTGCAAAAGAGTCAAGGTCATCTTCACCCTTCCTTTTTACATTTTATCCATTGGCAAGCACAATATGTTGGAAAGATCCTGGTATATATGGCTAATTGGATGTGGGTTTTCATGAACTATTATTGTTGACATTACCCTTGAGGTAAAACGTTGGGAGGCAAAACTATAAGCCCCTATCTTTCTCTGTGTCCGACTAAAACTCCATACCCATAAGTATTGTGTGAGTGTCAGCAATTGTGAAAGACTATATGATAGTTGAGTATGTGGACTTGCTGAAAAGCTCTTATACATTGACTCTTTCCTATGTTATGATAAATTGCAATTGCCTCAATGACTGAGATTATAGTTTTTCAGTTTTCGGTGAAGTTTATGATTCATACTTGATATTGTGATTGAATTATTACTCTAGCATAAGATATCATATGACAAGAATTATATAAGTTGTTGCTCTAAGAATGATCATGATGCCCTCATGTCCGTATTTTATTTTTATCGACACCTTCATCTATAAACATGTGGACATATTTTTTGATTTCGGCTTTTCGCTTGAGGACAAGCGAGGTCTAAGCTTGGGGGAGTTGATATGTCCATTTTGCATCATGCTTTTATATCAATATTTATTGCATTATGGGCTGTTATTACACATTATGTCACAATACTTATGCATATTCTCTCTTATTTTACAAGGTTTACATAAAGAGGGAGAATGCCGACAGCTGGGGTTCTGGCTGGAAAAAGGAGCAAATATTAGAGACCTATTCTGCACAGCTCCAAAAGTCCTGAAACTTCATGGATGATGCTTTCCAAATATATAAAAAACATTGAGCGCAAGAACTTCACCAGGCGGGCCACACCCTGCCCACGAGGGTGGGGGCGCGCCCTACCCCCTGGGCGCGCCCCCCTACCTCATGGGCCCCCTGGTGGCCCTCCGGTGACCATCTTCTACTATATGGAGTCTTCCGATGGGAAAAAATCATAAGCCATCTTCTCGGACGAAACTCCGCCGCCATGAGGCGGAACCTTGGCGGAATCAATCTAGGGCTCTGGTGGAGCTGTTCTGCCAGGGAAACTGCCCTCCCGGAGGGGGAAATCATCGCCATCGTCATCACCAACGCTCCTCTCATCGGGAGAGGGCAATCTCCATCAACATCTTCATCAGCACCATCTCATCTCAAAACCCTAGTTCATCTCTTGTACCCAATTCTTGTCTCCAAGTCCGGGATTAGTGCTGGTAGGTTGCTAGTAGTGTTAATTACTCCTTGTAGTTGATGCTAGTTGGTTTAATTGGTGGAAGATTATATGTTCATATCCTATATGCACATTAATACCCCTCTGATTATGAACATGTTTATGCTTTGTGAGTAGTTACTTTTGTTCCTGAGGACATGGGAGAAGTCTTGCTATTAGTAGTGATGTGAATTTGGTATTCGTTCGATATTTTGATGAGATGTATGTTGTATCTCCTCTAGTGGTGTTGTGTGAACGTCGACTACATGACACTTCACCATTGTTTGGGCTTAGAGGAAGGCATTGGGAAGTAATAAGTAAATGATGGGTTGCTAGAGTGACAGAAGCTTAAACCCTAGTTTATGCATTGCTTCGTAAGGGGCTGATTTGGATCCATATGTTTCATGCTATGGTTAGGTTTACCTTAATACTTTTGTTGTATTTGCGGATGCTTGCAATAGAGGTTAATCATAAGTGGGATGCTTGTACAAGTAAGGGCAGCACCCAAGCACTGGTCCACCCACATACCAAATTATCAAAGTACCGAACGTGAAGCATATGAGCGTGATGAAAACTAGCTTGACGATATTCCCATGTGTCCTCGGGACCGCTTTACATCATATAAGAGTTTGTCCAGGCTTGTCCTTTGCTACAAAAAGGATCACGCCACCTTGCTGCACCTTATTTACTTTTGTTACTTGTTGCTCGTTACAAATTATCTTATCACAAAACTATCGGTTACCACTTATTTCAGTACTTGCAGAGAATACCTTGCCGGAAACCGCTTATCATTTCCTTCTACTCCTCGTTGGGTTCGACACTCTTACTTATCAAAAGGACTACGATAGATCCCCTATACTTGTGGGTCATCATGGAGCTGTTCTGCTGGGGAAACTTCCCTCCGAGAGGGGTAAATCAAAGCCATCGTCATCACTAACGATCCTCTCATCAAGAGGGGGTCAATCTCCATCAACATCTTCACCAACACCATCTCCTCTCAAACCCTAGTTCATCTCTTGTATCTGATCTCTGTCTCAGAACCTCAGATTGGTACCTCTGGGTTGCTAGTAGTGTTGATTACTCCTTGTAGTTGATGCTAGTTGGTTTATTCGGTGGAAGATCATATGTTCGGACCCTTAATGATAATTAATACTCCTATGATTATGAACATGAATATGCTTTGTGAGTAGTTACGTTTGTTCCTAAGGACATGGGAGAAGTCTTGTTATAAGTAATCATGTGAATTTGGTATTCGTTTGATATTTTGATGATATGTATGTGTCTCTCCTCTAGTGGTGTTATGTGAACGTCGAGTACATGACACTTCACCATGATTTGGGCCTAGGGAAGCCATTGGGAAGTAATAAGTAGATGATGGGTTGCTAGAGTGACAGAATCTTAAACCCTAGTTTATGTGTTGCTTCGTAAGGGGCTCATTTGGATCCATATGTTTCATGCTATGGTTAGATTTATCTTAATTCTTCTTTCGTAGTTGCGGATGCTTGCAAGAGGAGCTAATCATAAGTCGGAGGCTTGTACAAGGAAGGGCAGCACCGAAGCACCGGTCCACCCACATATCAAATTATCAAAGTAACGAACACGAATCATATGAGGATGATGAAAACTAACTTGACAATAATTCCCATGTGTCCTCGGGAGCGCTTTTATTTATATAAGAGTTCGTCCAGGCTTGTCCTTTGCTACAAGATTGGGCCACCTTGCTACACCATGTTTACTTTTGTAACTTGTTACCCGTTATGAATTATCTTACCACACAACTATTTGTTACCGATAATTTCAGTGCTTGCAGAGAATACCTTACTGAAAACCGCTTGTCATTTCCTTCTGCTCCTCGTTGGGTTCGACACTCTTACTTATCGAAAGGACTATGATAGATCCCCTATACTTGCGGGTCATCAGTCATTGTTGCAATTCATGAAAAGGAATAAAGAAAGAGAGGTCTCACATATAAATATACTATCTTGGACATATTTTATGATTGTGAGCCCCCATTAAATGTTCTATGTCAAATAGTTGACGTTGGACAAGGAAGACAACGTAATGAGTTATGTTTACTTATATTCAGATAGAAGTTATATTGTCATGGATCCGCTAACATGTGGTGCTTGCTCATAATATTTTGCTAGCCAAAATTCACACTAAGTAGAGATACTACTTGTGCATCCAAAAACCCTTGAACCCAGTTTCTTTCCATGAGAGTCCACCATATCTACCTATGGATTGAATAAGATCCCACAAGTAAGTTGACATATGTGCAAAAGCGATAAAAATTGCTCCTAAATATGTATGATCTTTTATTGTAAGGGAAAATAAGCTTTGTACGAACTTGTGACGATGAAGAAATAAAAGCGACGGACTGCATAATAAAGGTTGCTATCACAAGGGGCAATATAAGGTGACATTCCTTTACATTAAGATCTTGCACATCCAAAAATAGAAAGTGCATGACAACATCTGCTTCCCTCTATGAAGGGCCTATCTTTTACCTTATGTATTTACTTTTATGCAAGAGTCAATAGTGTTCTTCTCTATTCTGTTTTTTTATTTTTCTCTTGGCAAGCATCATGTGGTGGGGAAAGATCCAGGCATATATATCCAGTTGGATGTAGGTGATCATGAATTATTATTGTTGATGTTACCTTGAGGTAAATAAGTTGGGAGGCGAAACTATAAGCCCCTATCTTCCTATTTGTTTGACTAAAACTTTTGCTCCATAAATATTCGTGAGTGTCAACAATCATAGAAGGCTAAATAATAGTTGAGTATGTGAACTTGCTAAAAAAAGCTCTTATATAGACTCTTTCTGATAATATGATAAAGTGCAATTGTTTTAGTGACCGAGATCATAGTTTGTTAGATTTCAATGAAGTTTATTGTTCATACTTTAGCTTGTGGATGGATTATCACTTATTCATGAGAAGTTTTATGATGATATATTGTTGTTATGATACTGATCATGATGCTTTCATGTTCATATTTTGTTTTATCGACCTCCCTCTCTCTCTTTCTCTGTAAACATGTGATCATGGTAATCGATTTCGGCTTTCGCTTGAGGACAAGCGAGGTCTAAGCTTGGGGCAGTTGATACGTCCATTTTGCATCATGTTTTCCTACTTTTATTTATTATGTTTTGGGTCATTATTTCACTTTATGATACAATTCTTATGCCTTTTCTCTCTTATTTTGCAAATTTCACATGAAGAGGGAGATTGTCGGTAGCTGGAATTTTGGACTGGAAAGTGCTACAATAGAGATAGCTATTCTGCACAACTCCAAATGACCTGAAAATTATGGAGAATTATTTTCGAATATATAGAAGATATTGGAGGAAGAAATACCAGGAAAGGGCCACGGGAGAGTGACAAGCTCAGGGGGCGTGCCCTACCCCCGAGGGTGTGCCCTATAAGCTTGTGGGCCCCCTGGTAGTCCTCTGTTGCCCATACTCTACCATATGAAGCCATTTGCCATGGGAAAAAAATAAAGAGAATACTTTCGAGATAAAGCGCCGCCGTCTCGTGGTGGAACTTGGGCAGGAGCAATTTTTCTCTCCGACAGAGCGATTCCGCCCTTTCGAATTCAATAGGGGTGCAAGGCGGCCTTCGAACAGTTGAAACAAGCATTGATCATGGCACCGGTCATCAAGCCCCCCGATTGGGATCAACCGAGGAAGTTTGTGAAACTGATAACAATGCGGTAAGTGTTGTGTTGAGACAACACAAAGGTAAAAAGTTCAATATTATTTATTATGCTAGTCACACCCTAAATGATGCCCAAAGGAATTATTCTAGAAATGATATAGAATTATATGCAGTGATATTTGCTTGTGAAAAGTTTAGGCCTTATTTTACAAGGACAAAGGTCATTGTCTACACAGATCATCAAGAAATGAAGGAGGTTTTATCGAAGAAAGATACGAAGTCGAGATGGATTATGTGGGCTCTCCTTTTGTAGGAATTTGACACTAAGATATCAGACCATAGTGAAATAGACGAGACACTGGTAACTGCGTCATTTATAAAGCAGGATCAAAACAAAACCTTAGAGGAGGTGATATGTATCCCTTATGGTACTACAATGGCATTGGATAAAACTATAACACGTACCTTCGGGGATACTGTAGGATCGAAAGTATGTCTAGAGGGGGGTGATTAGACTACTTAACCAAATAAAAATCTAGCCTTTTCCCAATGTTAATTCTTGGCAGATTTTAGCAACTTAGCACAAGTCAAGCAATCAACCTACACATGCAATTTTAAGAGTATAGCAGCGGAAAGTAAAACAATTGCATATGAAGGTAAAGGCAGGAGTTTGGAGGGAGCAAATGCAATGTAGACACGGAGATTTTTGGGGTGGTTCCGATAGGTGGTGCTATCGTACATCCACGTTGATGGAGACTTCAACCCACGAAGGGTAACGGTTGCGCGAGTCCACAGAGGGTTCCGCCCACGAAGGGTCCACGAAGAAGCAACCTTGTCTATCCCACCATGGTCGTCGCCCATGACGGACTTGCCTCACTAGGGTAGATCTTCATGAAGTAGGCGATCTCCTTTCCCTTACAAACTCCTTGGTTAAACTCCACAATCTTGACGGAGGCTCCCAAGTGACACCTAACCAATCTAGGAGACACCACTCTCCAAGAGGTAACAAATGGTGTGTTGATGATGAACTCCTTGCTCTTGTGCTTCAAATGATAGTCTCCCAAACACTCAACTCTCTCTCATAGGATAGGATTTGGTGGAAATATGATTTGAGTGGAAAGCAATTTGGGGAAGGCTAGAGATCAAGATTATGCGGTTGGAATGGAATATCTTGACCTCAACACAAGTGTAGGTGGTTCTCTCTCAGAAAATGTATGTTGGAAGTGTAGGCATGTTATGATGGCTCTCTCCACGAATTAAGAGTGGGTGGAGGGGTATATATAGCCTCCACAGAAAATCTAACCGTTACACACAATTTACCAAACTTGGTGGGACCGAATCGTGAAACTCAGTCAAACCGATTTAGTTCATAATGTGACCGTTAGGATTTTCGGTGGGACCGACATGTCAACTCTGTGAGACCGATTTCGTTAGGGTTAGGGCATAACGTAATTTCGGTGAGACCGATTACACAAACTCGGTAGGACCGATTTTGGTAATAGACAAACAGAGAGTTGGTCAGGCAAACTCGATGGGACCGATTCGCTCATCTCTGTTGTACCGAAACGTTACAAAAGGGAAACAGAGATTTTGCATTGCAATCTCGGTGGGACCGATCGCTCATCTCAGTTTGACCGAATGTTACAAAGGCAAACAGAGATATTACAATCCCATCTCAGTGAGACCGAGATCCCTATCGGTAAGACCGAAAAGACTAGGGTTTCTGGCAGTGGCTATGTCAACTGAACTCGGTGGCTCCGGATAGACAGTTTTGGTGGGGCCGAGTATGACTTTTGGTTTGGGACATATGTGGATGTGAGAGAGTAGTTGATGGTTTTTGGAGCATATCACTAAGCACTTTGAGCAAGAAACTCATTAAGCAACACCTCACCCCCTCTTGATAGTATTGGCCTTTCCTATGGACTCAATGTGATCTTGGATCACTTAAAATGAAAAAATGTAGAGTCCTGAGCTTTGAGCTTGAGCCAATCCTTTGTCCTTAGCATTTTGAGGGGTCCACATTTCTCATCCATGCCATGCCAATCATTGAGCTTTCCTGAAATGTTTATCTTGAAGTAGCATTAGCTCAATGAGATATATGTTGTTAGGAATTACCAAAACCACCCAGGGATAGTTGCACTTTCATTCTCCCCCTTTTTGGTAATTGATGACAACATATAGATCAAAGCTTCGACAAAAGATGGTAAGATTAAAAAACATCATCGCTTTGAGAAGTATGTGATAAGGAAGAGGTCCCCCTAAATTTGTGCATTATTTAAAATTTGCTTTTGAATGCAAATGCACAAGCGATTAGGATCATGGGTTACTCTTCCATGTCACATATATCTTGGTGGAGCTCTCAAAATGATAGAAAATAAAAACATGCACTCATCACAAAGCAAGTGAATGATCATATAGGGATATAAGAGATAATATCATCCAACAAGCATTAAGGGTAGCATATGATCAAACACATGATCAAACAAGTATCTCACAAGGACATAAAGTATCTCACACAAGGACGCAACAAAGTAGTTCAACAAAAATAGCAAGAGAGATAAAAAGCAACACTCTCTCTCGAAGCCTATGATCTATACATTTTTCTCCCCCTTTGGCAACAAGTTACCAAAAATTTGAAAATGCATAGTGCTATACGTCTCTCAGGCTTGATCTTCGGTAGGTGGTGTAGAGAGAACTGCAAGGACGAAGGCTTCCGATGAAGTAGTTGGAGCTGATGGAGTGGGTGCTGGAGGTGGCACTGGAGTTGTAGCTGCTGGTGCTGACACTAAAGCTCTAGTATCTGAGACTGGCACTACAGCAGACCTTGGACCTCGTGGCACTCGCTTGAAAGCATCAGTGGTTGCTTTTCCTCTCCTCTCCTCTGCTTCCTCCTGAAGCTGCTCAACTGCAGTCTGAATCTCAGTCACTTTGACATCAAGATCATAGAATTTCTGCTCAACGATCCTCTCCAAGCTCTCCTGGTTTTGAGTCAGAGTGGCCAAGCCCTTCTCAATCCTCAAGGTGGATTGGATCAGATATCCAAGTTGATCTTGCTTGGTCTTCAAGAATACTTGAGATGCCTCTTCAACAGTTGGCATCTTTGCAGCTTTCTCTACCCTTGCCTTCTCTCTCTTCCCATGTGCTTGAGCTGATGATGGTTCATTTTCATTCATGACAACAGTGTTGTCTTCAAATTCAGGGTAGATGCGCAGGTGCTCCTTATCCAATATATATTTTCCTGTGCCCATCTTGGAGTTGATGAGCTCCTGAATTTGTGGGGCATACCCACAACTTCTCTTCTGATCAGCTGCTGTCCTTTTGACTGAATCCACAATCAGACTCATGACTTTGAACTTTCGAGGCAAATCAAGCAAATGGAGCAAATTGATAGCATGTCCTCTGATCATCTGGTGATCACCTGACTTGGGTAGCAATGTGTGCCTTAGGATCCAGTTGATGGTAGGCAGACCAGACAACAAGAAATGGACAGATCCAAACTTATGAGTATCCAATGCATCATCTGGGATCTCTCTGTACATGTTAGCCATAGAGTTATGGTCTTTCTTCTTTTCAGCATAAACATCCAAGTCATCCTCACTTTCTTCTGGGGCATTGATCAACTGAGCCCATTCTTCAATGGTAGATTGGTACCTTGTACCTTCAGACATCCAAATGATCTTCCCATCTGGGTAGGAGTGGGCAATGGAGTAAAACTGCATGATCAGATCATCATTCCACTTGGTGAGCTTCTGGGCAACAAATGTATCAACTCCACATGCTTTGAAGCTGTCATATACACCTGGATAGTGATCTTCATTCTCCTTGATGTACTCCCAGTCAACCCATCTCATGTCACACACTATGGGCTTCTTGTCAAGCAGAACTGTCTCATTGAAGTCTTGTTGTTCCTTAGTGTGAAACCTGTAATCCACAATAGTTCTCCTCCTGACAGCATATGGATCAGACTGTCTCCATAATCTCAGTCCTGAATCCTTCCTGATTTTCATGTTCTCTACAACAGGATGTTCATCATTGTGGTCAGGGATCTTGGGCTTGAGCTTCCTTAGCACTTGGGCTTCATCATCTTCTTCATCAACAGTCTCAGGCACTAGGGCCTTGTTCTTTTCTACAGCTGAAATGTTTCTAGTGCTTCTCTTTGGAGCAGACTTCTGAGCTGGGGCTTTGGGAGCAGACATAGGCTTTGATGGAGCAGCCCCTTACTTGACTGCATCTCCCATAAGCTTCTGAGCCTTAGGAGCTAGTGCAGCATCCTCTTCCTCTTCATCTGAACCTCTCATTATGGATGATCTGCCAAGCACTCTGGCAGTGGTCTTCTTAACCTTTTCCTTCCTTTTCTTCCCTTCTCCAACTGCCTCTTCAGTTGGCTTGGAGGTTTCAGCAGTGGATGCTCTGGCCTTAGACATAGGAACTCTCTTTGTTGGTGCCTTCTTATGTATCCCTGGCTTAACTGTAGCAGTTGTGCCATACTCCTTTTTCAGCACCTTTTTCCTTGAAGTGGCATCATCCTCAATGGCCACATAATCCTCATCCTCAGATTCTGAGGTTTTCTTCTTCCTGGATCTGGTTGCTGCCTTAGGTAACTTGCTTGGAGTGCTCCTGCTTCCATCATCAGAAGAGCTGGAGGGACTAGTGCCCTCACTCATCTAAACCTGTTCTTCGGATTTGTTCTGGCTGCCACTTTGATCAGACATCTTGCAGGAAAACTGTCAGCAGACCCTGTGAATAGGTTGTAGATGAGGTAGAGTAAATGAGCATCACAAAGTACAGAGGTTTTGCAAAATAATTGAGTCAAAAAGCTTAGTTTTAATTCTCTACGGAAGTGATCTCGGAGCTACTGAATTGACAAACTCGGTGATACCGAAGCAACACTTGGAACCTAAACTAGTGAACTCGGTAGGGCCGAGTCTCCATTCGGTGGCACCGAGATTGCTAGGGTTTCACAGAATCTTGAACTCGGTCACACCGAATTGCACATTTCGGGACCGAAAAGTGCATGTGCAATGGCCAAGGCCAAATCGGTGAGACCGATTTCTACTGTTCGGTCGGTCCGAGATGAGTTCTGCGGAGAGCTAACCCTAAATTTTTTGAATCAATCTAGACCTATGGGAGTTTTAGTTGGATGGGTTAATCTCAATCGTGGCAAGAAACATGGCATTGTCCTTGTGCTAGGAATCAGAGTGAAAAAGACAGCACAAGGGGTCAAACACTTACCCTAGAGCGGTGAGTGTTCGCTATGGCGGCAACGGTGGAGCAGATTGCCGTTGACGGCGGCGGAGACCAGCGGCTGGAGGTCGCTGGCGGTGAGAGGACGATCCGGAGACCCGAAGAGGCAGAGCAGGTTACGCGCGGGTGAAGGGTTTCGGAAATTTTACCAAATTTTGACCCGTCAATATATATAACCTAGCCCTGTCGGTGTGACCGAGTGGAACAACTCGGTGGCACCGAGATGCAGAACTGCAAGCAGTTACTGCGACTCGGTGTGACCGAAACGTTCTAATCGGTTGCACCGAGATTGAAAACCTAGATCAACTTAGTGATCTCGGTGTGACCGAAATGGATGACTCGGTCATACCGAAATGCACAAAGAGGTTTTGGAAGTTTAAGTCTATGATGAATCGGGGACTCCGAGTGCTCCTCACACAGAGTGGTTCGAATCTGACTTGATCAAACTTTGTGATGTAGCATGAATAGAGTTTAAGATGAGGAAAGCATACATAGCTGTCGGGGGACTGATCCACGAACACCTATGGGACCGGCGGGCCGAGTCCCTTTCGGTTCGGCGGGGGCGGAGGTCGCACAAAGAGCAGATCGAGGCGAAGCACACAAGCAGATTACCCAGGTTCGGGCCGCACAGATGTGTAAAACCCTACTCCTACTTTGTGGTTTGTATTGATTTCTTGCTCGGGAGCGCGGAGTGCTACAGTACACACCAGCAGCTAACGAGACCGAGCATGAGCGTTCTTCGAACCCCCCTCTACGTTGCGCATAGGCCTCCTTTTATATGCTCAAGGGGTCACCAACAGGTGGCAACGGAGGCAAAGGGCAAAAATGGAAAGGTGATGCGGTAGGTACAGCTACCTGCTACAGTGTATCATACCTAACCCTGACGGCAGGGGACAAGGGCCTTAAATGCCCATCTGTGTCGCCTAAATAGTGCAAAAAGGGACCGTCAGGGGCGCCACCGCTCGCCACGATGGCGATCTTGTCAGCGCCGCTTGCCACCGCGCACCACAAGCTGCACAGCCTCCCGCCACGTACGCCTGGAAGGGTCCCAGAGCGACACGTTGGTGGATGTGCTGGAGCGCGGGCACAGTGGTGCCTTGCCGCGGCAAACGCCTTGCCGTGGTTGTTGTCTTGTCGCGCCCGGGAGCTTGTCGCTCACCGGGCCTTGCCGGGACGTGCGACGCGTCGCAGCAAGTTCCTTGAGATGCCTTGGTTGGCCTTCCCGGCAAGCTCCTCTTGCCGGGGTCTTGTCTCCTTAAGTGCCTTGCCTTGGTCGGCCTTCCCGGCAAACTCCTCTTGCCGGGGTCTTGTCTCCTTGGCTTGGATACTTTGTTCTTGAATGGCTCCAAAGGAACCACGGAGGACCTTGGCGGTCACCCAGCAAGCCTTGCCGCGGGATGCTGCGACTGCCCGTGCACAAGTTCGGGATACTAGGGTACCCCTACTCTAGTACACCGACAGGAGCCCCCGGGCCTGGGCCATACACGGTGCCGAGCGCTGTTGGGCCAGGCCCAAAACAGGGCACGGGCACGCGCGGCCTAGGTTACGCCGTATGTCACTCCGTATCCACCGCGCCCTCCCCGAACGGCACGCGTTGAATGCGGCGTCGTGGGAGAGATCGTGGGTGGTTTCTTTATTCGGAAATGCGGAACGTCCGCCCCCTCCTCCTTTATAAGCAGGGGAAACAGGGATAGTTCGCCCATTCGCCCGTTGCTGTTCCAATCTCAAAAATCTCCGCCGCTCCCTCGTCTTCCCAAAGTCGAAAGAGAGAGAAGCGCTCCGCCCCCCATCGCCACCAGCACCACCGACACCGTCGACCTCCTCCACTACTTTCGCCATGGCTCCAAAAGCCGACAAGGGGAAGGTCGTGAAGTCGACCGAGGCGCAGCGGCTTGCGGCGCTGCGGAAGGAGCGAGCAGTCTTCCCCCCCAAGCTTGCCGCGAAGGAGCTGAGGGAGAACTACTACCTCTTCTGGTCGACGGAGACGCGAGCGCACCCGCGCACGAAGGTACTCCCCGCCGCCGCTTGGAAGAAGGCCCCAAATGGATACCCCTTCTTCGCCTTATTCTTCTACTGCGGGCTCTGCCCGCCTTTCTCTGAATTCTTCTGCGACATCATGAATACCTACGGATTCCACCTCCTTGACTTCACCCCCAACGCTGTTCTGACCATGGCAGTTTTCGCACATCTCTGCGAAAACTCTGTCGGAGTCCATCCCAGCGTAGCCCTCTTTCGCCATTTCTTCATACCCCGAGTAGAGAGAGGAGAGCCTCTATCCGGCGGAATCGCCTGGATCTCAAGGGCCGGCAAGAAGGAAACATATCTGGAGGGAGAGTTCCGCGGCAAGTGGGAGGAGTGGAGGGCAGATTGGTGCTGGATTGACGAGGAGAACCCGCAGCCATTCACCACCCGGCGCCAAACCCCAGTAGCACGCGGTAGCGATTGGAGTGACGTGGCCCCGGAAGACGGCAGGCTGAAGATTGCTGTCACCCGGATCCTGCGCCTCAGGCTTGCTGGGCTCACTGTAGGCGCTGTTGGCGCAGACTTCCTTCGCCGCCGCATCGCCCCCCTGCAGGAACGGGGGAGGCCCACTTGGGAGTTCAAGAATGCGGCAGACATCATGAGGCTGCGGCCGGGCCTCAACTTCAACTTCACAGTTTTGGAGCTCAACGCGATGCTTCAGGAGCTCTTCAAGTATGACCCCCAACATCCCGAAGTCTTCAGGTTGCCGGGGGGTGTCGTTCCGTTGTGCAACAATTCCGCGCTCGACCGCATCCGTGCAATGATGCCGTTGTGCGACTCGCATGGAATTGTGCCAACTTGGCAGGAGCCTGCAGACGACGTCGTGCAGCAGTTCTTCGACGACTTGGTAGAAGTGGCGATCCGCCCCGACGAGAAGGACAGCCTCACCCGCGACACCACCGATGCGGAGATGGCACTCATCGCTACTAGGCTGGAAGAGGCGGCGGCAGCCGCAGCCGCGGGCGAGTTTGGATTCACTGTGGAGGAGGCAGATGCAGCAGAGGCGGGAAGCCGTGCCAAGCGAGGGCAGCCTGCCAGCGAGAAAGAGCTTGCCGGGCAGGGCGCCAGGTCAAGCGAGCCCGCCAAGGACACGAGCGGCTTGTTGGAGATCAACTCGTCTTCCACCTCATCTTCAGACAGCTCGCCGCAAGCAGAGCCTCCATCTCCACCAAGAAGGCGTCTCCGCAAGGCTGGGGACGTGGCGGAGCGGCAAGCGAGTCCACAGCCGCCGCGCCGCGCGACACGCTCCACCGCGGCAAGCACTGTTGCCGCGGGAGCGCCTCACGCTGATGCGGCAACTGGAGCGGGGTCCTCCCGGACCACCGCTTCTGCTCCTGCCGCTTCTCACGCCGCGGCGACAGCCGGAGCGGGGTCGTCTCAGACCGCAGCCACTGCTCCCGCCAAGCGGCCAAGGGAAGCTACTCCTCCGCCTCCTCGCGCCGGACGTGAGCCAGACTTCGACTTCTCCGCGTTTAGCTCCGACGAGGAAGAAGAAGAAGAGTAAGACTCCCTTGTTATACTTGCAGTTCTTCAATCCTTACTGTTTGTCTTGTGTCTCATTTGCTTTTCTCTGAACTTGTTCCCTTTTAGGACTCTGGCCCAGAGAGCAGCAAAGAGGGCCAAGGTCCTGGTGATTGTCATCGAGGATGAGCCCACCGCGACGACAGGGGGTGCGCCCGAGACAACCTTGCCGGACCCGGCAACCTTTCTCCAGAGCAGCCCCCAGCGTAAGTATATGGTTTGCTTTCCACTTGTGAGGTGCGCATGGATACTCTATCTTTGCTGATATTTGATTGCTAATTTGTGTAGGAGCAGAGCAGCCCCACCTGGAGCCAAGGGAGAATCCCCCGACAAGGGAGAACTCTCCGGCAAGGGAGGGCTTCCCGGTAAGGGAGAAGTCTCCGGCAAGGGAGGGTTCTCCAGCAAGGGACAGCACCAGCGGCCCCCCAACGGCGGAGACCACGATTGCAGAACCCGGCACAGGTACTCCTCTTGCTTCAAAACTTCCCTGAGGTTCTCTTCTCTTGATCTTCTTTTTGTTGGATTTTTGCTTGACTCTTCTCCCCTTTTCCGGCCGTCAGACCCATCTGCTGCGGAGCAGATGGAGACCGAGGTTGCCGCCGAAGAAGCGGCTAGTGCTGACGATCCCGCTGGCGTAGAGGCCGCCAAGGCTGCTGCCGTGGCAACTGGCGAGGGGTCTGGCGATCGCACTGACGGCCCTGAGGCCGCAGGAGCGCCAGGCGCTACACCGACCGCCGACCCGTCCGCCACTGCCGCAGCGCCAGGCTCCGAAGAGCCCCATCCAGGCGTCTACTTGAAGGCCGGCGACGACGTCTTCATCAACCTCCCCCGGGGGTCAAGCTCCAGGGCGCCGGTCGAGGGGGAGATCTTCGACGGGGAGGTGCTCGCCTCCGCGGGACTGACGCTGGTCGACGCGCCGAGCAGCAGCAGCAGCAACGAGCCTGAGGAGGAGCGGCTGCTACGGAAGTTGCTGTCGCTCTACCGCGCGCGGCAATCCAAGCTGGAATCCCGCGAGGTGCTTGTCGCGAAGGCGGGAGCAGACATCGAAAAGCGCGCGGAAGAGCTCGGGGGTTTCCACCGGGAAGCCCTCCGATCCCTAGCGGAGGAGCGGGAGCAGCTCGCTGAAGCGCAGAAGGCCTTCCTCCTCGAGAAGGCTGAAGTCGAAGAGCGGCAGCGACTTGCCGCTGTGAAGCTAGCCGCAGAGGAGGGCGAGTTGGAGCAGCGGAAGGTCAATCTTGACGCCCACGAGGAGGATCTTGCCGCGCGTGAGGAAAGACTTGGCGGAGCCCTCAAGCAAGCGGAGGACGCTGCCGCAGCCACCGAGGCCGCCAAGAAGGAGCTGGAGACGATGGTGGCGCGGCTAGAGGCCGATCTCGCCGAGAAGGGCCAAGAGCTTAGCGCCGCCAGGGACTCCAATGCAGATCTTGTGTTGAAGCTGTCCACTCTGACCAAGACGCTGGACGGCGCCAAGAAGCAGGAGGCGGCCTTGAAGGAGGAAATCAAGGCCGACAAGGCGCTGCTAGAGAGCGTTGCCGCCACCCAAAACGCCTTCAGGGAGACTGTGGAGCACTGGACGGAAAGTCTTGTGAATGCCGCCACAGACATTGACAGGGAGTTGGCGCAGCTAGGGACGGAAGATCTCGGGTATCCCTCCGACGAGAACCTCCAACCCAGCGCCAAGCTAGTCTTGTTCTTCAAGGGCGTGGCGACGGCCCTTCAGCGACTCCGGGAGAGGGTCCCAAAGCAGCTGGCCGACGAGTCGCGCAAGATCTGCGCGGGAGCTCTTCAGAAAGTGTTGGTGAAGGTGGCCTTCCGCAATCCGGGCCTCAACCTCACCAACGTCCTCAAGACCCTGCCACAGGATGCTGATCTGGAGGCGCTCAAGGCCCTTGTCGCACCCATTGTGGACAAGGTGAGCGGGATCAAGAGGATCGAAGGCGATCGCGTAGACTAGGCCGCCCATTTCTTCTTTTCTTGTCGTTGTTTGTCATGTTTATGAAAACAACCTATTAGAGCCGGGACAAGCTATCTTTGTAATACAACTCTATTCTGGGTATTGATTGCAATGTTATTCCCTTTACTTGATTCCTCCCTTTGTATGTTTTTGCCCTACGCTTTCAGGGAACTTGCCGGTGCAGGCACCTGAGCCGCGAGCGCTGAGTGCGGGACGTCAGCAGCCTGCTGGCGGTGCCGCTTCCGACAAGAAACCTTGTCGCAACTAGTTGCAGCTCACTTAAGTTGTTGAGCGGACTCGAAACAAAGTAAGGGCGCAACTAGCTACGAGTCGGTTCCTCCGCGCACAGGTTTTCCATACAAAGTGCCGTCGTTCAAGGGAGATAACTTAAAATTTAAAAAATCTGATTGCTCAAACTTTGGCAACTTAGCTTTTCTGTTGTTTGCTTCCCGGCAAGGCGAAACTTTCTTGAACGACGCCTAGTCCACACCATTATCTTCTCCTCCCCCCCCCCCGGCAAACTTGTGGGCGAGGGAACCTTCCTTTCCTTGAGAAAAAAGAAAGAAGAGAAAATAAAGATATGGAGCCTTATGGCTCGTTATTGCTTACCGGGGAGTAGGTGCTGCACAAAGTGTCAGATAGCTCATGCAAAAAATAGAAAGCATGAAATTGACAAAATGTGCGAAGCACATGAGCTTTACTTATGCACGGGGTCTGCGCCCGGCTTTGTACAAAGGATTACATGCAACAGCGGCAAGACTTGTACAAAAGGTGGTTGCCGGAACAGGTTCCGGCAACCGCGCCTTACGGGTAAAACTTACGAAGGTGCTCAATGTTCCAGGAGTTGCTCATCGGAATGGCATCTTCGGTCTCAAGGCGGACAGCGCCAGGCCTAGTGACTCGTTTCACCCGGTAAGGGCCTTCCCACTTCGGCGTCAACTTGTTGGAATTCTTGGCGGACTGAACACGCCGAAGAACAAGGTCGCCTTCCTCGAGACTTCTGGCGTTAACTTTGCGGCTATGGTAGCGGCGCAAAGCTTGCTGGTAGCGAGCAGCTCACACAGCAGCCTGAATACGGTCTTCCTCAAGGAGCAGTGCGTCATCTTGCCGCAGCTGCTCTTGCTCAAGCTCATCATAAGCGAGCACTCGAGGTGACCCGTATACGAGTTCCGTGGGGAGAACTGCCTCTGCTCCATAGACTAGAGCGAAAGGTGTCTGGCCAGTGGCTCGGTTTGGCGTCGTCCTGATCGACCAAAGAACCACCGGCAGCTCCTCGATACAGTTTCTTCCGCACTTGTGCAGCCTCCGAAAGTTCTGGTCTTGAGCCCGCGCAGCACTTCAGCATTTGTCCTCTCCGCTTGACCGTTGCTTCTCGGGTGAGCAACAGAAGCGAAGCAGACCTTGGCGCCAAGATCTTGGACGTACTGCATGAAGATGCGGCTCGTGAATTGTGTACCGTTATCGGTGATTATCCTGTTAGGGCTCCCGAAGCGGCAAACAATCGACCTGAAGAACTTGACTGCTGACTGTGCTGTCACCTTCCTCACTGGTTCCACTTCCGGCCACTTTGTGAACTTGTCGATCGCGACGTACAAGTACTCAAAGCCCCCGACTGCTCGGGGGAAGGGGCCGAGGATGTCGAGCCCCCAGACCGAAAATGGCCAGGATAAAGGGATCGTCTAGAGAGCTTGAGTTGGTTGGTGTATCTGCTTGGAATGGAACTGGCACGCTTCACACTTGGTTACTTGTGCAGTTGCATCCTGGAGGGCTGTCGGCCAAAAGAAACCTTGCCGGAATACTTTGCCGACAAGTGCTCTCGCGCCAATGTGGTGACCACATATGCCTCCATGTATCTCTGCCAACAGCTTTTGTCCGTCTTCCCGGTGAATACACTTCAATTTCACACCGTTGAGTCTTCTTCTGTACAGTGTCTTGTCGACAAACTGGTACATACTTGACTGTCGGGCTACTCTTTCCGCTTCTTCTTGCTCTTCGGGAAGTTCTCCTGTCTGAAGGAAATGGACAATCTGCTGTGCCCATGCTGGAGCTTGTGGCTCGACAACAAGGACTAAAGGCAAATCTGCGGTTGCGGGAACGTCCGCTTCTACGGCAAGAACCTGCGTGTCTTCCGGAGCTTGACGTTCCCCGGCAAGCTTGCCGGAGCGAAACTTGTCGAGAGCTTCTGCTTCAACGGAACAAACCCAAGGGCTTGCCGGAGCAGACTACTCCTCAGCGCTCTTGGCGTTGATCTTGGGGACCCTCTTGGAGGCGGCTTCGGGAAGCTCTGCCGGCAAATAGTCACCAGAAACCAACTTCCTCTTTTTGCTCTGTCCAGTTGATGGCGTTACGGATGGCTGAGTCAGCTTGAGCACAAAGATCCCTGGTTCCACAGGTAACTTAAGTGCGGCGCACTTTGATAGGCCATCGGCAATGGCATTCTGAGCTCTTGGAACATGCTCCATCTGTAGGCCTTCAAAGTACTCTTCTAGCTTTCTCACTTCCTCGACGTAGGCTTCCATCAACGGACTCGGATAGCTCTTGTTTACTTGGCGGACGACAAGCTGTGAGTCACCCCTGACAATGAGCTTCTTGATCCCAAGGTCTGCCGCGATTCTGAGACCGGCGAGCAAGCCTTCATACTCTGCAGTATTGTTTGTTGCTTGCTCCTTGGGAAAGTGCATCTGGACTACGTACTTGAGGTGCTCTTCGGTGGGTGCGACAAGCAGCACGCCAGCGCCGGCGCCTTGCAGCGAAAAGGCACCATCAAAGTACATCAACCACTCTTTGCTTGCTTCATCGACGGGGATGCTCGTCTCTGGAATTTCTTCATCTGGTGTTGGCGTCCATTCTGCTATAAATTCTGCCAATGCTCTGCTCTGGATAGTTGAAGTGCTCTCAAATTTGAGGCCAAAGCTTGACAGTTCCAGTGCCCACTCAACAATCCTGCCTGTCGCTTCTGGATTCTGTAGTATCCTCTTCAGCGGAAAGCGAGTGACAACTGTGATTTCATGTGCTTGGAAGTAATGGCGCAGCTTTCTCGAGGCCATGAGGAGGCCGAAAAGCAATTTCTGCACGCCAGAGTACCTTGACCTAGCCCCCTGCAGAAGGGAACTGACAAAGTAAACTGGGCGCTGCACCATTTTCTTCTGTATCTCCTCGTGCATCTGCGCAGATCCATCTTTGTCAGGTCCAGAGCTTGGCGGGGAAGCCCGTTGCTTGTCGCTGGATGCACTTGCCGTGGTTGCTGGCTCGTCATCTGCCTCCCTCTCTGCTACTAACGCAGCACTAACCACTTGATTGGTTGCCGCTATATACAGCAGAAACTTCTCTTGTGGCTTAGGTGCGACAAGTATTGGAGGGGAGGACAGGTATCTCTTCAAGTCTTGCAGCGCAGCCTCCGCTTCCGGAGTCCATTTCATTGGACCTGCCTTTTTCAATAATTTGAAAAACGGCAGGGCGCGCTCAGCAGACCTAGAGATAAACCTGCTGAGAGCAGCCACACAACCGGCAAGTCTTTGCACATCCTTGACGCACTTTGGTGCTTCAATCTGCTCAATGGCCTTGATCTTGTCGGGATTGGCTTCAATTCCCCGCTGAGACACGAAGAACCCGAGAAGCTTGCCGGAAGGGACTCCAAACACACACTTCTCTGGGTTGAGCTTGAGGCTGATCTTGCGCAGATTTGCAAAGGTCTCGTCTAAATCTTGGATCAGAGTTGCCTTGTCCTTGCTCTTGACCACTATATCATCCATGTAGGCTTCCACATTTCTGTGTATTTGTGGCTCAAGTGCGACATGGACTACTCTTGCAAATGTTGAGCCAGCATTTTTTAATCCGAAAGGCATCCGTATGAAACAGTACGTGCCACATGGAGTAATGAATGCGGTCTTCTCCTCATCCTCTTCTGCCATGAAGATCTGATGATATCCTGAATATGCGTCAAGAAATGAAAGCAAATCACATCCGGCTGTGGAGTCAACAATCTGGTCAATGCGCGGCAAAGGAAATGGGTCTTTGGGACAAGCTTTGTTAACATCAGTAAAATTGATACAAAGTCTCCATTTCCCGTTTGCCTTGCGCACGACTACAGGATTGGCCAACCATGTAGGATGGAGCACTCCTCTGACAAGGCCTGCTGCTTCCAACTTCTTGATCTCTTCTGCAATGAATTCTTGGCACTCCACTGCCTGCTTCCTGACCTTCTGCTTGACGGGCCGCGCATGAGGACAAACGGCAAGATGGTGCTCAATTACTTTCCTGGGAACACCGGGGATGTCAGACGGTTGCCACGCAAACACGTTGACATTCGCCCGCAGGAAAGCAATGAGCGCGCTTTCCTATTTAGGGTCGAAAGTGGCACTGATGGTAAAGGTACCACCAGTGCCGTCCTCCTTGGCGGACACCTTCTTCGTCTCTGGCGGAGCTGCCATTGTCTTCTTACACTTGCTGGTGGAGCTCGATGGTGCGTCCTCGACGGCAGCGCAGCACTCCGAAGAGGTGCGCTTGCCGGAGTGGGCATCAAAACTCTTGCCGGACTTGGTCTTCTTCTTCCCCCCGGGAGCTTCAACGGCAAGTGTCTTGTAGTCTGTTGCGGCTGCCGCTTACCGGTAGATCTTGTCGGCGTAGATAAGAGCATCTTTCTTGTCGCCGGGGACAGAGATGACGCTTATCGGGCCTGGCATCTTCAGCATGTTATATGCGTAGTGAGAGGCTGCCATGAACTTGGCGAGTGCTGGACGGCCAAGTATCCCATTGTAAGGCAATGGAATATCGGCAACGTCAAAGGTGACCCTCTCAGTCCTGAAGTTCAGCTCGCTGCCAAATGTTACTGGCAGCGTGACCTTCCCCTTCGGCTTGCTCCTTCCCGGGTTGATTCCTTGGAATGTGCCGGTCTCTTCGAGCTCGCTGTCAGGGATCTGGAGTTTCTGGAGTATGGCGGAGGAGATCAGGTTCAAGCCGCCCCCGCCGTCAACTAACATCTTAGTGACCTTGAGGTTGCGGATAGTTGGTGAAACCAACATCGGCAAGCACCCGACCGCAGTTGTGCGATCAGGGTGGTCCTCAATATTAAAGATGATAGGCGTGCTGGACCATTTCAGAAGCTTGCGCGATTTGACGGGTGGTTCTGCTGCATTGACTTCCCGCACCCACTGCTTGAGTTGGCGGTGCGAAGTATGCAGAGAAGCACCGCCGTCAACGCACAAGACCTCCGTGGCTTTCTGGAACTCCTGCTCACTGGTCTCGACATCATCCATGTCTTCGTCGTCGTCGTCATCTTCATCCTTGTCGCGGACGCGGGGAGGTCTGTCTCCTTGCCGCTGCTTGGCCTTGCCGCGGCGTCCTCCCCGGCCGGCGCGCTTCTTGCCAGATTCTACAGCGCCTCCTTGGGCCCTCTCCTTGTCTCGTCGCTCGTACTCAGCTTTTTGTTGCTGGACAAGCTGCTCGACCTTCTTGCAGCTCTGGAGGTCATGGCCCTTGGTGCGGTGAATCTTGCAGTACTGCTTGTCGGTGTCGTCCTGCTTGTCGGCGACCGCCACAGCCTGGCAGTTGGTGCACGCGGCAATCTCCTTGCCGGAGCTACCAACCTTGGCTTTCTTGGCGGCACCTTCGTTGCCGGACTGCTCAATGACTAGCACATCTTTGCCTTTCTTCTTCCTGTTCCGCCGCCGGTTTTTCTTTGCCGGGGCAGCATCCTCGCTGTCAGATCCTCCTACTCCTGCATTCTCTCCGGGGAGTTTCCTCCCTTCCTCAGCACGCGCACACTTGTCGGCCAGGGCATATAGCTCACTGATGTCTCTGATCTTGCACATCGCCATCTCCTCCCGCATCCTGCGGTTACGCACGTTCTGATGAAACACGCTGATGACCGCGGCAGGGTGGGCATCTGGGATGTTGTGTTGTGCACGGCTGAACCTCTGAATGTACTTGCGCAGGGGCTCTCCTTCCTTCTGGGCGAGCAGATGAAGGTCACTCTCTTGGCCATGAGGTTTGTGGCCGCCTGTAAAGGCGCCAACAAACTGATGGCATAGGTCTGCCCAGGAGGATATGGAGTTGTCCGGCAAGTGCATGAGCCAGGACCTGACGTTGGGCTTGAGCACCAGCGGGAAGTAGTTGGCAAGGATCTTGTCGTCCCGGCCCCCGGCAGCCTGCACCGCGATGGTGTAGATGCTGAGGAACTCCGACGGATGCGACTTGCCGTCGTACTTCTCTGGTACGTCTGGCTTGAAATTCTTCATGCTGGGCCACTGGACTTGCCGCAGCTCACGAGTGAACGCAGGGCAACCTACCGCGTACGGCAAGTCGCCTGGTTCCCCTAGCGCATGCATGTCAACAGAGGGCCCAGCGCGCTGGTCTGATTGACGTCGCGCTTCTCTTCGGTGCTCGATGCGAGTACGAGCGTCTTCTTGCTGTCGTTCGTGAAGAACTTGGCGCTGATCGCGGCGAGCTCGTGGATCTGATGACGCGGTGGAGTCGCTGTCGAGGTGGATCCGGCGAGCCGGCGATCTTGGCCTTCGGGGCGGAGAGTGCACAGTAGTTGCACCCCCACCGGTCTTGTCGTCACCGGCTCGTGCCTGGCTGGCTTGCCACGGCTGCGACGTGCTCGGCTGCCGTTGAGTGTCGCCGTTGGCGAAGCCGATGAGACTCTGGATGGTGGCCCTCTAGTCGTCGATCTTGTCCGCCGTTGGAGGGTAATCTAGGAGAAGTTGAGCTCGCGCCAAAACTTCTGCTATAGTGGCGGGTGGTGGTGGTGAACGGTGCGAGGAGCGGGATATGCTCGGACTTCTAACTATGTTAGAAGGAGCAGTATCCCGTCCAGGCGACCATGCCTCGCTCGTGCCAGCATGTTGACGTGCATGGTGGTCTTGAGCGCTCCGAGATCCACCAGCTCTCTCTTGGTCCAGCAAGCGCATGGTACCGTGAGCACCATGACGCTGCCGGTCCCGCGCCTCATGAGATGGGCGCGGTGCATGTACGGACGCCGAGGTCTTGGAGTGCGCCCGGTCGTTGTGGGAGCCGGCTACACCGCCGAAGGGCAGCGCAGCCTTGTCCTTGGACCTGGCAGCACCGTGAGCTCCCTCGTCGACGCCCGTTCTTCCGCCGGCGTCCGCCCCATCAGCCGTTTTCTCCGGTGGTAGCGGGGCGGACGGCACAGCTGCCTCCGAAGCCTTCTTCTTCGGTGGCATGTTGATGAAGATGATGAAGATCTAGCTCGCGTTAACGCTGGATCTGGTTCACACAACCTCGACGCCCCCTACCTAGCGCGCCAAAGATGTCGGGGGACTGATCCACGAACACCTATGGGACCGGCGGGCCGAGTCCCTTTCGGTTCGGCGGGGGCGGAGGGCGCACAAAGAGCAGATCGAGGCGAAGCACACAAGCAGATTACCCAGGTTCGGGCCGCACGGATGCGTAAAACCCTACTCCTGCTTTGTGGTTTGTATTGATTTCTTGCTCGGGAGCGCGGAGTGCTATAGTACACACCAGCAGCTAACGAGACCGAGCTTGAGCGTTCTTCGAACCCCCCTCTACGTTGCGCATGGGCCTCCTTTTATATGCTCAAGGGGTCACCAACAGGTGGCAACGGAGGCAAAGGGCAAAAATGGAAAGGTGCTGCGGTAGGTACAGCTACCTGCTACAGTGTATCATACCTAACCCTGACGGTAGGGGACAAGGGCCTTAAATGCCTGTCTGTGTCGCCTAAATAGTGCAAAAAGGGACCGTCAGGGGCGCCACCGCTTGCCACGATGGCGATCTTGTCTGCGCCGCTTGCCACTGCGCACCGCAAGCTGCACAGCCTCCCGCCACGTACGCCTGGAAGGATCCCAGAGCAACACGTTGGTGGATGTGCTGGAGCGCGGGCACAGTGGTGCCTTGCCGCGGCAAACGCCTTGCCGCGGTTGTTGTCTTGTCGCGCCCGGGAGCTTGTCGCTCACCGGGCCTTGCCGGGACGTGCGACGCGTCACGGCAAGTTCCTTGAGATGCCTTGGTTGGCCTTCCCGGCAAGCTCCTCTTGCCGGGGTCTTATCTCCTTAAGTGCCTTGCCTTGGTCGGCCTTCCCGGCAAACTCCTCTTGCCGGGGTCTTGTCTCCTTGGCTTGGATACTTTGTTCTTGAATGGCTCCAAAGGAACCACGGAGGACCTTGGCGGTCACCCGGCAAGCCTTGCCGCGGGATGCTGCGACTGCCCGTGCACAAGTTCGGGATACTAGGGTACCCCTACTCTAGTACACCGACAATAGCTAGAGAGAGTTCTTAGGCATTCTTGTCCATCCATTTGGCAAAAGAGAAAAGGCCAAACAATCAAAGCAACAAATGGATGTCCTCGAAAGAGTAAAATATGCATCCAACATGCTCACACAATAAGATGGCAATTGAAATATGTGACAAAGCATGCACAATCACTCTAGCATCTTTCAAGCAATTTGGCGATGACTAGGTCATCTATATATGAGTATATTGACTTAGGAGTCAAATGAGAACATTTGATCGTAGGTCATACTCGTCGTTTAAGCACAAGTGGGGTTGCCACTTTTACATAAAGCATTGTTGTGTTCACCCTGAGGGAGTCCTGGATGAGGGGGTATCTGGACAGCCGGATTATATCCTTTGGCCGGACTGTTGGACTATGAAGATACAAGATTGAAGACTTCGTCTCGTGTCCGGATGGGACTCTACTTGGCGTGGAGGCAAGCTAGGCAATACGGATATGTATATCTCCTCCTTTGTAACCGACCTTGTGTAACCCTAGCCCTTTCTGGTGTCTATATAAACCAGAGGGTTTTAGTCCGTAGGACAACATACAATCATACCATAGGCTAGCTTCTAGGGTTTAGCCTCTCTGATCACGTGGTAGATCTACTCTTGTACTACCCATATCATCAATATTAATCAAGCAGGACGTAGGGTTTTACCTCCATCAAGAGGGCCCGAACCTGGGTAAAACATTGTGTCCCCTGCCTCCTGTTACCATCAGCCTTAGACGCACAGTTCGGGACCCCCTACCCGAGATCCGCCGGTTTTGACACCGACATTGGTGCTTTCATTGAGAGTTCCTCTGTGTCGTCGCCGTTAGGCTTGATGGCTCCTTTGGTCATCATTAGCGATGTGGTCCAGGGTGAGACTTTTCTCCCCGGACAGATTTTCGTATTCGGCGGCTTCGCACTGCGGGCCAACTCGCTTGGCCATCTGGAGCAGATCGAAAGTTATGCCCCTGGCCACCAGATCAGGTTTGGAAGCTTAAACTACACAGCCGATATCCGCGGAGACTTGATCTTCGACGGATTCGAGCCTCTGCCTTGTGCATCATGCGGTCACGATGAGTACGATTTAGCTCTACCATCAGACAGCGTCCGGGAGATCGCACCGGCAGCCGCTCCGACCCTCAATTCGGAGCCAGTTGCCCCGTCCATGGACGGGTGGATAGACCCCGCCACGGAGGCCTTACCCTCAGTGGCGATCGAGCCGAACATCGACCTTACCCTGCACGAGAGCCGTGTTGTCAGACTGCCGGATCCTTCTCCGGCCACGGACTCCGAACCGCCTGCGCTTGTTCCTAGCGAATCCGATTGGGCACCGATCATGGAGTTTACCTCTGCGGACATTTTTCAGCACTCGCCCTTTGGCGACATATTGAACTCATTAAGGTCTCTCTCCTTGTCAGGAGGATCCTGGCCGAACTATGTCCGGCAGGATTGGGATGCGGACGACGAAGAAATTAGCGGCCCACCCACCACCCACTTAGTAGCCACTGTCGATGACTTAACCGACATGCTCAACTTCGACTCCGAAGACATCGACGGTATGGACGATGATGCGGGAGACGAAGAGGAACCACTGCCCACAGGGCACTGGACAGCCACCTCATCATACGATATATACATGGTGGACACACCCAAAGAAGGCAACGGCGACGAGACAGCGGAGGATGACCCCTCCAAGAAGCAACCCAAGTGTCGATGTCAGCGGCGCCGCTCTAAGTCCCGCCAAAGCAAAAGTGGTGATACCGGCACAGGAGATAATAACACTCCGGATAGTGCCGAAGATGGCAACAATCCCCTCCAGCATGATCTAGGACATGAGGATGGAAAGGCCAGCCCTCCAGAGAGAGCGGCAGATGGAGAGGCGGAGGATGACAATTACATGCCCCCTCCGAAGACGAGGCAAGCCTCGACGATGCCGAATTCGTCATGCCAGAGGATCCCGTCGAACAAGAGCGCTTCAAGCGCCGGCTTATAGCCACGGCAAATAGTCTTAAGAAAAAGTAGCAACAACTTCAAGCTGATCAAGATCCGCTAGCTGACAGATGGACTGAAGTCCTCACAGCCGAGGAATATAAACTCGAATGCCCCTCCAAGAGTTACCCAAAATGCAGGTTGCTACCCCGACTGGAGGAAGAAGCGTATGACGCGGCTGATCGGCCACCTCGTGGCCGCGATAAAGAGGCATTCCAGCCAAAAACTCAGCCCACACCCCGACATCATTCAAATAAAAAGGCATGGGGAAATACGCCAGACCTGCGAGACATATTGGAGGACAAAGCAAAGCATGCAAGATCGATCTATGGATCACGAGGGCGCGCCACTATGCGAGACGATAAACGTCACGCCGGATACAGTAAAAGTAAATCCAGTCAGGCCGAACACAGCGGGCAAGACCAATTCGAATTGCGTCGTGATATAGCCCAATATAGAGGCGTCGCACACCCCCTATGCTTCATAGACGAAGTAATGGATCATCAAATCCCAGAGGGTTTCAAACCCGTAAATATTGAATCATACGACGGCACAACAGATCCTGCGGTATGGATCGAGGATTTCCTCCTCCACATCCACATGGCCCGCGGTGATGACTTACATGCCATCAAATACCTCCCACTAAAGCTCAAAGGACCAGCGCGACATTGGCTTAACAGCTTGCCAACAGAGTCCATTAGCTGTTGGGAAGATCTGGAGGCCGCATTCCTCGACAACTTTCAGGGCACTTATGTGCGACCACCAGATGCTGATGACTTGAGCCACATAATTCAGTAGCCAGAAGAATCGGCTAGGCAATTCTGGACTTGGTTCCTAACAAAGAAAAATCAAATCATCGACTGTCCGGATGCAGAGGCCCTAGCAGCTTTCAAACACAACATCCGCGATGAGTGGCTAGCCCGACACCTTGGTCAGGAAAAGCCGAAATCTATGGCAGCCCTCACGACACTCATGACCCGCTTTTGTGCGGGATAAGATAGCTGACTGGCTCGCAGTAATAACATATCAAAGAACCATGGTACTTCGGATACCAAGGACGGCAATAGCATGTCACGTCACAACAAACATAAGCGCCGCATTAACAGCGACAATACCGAGGATACGGCAGTCAATGCCGGATTCAAAGGCTCTAAACCTGGTCAATGGAAAAAGCCATTCAAAAGAAGCACTCCGGGCCCGTCCAGTTTGGACCACATACTCGATCGCTTGTGCCAAATACACGGCACCCCCGACAAGCCAGCCAACCACACCAATAGGGATTGTTGGGTATTCAAGCAGGCCGGCAAGTTAATTGCCGAAAACAAATATAAGGGGCCACATAGCGATTATGAGGAAGAGCCCCGGTAGCCGAACACCGGAGGACAGAAGAGGTTCCCCCCACAAGTGCAGACGGTGAACATGATATACGCAACCCACATCCCCAAGAGGGAGCGGAAGCGTGCGCTCAGGGAGGTATATGCGTTGGAGCCAGTCGCCCCAAAGTTCAACCCATGGTCCTCCTGTCCGATCACCTTCGATCGCAGGGACCACCCCACTAGTATCCGTCATGACGGATTTGCCACACTAGTCCTAGACCCAATCATTGACAGATTTCACCTCACTCGAGTCCTTATGGATGGAGGTAGCAGCCTGAACCTGCTTTATTAGGACACAGTGCGCAAAATGGGTATAGACCCCTCAAGGATCAAACCCACAAAAACGACCTTTAAAGGCGTCATTCCAGGCGTAGAGGCCCATTGCACAGGCTCAATTACACTGGAAGTGGTCTTCGGATCCCCGGATAACTTCCGAAGCAAAGAATTAATCTTCGATATAGTCCCGTTCCGTAGTGGCTATCATGCACTGCTCGGGCGAACCGCATTTGCGAGATTCAATGCAGTACCGCATTATGCATACCTCAAGTTCAAGATGCCAGGACCTCGGGGGGTCATCACAGTTAATGGAAACATAGAGCGCTCTCTCCGCACGGAGGAGCACACTGCGGCCCTCGCAGCAGAAGCGCAAAGCAGCCTCTCAAGGCAATCCACCAGTTTGGTGTTTCAAGACCCGGACACCTTCAAGCGCGCTCGGAGTAATCGGCAACTAGACCGCCTGGCACGATCTGAGCTCGTGTAGCAATGCGGCCCCCACCTCGGCCCTAGCCAAACAGCGAAATTCGTGCCACACGTACATAATTACGCATTAAAAATACCATGGGCACAAGCGGGGAGGGGGCACAACTAAGGCACGCCCCAATAGGCGGCTTAAACCGCACTAGGGGCTTCCCGCTTTGTTATTTTTCTCTTTCAGGACTTTAATATCTGGAAACCCTGTCCGGCAGCATGATTGCCGAACATATGATGCAGCAACCAAGGAGGCAGAAAGCTACGTCACACCATGGAACTCCCAGGTGGATTACGATAATGAGTGAAATATTTGCTTTAATACTATTCCTTAGCTTGCCCTTGGAAGGGACATAGTCCTACTTGTTGCTTATCGCACTATCTGTATCATTCTGCTTTAACGCACCTTTTTGAATAAACAATGCATAACATTAAGACTATTATTGCATTCTTCTTTTTTTATATATGTGTTCATTAATGACGCCTTGCAACCGTACACTTTGGTACGGCCAATACACCAGGGGCTTAAGTACCCCACAATATGGTGTGAGAAGTCCGAACACTTTCACAAGTGCGGCACCCCGAACTTATAGCATTATATGCATCAGCTCTGAATCATGTCTTTGGTCAAATGTTGGGTTTGCCCGGCTCCTATGTTTTGGTACCTTACGTTCCGCTCTATCGGCTAAGGTAGCACTAGGAGAGCTACTGCGATTGTGCCCCGGTTCTGCTGGGCTAAGCACCTCAGTAGAGAAAGCTAAAACTGACTGTCATGATAAAGCGAGAGACTGGTCGCTGTTCGGCGAGGTTTCGAGTCCCTAAAGACTTATGTCGCTTAGAGTGAGGAGCCGGTCCTGTCCGGCTTAAAGGCGTGTATCGCGCCCCGAATTCGGCCTTCCGAATACCAGGGGCTTCGCCGAAATTTAAAATTATAGAATTCTATGGCTAAGTGAGAGTGATAAAGCATTATTGGTCTGGTTTCCTTGTTCGCTGTGCTGAGCACCTCCCTCGAAGGACCCAAAAATGGGAACAAGAGTGCTCAGGTTTATCCCGAACACCCCAGCACTCGTGGCATGGAGGCAGAAGCCGAGGACTAGCCATCTCTCAGATTGGATAAACAGCCAAACAGAAGGTAATATTTTAAATTCAAACAAGCGTTGCATAGCAGATATGAAACAAGTTTTCATCATACAGGATCACACGAGCAAGTTTACTCAAATATTACATCCTTTGGACATTCGTCCGCTACAAGACGGGCACCCTTCAGGACACCCTCATAATAAATTTCGAGGGTGCGATGCTCCTTGACCTGCGGTGGTCCTTCCTTGATCAGCTTCACGGCGTCTAGCTTGGCCCATTGCACCTTCACACGGGCGAAAGCCCGGCGTGCACCTTCGATGCAGACGGGCCGCTTGACGACTTCCAACCGTGGGCAAGCATCCACAAGCCGCCTCACCAGGCCGAAGTAGCTGTTCGGAAGGGCGTCGCCAGGCCACAGCCGGACTATAAGGCCCTTCATGGCCTGTTCGGCCGCCTTGTGTAGCTCGACCAGCTGCTTTAGCTGGTTGCTCAGAGGCATCGGGTGTTTGGTCCCAGTATACTGAGACCAGAACAGCTTCTCCGTTGAGCTTCCCTCCTCGGCCTGGTAAAACTGTGCGGCATCCGACACGCTGCGGGGCAAATCTGCGAATGCTCCTGGAGAGCTCCGGATTCGGGTAAGTAATAGGTAATTTACTCTCACATGCTTGCTTTGCATATAGAATGTCTTACCCGCCGCTATTTTCTTCATCGCGTCAATCTCCTGGAGGGCCTTTTGGGCTTCGGCCTTGGCACTCTTTGCGCTCTCGAGGGCCGCGGCAAGCTCAGACTCTCGCGTCTTCGAGTCAAGCTCCAACGCCTCGTGCTTCGTCACGAGAGCCTGGAGCTCTTGCTGCACCTCGCCCATCCGAGCCTCTTGCCTTTCCCGCTCGGTGCGCTCCTTGGCCGCTTTATCTTCGGCCTCGGACAGCGCTTGCTTTAGGGTTGCCACTTCGGTCGTGGCCCCTGGCAAATTCATGATGATCTTGTCATTTTGCAATCACATTATTTTTATACATATCCATAGACTAGGTACTACTTACATTTGTTCTCCTCGAGCTGCCTCTTGGCAAGGCCGAGCTCGTCCTTGGACCCTTTAAGGTCCTGCTTCAGTGCGGCGACCTACGCAGTCAGTGCAGCAGATGCCAGCAGCGAAGCCTGCATACGCATATTGATATACTTATATTAGACTCATGCGATATTGTTTGATCCTCTGTTCGGCTTTTCTTTGTGAACACCGAACAGAGCATCAGGGGCTACTATCTATGCGGTAATATTTTTCCTATATTTTAAACACTTACCTCGAAGCCTGTTAGAAGGCTGGCATAGGCTTCAGTTAATCCGCTCTTGGTGGACTGAACCTTCTGGACCACCGCACTCATAATAGTACGGTGCTCCTCGTCGATGGAAGCGCTGCGAAGCGCTCCCAGTAGATTGTCCGGCGCCTCTAGATGGACAGAGGTCACCGGCACAGGCGTCTTGCCCCTCTTGGAAGGAGGCCGCCTGCCCGAGTCTGGAACCACTGGAGGTTCCGGCACGGTGTTCGGCTGAGGGCCGAACTCGGATCCCTCAGGGGCCTTGTTCCCTCTGCTCCCGGAGTCCGGAAGGTCGCCTTGAGGCGCCTCC
Organism: Triticum urartu; assembly: GCF_003073215.2. Classification (NCBI taxonomy): domain Eukaryota; kingdom Viridiplantae; phylum Streptophyta; class Magnoliopsida; order Poales; family Poaceae; genus Triticum; species Triticum urartu. Next base: position 441,932,010 of record NC_053025.1, on the reverse strand, counting down.
GGGACTATCTCCCCTCGACCTGGTGCCTCTTGAGACAATACCTCGGCGTCGTCTGCAGGGCAAGGGGAGGTGGCGGTCGGAAGTGGATCGCTATCCACATCTGACGAGCCCAGGGAGCCGTCCGACGATACATCGATACGGGCTTGTGGTGGCCTGCATAATCATATTCGGCGTTAGGGGAAGCAGTGCGACAAAGGAATGATATGAGTTACTCTGGTATCCGAATACTTATGACTTCGCCAGGGGCTTGGCCCTGAACAGCCACTCGTCTTCGCCTTCGGCAGCGGTGGTGGAACTGTCCGGAAGGAGAGTCCTTCCCTTCTTGGACCCTTCGGCCTCCCCAGTTGGGGCGGCCTTCCTTTTCTTGTCTCCCCCAACTGAAGGAGGAGCATCTTCTTCTTCCTCCTCGTCTTTGGGGGAGGAGTGTGTCACAGAGTTATCGGACGATGAGTCCGATGACGCCTGGCGTCGGGAACTCTTTAGGGTTCCCTTGGCCTTCTTGGTCTTCTCCGGCACCTTATAAGGGGCCGGAGTCAGCATCTCCGTAAGGAGAGCGTCCGCGGTGTCTTCGGGCAGAGTGGCCGGACAGTTAATCTGCCCCGACGTCTACACCCAGTCCTGTCAAAGGCATGGAGATCAGACCTCGCGCATAATTAAGCTAGGGGAAATAAAATATCCTACTGGATGGATAGAACTCACGAATGCGCTCGGCGCTTCGCGCTTAGCCCGCGGTCCTCGGTGAGGGAGGGAGGGACCTCGGCGCCCTTGAATAGCACCTTCCAGGCATCCTCGTGTGTTGTGTCGAAGAGCCTGTTCAGAGTTTGGTGCTGGGCCGGGTCGAACTCCCACAAGTTGAAAGCCCGTCGTTGACACGGGAGGATCCGGCGGATGAGCATGACCTAGACTATGTTGACGAGTTTGAGCTTCTTGCTCACCATGTTTTGGATAGATGTTTGGAGTCCGGTCAGCTCTACCGAACTACCCCAGGACAAGCCCTTCTCTTGCCAGGAGGTGAGCCGCGTGGGGATGCCAGATTAGAACTCGGGGGCCGCTGCCCATTCGGGGTCACGCGGCTCGGTGATATAGAACCACCCCGATTGCCACCCCTTTATGGTCTCCATGAAGGAGCCCTCGAGCCATGTGACGTTGGGAATCTTGCCCACCATGGCACCTCCGCACTCCGCCTGGCGGCCGCTCACTACCTTCGGCTTGACATTGAAGGTCTTCAGCCATAAACCGAAATGGGGCTTGATGCGGAGGAAGGCCTCGCACACGACAATAAACGCTGAGATGTTGAGGATGAAGTTCGGGGCCAGATCGTGGAAATCCAGGCCGTAGTAGAACATGAGCCCCCGGACGAATGGGTGGAGAGGGAATCCCAGTCCGCGGAGGAAATGGGTAAGGAACACTACCCTCTCATGGGGCCTGGGGGTGGGGATGAGCTGCCCCTCATCCGGGAGCCGGTGCACGATGTCGTCGGGCAGGTATCCGGCTCTCCTTAGCTTCTTGATGTGTCCCTCCATGACAGAGGAGACCATCCACCTGCCTCCCGCTCCGTACATGGTTGGAGAAGGTCGAGGTGGGAAATGCGGACTTGGGCGCTGGAGCTCGAGTGTGCGAAAATAGATGAGCAAAGGAGGAAGAAGGCGTGGATGAAAAGGTGAATCCTTATCCCTTTATATGGGCGGCCGAAACTATGCGCCCCCACTAGCCTGGTAAAACTTGCTTATCCCCCGAGCACCATAATCGATGGCGCGGTTGGGTTACCCACGCCCGTATTGATGAGAATCCCGTAATAAGGGGAACACGATCTCTGCTTTGACAAGACGTGTCAAAAAACTGCCTCGCGTTATGTGCGGGGCTAGTTAAAGGAAACGGTTCGAATAATCACCGGGCCATGGCATAATGTCATGTTGCCAAAACAAGTCAGCAGATTAGATTTTTGGAAATATTATTCTCTCTACGGTGGTGTGTGAAACTTATTTTGCAGGGTCGGACACTATCCTTGTATTCAAATTCTTCCATGGTGTATTCGGAGGAGGAACCCGCCTTGCAATGCTGAAGACAATACTACGCGCCGGACTCATCGTCATTGAAGCCTAGTTCAGGGGCTACTGAGGGAGTCCTAGATGAGGGGGTATCCGGACAGCCGGATTATATCCTTTGGCCGGACTGTTGGACTATGAAGATACAAGATTGAAGACTTCGCCTCGTGTCCGGATGGGACTCTACTTGGCGTGGAAGGCAAGCTAGGCAATACGGATATGTATATCTCCTCCTTTGTAACCGACCTTGTGTAACCCTAGCCCTTTCCGGTGTCTATATAAACCGGAGGGTTTTAGTCCGTAGGACAACATACAATCATACCATAGGCTAGCTTCTAGGGTTTAGCCTCTCTGATCTCGTGGTAGATCTACTCTTGTACTACCCATATCATCAATATTAATCAAGCAGGACGTGGGGTTTTACCTCCATCAAGAGGGCCCGAACCTGGGTAAAACATCGTGTCCCCTGCCTCCTATTACCATCAGCCTTAGACGCACAGTTCGGGACCCCCTACCCGAGATCCACCGGTTTTGACACCGACACACACCATTAGAGTTGCTTTAGCTCAATTGATTGGAGTAAAGCTCCCCCTAGATGTGATATCCCCCCTAAGAGGGATGAACCAACCTTGGGTTTTGTCGATGATGACTTCATGTAGGTGTTGAAGATGTATATGCTCAATGTTGATGTAGATCTTTTGGAGCAATCCTTTGGAGTGAGTTGCACTTTCAATACCTACACGGGTTAGTCCCACAAGTAACAAACAAGGATATCCATAGACATAGAGTGATGTTCACATAGGATGATGTCCATGAAAGCATTAGGTTACCTTTCCCCTTGTCTTACCGACAAGAGGGTTTGTGACTCCTTGAACTAGTGCAAGATATGGAAGTTGTTTGCACTTGTCCTCGCCAAAATGATATGAGTGAAGTATGTTGGCGGAGTCACCCTCAAGAACTCTCTAGTTCTTCTTCTTCGGGATCCACACCATCTTGATGGGAATCCTTGGAGTTGTAGTCGTACTTGATGAAGTAGAACTTGATGTAGTCTTGGTAACCCACTTGACCAAGGCCTTAGGTGCTTCTTCAAATGCATCAATCTCCTCTTGAAGCATGTCCTTGCCTTTTAGCTTATGGTCTTGTGGTGGAAGATCATCTTGAGCTTGTGTTCCTTGGAAACAAGTAGGATCATACTTCTCTTGTTGAGGAACAAACTTCGTCTTGGCGTATTGATCTTCTTCCCACTCAACTCCATTGGCATTGAACTTTCGTTCAAAACCTACACCTTGATTCTTCCGGTGTCTTCCTTGCTTGCGTACAATTTCCTCGAATTGCTTACTCCCGGCAAGGCTCTTGTAAACACCTTTCTCTATAATTCCCTTCAATAAGTCGTTTTCTTGCTCAAGTGTAACTTGGCTAAGAGAATCGTTAGTGGAATCAAGAGAACTACTAGAAGCAACAATATTGGATTTAGCATGATTGTTATTACAACTAGAAGAAGAATCTTTCTTACTCTTGTTGCTAGTTTTAACTTGTGGCATGTAAGTAGACAAGATTAAACGTTTGGCATTGTAAGAAGAACTTTTCTTGCAAAGATCATCATTGAGTGCTTTTAAGAACTCATGCTCTTGCTCAAGGTTGAGTTTTTCAAAGCGTAGCTTCTCATGAGTCTTTAAAAGTCTCGATGATCTTCCAAGGTAGTTTCATGAGCTAACTTAAGAGTGTTTAGTTCTTTAGTTAGACGATCAATCTTCTTCTTATCATCGTCATTCGTTTTATCTTGATTATTATGATTAATAGCAAGTTCATCATAGTTTTCATAACTAGAGTTGTCAACAAGTAAATCATCATCTCCTAGCAAATCATCTTCATCACTATTGAAATCAACATACTCGGGGTGTGTTACCTTTGGAACTTTAGCCACGAAGCATTTTCCAATTCATTCATTTGGTGAGTCAAATATGTCGTAGGAGTCGGTTGACACACGTGCTAGACCGGCAACACCTTCATCTTGAGTATATTCGGAGTTGGAGTGATAGCTTCTTTCAAAGTGATTTTCGGAGTCGGAGCCGGATACCCATTCACCAACATGAGCTTGATGTCTTATTTTTGTGTAGATTTTTGATGATTTGTCCTTTCTCTCCGAATCCTTGCTTCTCCGAGAGAGTCTTTCTTCATAACGATCATCTCTACTACTTCTCTCTCTTGGCGGTGATTCTTCTCTCCTACTTCTTCTTTTGGGAGAATCTTCTCTTCTTTTGTAAGGAGACGTACACTCATTTGAATAGTGTCCGGGTCTTCCACAATTGTAGCAGTTACGCTCACAACTAGAAGATCTTTTGTCATTGTAGGACCTTGACTTGGAACTTCTTTCCTTGCTTCTACTCTTATAGAACTTGTTGAAGTTCTTCACCATTAGGCTCAATTATTCATTGAAGGTTTGTTTCTCACTTAATGATGTGGGAGCATCACATGAGGCTTTGTAGGCACCACTTGACTTGTTGTGGAGCTCTTCCTTATCCTTGAGTGACATCTCATGAGCAACAATTCTTCCAATGACTTCCGTTGGCTTGAGATCTTTGTAGTTGGGAATCATTTGGATCAATGTGCACATGGTTTCATATTTTCCATCCAAGGCTCTTAGGATCTTCTTGATGATGAATCTATCAGTCATCTCTTCACTTCCTAAGCCGGCAAACTCATTTGTAATGAGAGCAAGCCTAGAGTACATTTCAGCGACACCTTCACCATCCTTCATTTTGAACTTGTCAAGTTGACTTTGAAGCACATCCAATTTGGATTCCTTAACGGAGTCGGTACCTTCGTGCATATCAATCAAAGTATCCCAAAATTTCCTTTGCATTCTCAAGACGGCTGATTTTGTTGAATTCTTCGGGGCACAATCCGTTGAAGAGAATATCACAAGCTTGAGCATTGTATTGCAGCATCTTCAACTCTTCCGCGGTAGCTTCACGGTTCGGTTCTCTCCCATCAACGAATTCATCTTGCAAGCCAATACACACAATAGCCCAAACGGTGGGGTTATGTCCAAGAATATGCATTTTCATCTTATGCTTCCAACTAGCAAAATTACTACCATCAAAGTAAGGACCTCTACAGTGGTAATTTCCCTCGCTAGACGCCATACTCGCCTAGGTTGTGAAGGTTATGACCACCAAAAGCTATGGAAATCAAAGCAAATGGAGACCAAAGCTCTGATACCACTTGTAGGATCGAAAGTATGTCTAGAGGGGGGTGATTGGACTACTTGACCAAATAAAAATCTAGCCTTTTCCCAATTTTAATTCTTGGAAGATTTTAGCAACTTAGCACAAGTCAAGCAATCAACCTACGCATGCAATTCTAAGAGTATAGCAGCGGAAAGTAAAACAATTGCATATGAAGGTAAAGGGGGGAGTTTGGAGGGAGCAAACGCAATGTAGACACGGAGATTTTTGGCATGGTTCCGATAGGTGGTGCTATCGTACATCCACATTGATGGAGACTTCAACCCACGAAGGGTAACGGTTGCGCGAGTCCATAGAGGGCTCCACCCACGAAGGGTCCACAAAGAAGCAACCTTGTCTATCCCACCATGGCCGTTGCCCACGAAGGACTTGCCTCACTAGGGTAGATCTTCATGAAGTAGGCGATCTCCTTTACCTTACAAACTCCTTGGTTCAAATCCACAATCTTGACGGAGGCTCCCAAGTGACACCTAATCAATCTAGGAGACACCACTCTCCAAGAGGTAACAAATGGTGTGTTGATGATGAACTCCTTGCTCTTGTGCTTCAAATGATAGTCTCCCCAACACTCAACTCTCTCTCATAGGATAGGATTTGGTGGAAAGATGATTTGAGTGGAAAGCAACTTGGGAAAGGCTAGAGATCAAGATTTATGTGGTTGGAATGGAATATCTTGACCTCAACACAAGTGTAGGTGGTTCTCTCCCAGAAAATGTATGTTGGAAGTGTAAGCATGTTCTGATGGCTCTCTCCACGAATGAAGAGTGGGTGGAGGGGTATATATAGCCTCCACACAAAATCTAACTGTTACACACAATTTACCAAACTCGGTGGGACCGAATCGTGAAACTCGGTCAAACCGATTTAGTTCATAATGTGACCGTTAGGATTTTCGGTGGGACCGACATGTCAACTCGGTGAGACCGATTTTGTTAGGGTTAGGGCATAACGTAATCTCGGTGAGCCGATTACACAAACTCGGTGGGACCGATTTTGGTAATAGACAAACAGAGAGTTGGTCAGGAAAACTTGGTGGGACCGATTCGCTCATCTCGGTTGTACCGAAACGTTACAAAAGGGAAACAGAGAGTTTGCATTGCAATCTCGGTGGGACCGATCGCTCATCTCGGTTTGACCGAAACGTTACAAAGGGAAACAGAGAGATTACAATCCCATCTCGGTGAGACCGAGATCCCTATTGGTAAGACCGAAAAGACTAGGGTTTCTGGCAGTGGCTATGTCAACTGAACTCGGTGGCTCCGGATAGACAGTTTCGGTGGGGCCGAGTTTGACTTTTGGTTTGGGACATATGTGGATGTGAGAGAGTAGTTGAGGGTTTTTGGAGCATATCACTAAGCACTTTGAGCAAGAAACTAATTAAGCAACACCTCACCCCCTCTTGATAGTATTGGCTTTCCCTATGGACTCAATGTGATCTTGGATCACTTAAAATGAAAAAATGTAGAGTCCTGAGGTTTGAGCTTGAGTTAATCCTTTGTCCTTAGCATTTTAAGGGGTCCACAATTCTCATCCATGCCATGCCAATCATTGAGATTTCCTTCAATGTTTATCTTGACGTAGCATTAGCTCAATGAGCGATATGTTGTTAGGAATTACCAAAACCACCCAGGGATAGTTGCACTTTCAATCTCCCCTTTTTTGGTAATTGATGACAACATATAGATCAAAGCTTCGACAAAAGATGGTAAGATTGAAAAACATCGTCGCTTTGAGAAGTATGTGATAAGCAAGAGCTCCCCCTAAATTTGTGCATTATTTAAAATTTGCTTTTGAATGCAAATGCACAAGCGATTAGGATCATGGGTTACTCTTCCATGTCACATATATCTTGGTGGAGCGCTCAAAATGATAGAAAATAAAAACATGCACTCATCACCAAGCAAGTGAATGATCATATAGATATATAAGAGATAATATCATCCAACAAGCATTAAGGGTAGCATATGATCAAACACATGATCAAACAAGTATCTCACAAGGACATAAAGTATCTCACACAAGGACGCAATAAAGTAGTTCAACCAAAATAGCAAGAGAGATAAAAAGCAACACTCTCTCTTGAAGCCTATGATCTATACATTTTTCTCCCCCTTTGGCAACAAGTTACCAAAAAGTTTGAAAATGCATAGTGCTATACGTCTCTCAGGCTTGATCTTTGAGAGGTGGTGTAGAGAGAACTCCAAGGATGAAGGCTTCCGATGAAGTAGTTGGAGCTGATGGAGTGGGTGCTGGAGGTGGCACTGGAGCTGTAGCTGCTGGTGCTGACACTGAAGCTCTAGTATCTGAGACTGGCACTGCAACAGACCTTGGACCTCGTGGCACTCGCTTGAAAGCATAAGTGGTTGCTTTTCCTCTCCTCTCCTCTGCTTCCTCCTGAAGCTGCTCAACTGCAGTCTGAATCTCAGTCACTTTGACATCAAGATCATAGAATTTCTGCTCAACGATCCTCTCCAAGCTCTCTTGGTTTTGAGTCAGGGTGGCCAAGCCTTTCTCAATCATCAAGGTGGATTGGATCAGATATCCAAGCTGATCTTGCTTGGTCTTCAAGAATACTTGAGATGCCTCTTCAACAGTTGGCATCTTTGCAGCTTTCTCTACCCTTGCCTTCTCTCTCTTCCCATGTGCTTGAGCTGATGTTGGTTCATTTTCATTCATGACAACAGTGTTGTCTTCAAATTCAGGGTAGATGGGCAGGCGCTCCTTATCCAATAGATATTTTCCTGTGCCCATCTTGGAGTTGATGAGCTCCTGAATTTGTGGGGCATACCCACAACTTCTCTTCTGATCAGCTGCTGTCCTTTTGACTGTCTCCACAATCAGACTCATGACTTTGAACTTTCGAGGCACATCAAACAAATGGAGAAAATTGATAGCATGCCCTCTGATCATCTGGTGATCACCTGACTTGGGTAGCAATGTGTGCCTTAGGATCCAGTTGATGGTAGGCAGACCAGACAACAAGAAGTGGACAGATCCAAACTTATGAGTATCCAATGCATCATCTAGGATCTCTGTGTACATGTTGGCCATAGAGTTATGGTCTTTCTTCTTTTCAGCATAAACATCCAAGTCATCCTCACTTTCTTCTGGGGCATTGATCAACTGAGCCCATTCTTCAATGGTAGATTGGTACCTTGTACCTTCAGACATCCAAATGATCTTCCCATCTGGGTAGGAGTGGGCAATGGAGTAAAACTGCATGATCAGCTCATCATTCCACTTGGTGAGCTTCTGGGCAACAAATGTATCAACTCCACATGCTTTGAAGCTGTCATATACACCTGGATAGTGATCTTCATTCTCCTTGATGTACTCCCAGTCAACCCATCTCATGTCACACACTATGGGCTTCTTGTCAAGCAGAACTGTCTCATTGAAGTCTTGTTGTTCCTTAGTGTGAAACCTGTAATCCACAACAGTTCTCCTCCTGACAGCATATGAATCAGACTGTCTCCATAATCTCAGTCCTGAATCCTTCCTGATTTTCATGTTCTCTGCAACAAGAAGTTCATCATTGTGGTCAGGGATCTTGGGCTTGAGCTTCCTTAGCACTTGGGCTTCATCATCTTCTTCATCAACAGTCTCAGGCACTAGGGCCTTGTTCTTTTCTACAGCTGAAATGTTTCTAGTGCTTCTCTTTGGAGCAGACTTCTGAGCTGGGGCTTTGGGAGCAGACTTAGGCTTTGATGGAGCAGCCCCTTACTTGACTGCATCTCCCATAAGCTTCTGAGCCTTAGGAGCTAGTGCAGCATCCTCTTCCTCTTCATCTGAACCTCTCATTATGGATGATCTGCCAAGCACTCTGGCAGTGGTCTTCTTAACCTTTTCCTTCCTTTTCTTCCCTTCTCCAACTGCCTCTTCAGTTGGCTTGGAGGTTTCAGCAGTGGATGCTCTGGCCTTAGACATAGGAATTCTCTTTGTTGGAACCTTCTTATGCATCCCTGGCTTAACTGTAGCAGTTGTGCCATACTCCTTTTTTAGCACCTTTTTCCTTGAAGTGGCCTCATCCTCAATGGCCACATAATCCTCATCCTCAGATTCTGAGGTTTTCTTCTTCCTGGATCTGGTTGCTGCCTTAGGTAAGTTTCTTGGAGTGCTCCTACTTCCATCATCAGAAGAGCTGGAGGGACTAGTGCCCTCACTCATCTGAACCTGTTCTTCAGATTTGTTCTGGCTGCCACTTTGATTAGACATCTTGCAGGAAAACTGTCAGCAAACCATGTGAATAGGTTGTAGATGAGGTAGAGTAGATGAGCATCACAAAGTACAGAGGTTTTGCAAAATAATTGAGTCAAAAAGCTTGGTTTTAGTTCTATACGGAAGTGATCTTGGAGCTACTGAATTGACAAACTCGATGATACCGAAGCAACACTTGGAACCTAAACTAGTGAACTCGGTAGGGCCGAGTCACCGTTCGGTGGCACCGAGATTGCTAGGGTTTCACAGAATCTTGAACTCGATCACACCGATTTGCACGTTTCGGTCAGACCGAAAAGCGCATGTGCAATGGCCAAGGCCAAATCGGTGAGACCAATTTCTACTGTTCGGTCGGTGCGAGATGAGTTCTGCAAAGAGCTAACCCTAAAATTTTCGAATCAATCTAGACCTAAGGGAGTTTTATTTGGATGGATCAATCTCAATCGTGGCAAGAAACATGGAATTGTCCTTGTGCTAGGAATCGGAATGAAAAAGACAGCACAAGGGGTCGAACACTTACCCTAGAGCGGCGAGTGTTCGCTACGGCGGCAACGGCGGAGCAGATTGCCGTTGACGGCAGTGGAGACCAGCGGCTGGAGGTCGCTGGCAGCGAGAGGACGATCCGGAGACCCGAAGAGGCAGAGCAGGTTACGCGTGGGTGAAGGGTTTCGGAAAATGTTCACTTTGTTCTAAATATTTTTATTTAGACGGTGAAAATTGTTTTTGGCATTTTTAGAAAAAAAATTATATTTATTTAGGATTTTTCCTTTCGATGGAATTTATTTTATATAAAAAAGTTTCCCGAACCGCACTGGGCCGAAGGCCCAGCCGGCCCACTGCGCCACCGCCTCCGCCGCCGTGCCCGCGTCGGACACCGGCCGGAGTCTGGCTCCGAGCCGCGCCGCGCGCCCCCTGCCCCAAGCTCCAACGCCCCCCTCCCCTTAAATACCGCCGCCCTGTCGCCCTTTCCTCCTCGTCCCAAGCCGCCACCGCGTAGCCGCCGACCCGCGCCGCTGCTACCGCCCGCTGCCGCCGCCGCCCCGCATCCCGGCCGCGCCCACGTCGCCCACGTCGCCGCCCGCCACCCCGCTGACCCGCGCTAGAGCCGCCGTCGCCCGCTGCCGCCGTTGACTTCGTCGCCGCCGTTTTTTCGGTTTTTGGTATAAACCATTCGGTTTTTTAAAAAAACTCTAGATCGGTTTTTTTAAGATCGGTTCGGTTTTCTTGGTTTAGATTAAGTTATGAACGTTCGTTCGTTAGTTCGTTTTAATGAACAAATTCGTTCATTTGCCTCTGTTAGTGAATGTTCGCGCCGTAGTTTTTTATTTTAATTTTATTTTCGGCCAGGGACCTATCCACGATTACTTTTATCGCAGATTAGCCCCAGATCTTCAAAACCCCGTAACTTTTTAACTATTCGTCCAAATCTAGTGAAACCAACACCAAAATATTCGTCTCGAGCCCCCCTTTGTGGTTAATCAACTTGAACATGGTTTTGAAAATTTAAAATTTGGTTTCAAGCAGAGTTGAATTCAAAGTTTTTTTTACCGTAGTTTCAGTTCCGTAGCTCTGATACGATTGATTCTTTTTGCAAATCGAAGCTCTTCAGTTGAACTTTCAGATTGGATGTTCTTATTTGAGTTTTACCCTTGCTTCTATGCTTGAGTGATTATGTATGCTATTGTTTGTTTGCGATAGAATTCCTAGAGTGCGAAGCGTGCTACTACGAGTCTTTAGGGTTTGCGGGTCGTCAACAAGGCAAGTAACACATTGATCATACCCCTTTATTACCCAGTTTTTATGCATTAGCTACAATCCTCAAACATTGCATGAGTAGGGTCTCTTAACATGTGGGTTTGGGAAGTGGATGATGAGGTAAAACCTATTGCCCTTTCATTATCAAACCTTGGGATTTACTTCTACGTTATGCTCATATTGCTATCCTATGCTTGTAGACGTGGTTTGGTTTGAGTGATCCATGACAGATGTGAGATTGTTAATTAATGGTTAACTTAAGGTGGCTACTTAAATACACATCTAGGTGGATTGGTTGCAGGCACCTGGGGATATATCAGTGTTGTCTTTTGGTTCGCCACCCAGGCTCAAAGGGATCATAAGATTATTCATGCTAGAAACTTCTGTGTGCATCCACAAGCTATTATGGGCTCTAGCATAGTTGAGTATGTTGCATGACCTCTTTCAGTGGTAGGCTAGCAGATGTAGGGGAAAGTAGGTGTAACTGTCTACCCAGAGTAAAGAGTAAATGCTTCTGAAAGACTGTGTCTCGGTCATCCGTTTCTCAAACACCATGTAGTGCGAGAAATCCAACGGAGGAGATCGAGTCTTGTGGGGAAAAGTGCACAAACCTTTGCAGAGTGTACAAACTAATCATGGTTAGTTGTGTCCCCGGTTATGGACATCTTGAGTATCTGGTTCTTGGATTATCCTGCTGATCTCATCACTCTAAATTAATTTGTTGGGTTGTTAATTACTGTTTAATTGGGATTGAGATGGGGTTACCATTCTCAATGTGTATCAACTACCATGATAGTTAAACGAAATATATTCCTTTGTTGTAGGGAAAAATTGGCTTTTCGCAAAAACATTATAACCATAGAGCCTCCACCAGCCATATATGCATGTAGTGATAGCATTTTATTTGTTCATTGCTCTATTGTGTTATCTTTCCAGCATATTCCATGTGCTGACCCATTTCGGGCTGCAACATATCATGTTGCAGACTTTTCAGACGAAGAGTAAGGTGCGCTAGGTCATTTGTCGTGCACTCAGCTATGTTGTTGGAGTTGATGGACTCACTTTATCTTCCAAGCCTTACACTGTTATCTTATTTAGATTGTCGTAAGCCATATTATTGTATTAAGTTCTCTCTTGAGACTATCGATGTAATAAGTGTGTGATTGCTACTCTGTTATAAATCCTTCGAAGTACTATGTGTGTCAGCATTACCAATCCAGGGATGACACTTATGCACAGAGATTTGACTGTTTGAGGTCAGATCACTAGAAGATGGTATCAGAGCCAAGTTGACTGTAGGACACAACCACTAAGTTAAGCCATAGGTCACTCTTCTCTACCCATTTCTGACCCCTCTCCCTTTTTCCACTCTATAGGATGGCGGACCCAAGGAAAAAGTATGCACAACCGGATGAAGACACACCTTTTGGACAACACTTGAAGGAAGTCACTAGGTACCTGAACATCGGAATACCAAGCTTCACCGGGACCTACACCGCCACTTTACCAGAAGAGGAGCGTTGGATGATTCGACTTCAAGTTCCACGAAGGACATTCATGCCAGTTACTAAGCCCATAGAGTTTTCCTTTGATGCACCAACATGGAGTCTAGGAAAGAGCATGGCAGCCCATATCGCCATGGGATGCATCGGCGAAGTTTATCACAAGGATCTTAAGGACACCATCTACCAGATATGTGGGCGCCGAGATGAGCAATGGAAGATGATCAGTACCAGGAAGGACAGGTCCATTACAGCTTTCATCCAGGAGTTAAACCAGCACATTCGCCGTCAGTAGAACCAAATGTGCGCAAGCATGATAGACCTGAAGAAGGTGATGACCAGGAACATGGAGCTAGAAGTGGAACTCAAGTCTACATGTGACGGATACGAGGAGGAAATCACGATAGTAGTAGAGAAGAATGACGACCTAACAAGGAAACTAGGAGTATTCATGGGAGACCCCGCGCCAGGAGGAGATGACGACCATCCCAAGGACTACATCATCATCGGCGACACCGACTCCGACCCCGACAGTAGTGATGATGATTACGAAGATGAAGATGGAGCGGATATCATGGAGTCTTCCACCGATCAAAATTTCTAGATGACCACCATATTATCAATAGTATTCCCCCATGTATATAGTAGTAGTCCGAGCACTTTTGTAACGGTAGTTAGATCATTTCTATATCCTTGTTTGAATTGAGTGGTGTGATATGAATGTGTTTGTATCATGTGCATATGGGTAGTGCCTTCTCACTAGACCTCACTCTATTCTAGTCTCTCCCCTCTAAACCCATCAAATGCCTCCGAGATGTGACCCCGGATTTGTCTTCCCATCGGAGCTCACTCAGTTGATCCAACAGCAGAATGCCTTGATGCAGCTACTAGTCCAGAACCAAGGCAACAACAACCCATCGCCACCACCTCCAGTTGACAACTTAGCTCGTTTTTTGAGGTTGCAACCGCCGGTGTTTTCTAGTAGCACCGAGCCGATAGTTGCTGATGACTGGCTACGTAGGATTGGAAGGGAGTTGACCACCGCAGGTTGCACAGATGCTGAGAAGGTGTGTTTTGCCGCACATCAATTGGATGGACCTGCAGCCTCATGGTGGGAGAATTACATAGCCACTTTCCCCATAGCCAATGTCACTTGGGAGTAGTTTCAGCAAGCATTCTGCACCTCACATGTCTCAAATGGAGCTATGAGCATGAAGAAGCGTGAGTTTCGCAACTTACGCCAGGGAAACCATATTGTAGGGCAGTACGTGGATGAGTTCAGTAAGTTAGCTCGCTATGCCCCAGATGATGTGGCCACAGATGCCGCGAAGTAGGAGAAGTTTATGGAAGGGCTGAATGATGAGATGAGTATGTAGTTAATGGTGGCAACATTTAACAACTACCAGGAGTTGGTAGACAAGGCTCTTATGATTGAAGGGAAGCAGCAGCAGATTGAGAGCCGCAAAAGGAAGTATGGACAAGGGAAGTACAATTCAGGAGCTCAGCAGAAGCCCCGCTTTACCCCAAACTCGGGAGGATATACCCATAACCATGGAGGCCACACGCACAATGGAGGAAGTTTGCATAACCATAGTGGCTCCAAGAATGGAAATGGGAATGGAGCAGGTAGCAATCAGAACCGCTCTAACCCAGCCACACCCACCAAGAAGGACCAAAGTCACATTACTTGTTTCAAGTGCGGGAAAACTGGACAGTATGCCAATGAGTGTTCTGAAGCAAAGAATGGAAATGGCAATGGAAGCTCTGGGAAGAAGCCCAACCCTTTCAACAGGGGATAAGTGAACCACGTGAATGTGGAGGAGGTTGAAGAGCAACCAGATGCAGTATTAGGTAAGTTTTTGGTTAAGTCATTTACTACAATTGTTCTTTTTGATACTAGTGCATTGCATTCATACATATCAAGGGGATTTGTGGATAAGTATTAGTTGCCCACTAAAGTTCTTAGGACACCTATGTTAGTAAGCTCACCAGGAGCGGAGTATATGGCAAGCCAAGGATGTTTTCAGGTGCCATTGACCATAGGTAGGCATGTTTTCCCCTCAGACTTAATAATTCTGGAGTCACAAGGATTGGATGTGATACTAGGAATGGATTGGCTATCGATGTATTGAGGAAACATCGATTGCGCCAGTAAGTCAATTCTGCTCACCACCCCGGATGGAAAAAGAATTAAGTATGTATCTAGGCATGCGCCTAGGAGGACCCAAGTAAATTCCCTCTCAGGAGTTGTTTAGGAGGAAGTGCCTGTAGTGAAGGATTATCCAGATGTATTCCCAGAGGAACTACCAGGCATGCCGCCAGATCGAGACATTGAGTTTTTGATAGAGCTGTTACCAGGCACCGGACCGATATCAAAGAGACCATACCGGATGCCAGCAAATGATCTGGAGGAGATTAAGAAGCAGATTAAGGAGTTATTGGAGAAAGGTTACATTCGACGAAGTTCGTCACCATGGGGAGCCCCGGTGCTCTTGGTTGAGAAGAAGGATGAATCTTTGAGAATGGTTGTTGATTATCATGCATTGAATGAAGTAACAATCAAGAACAAGTACCCATTGCCGATGATCAATGATTTGTTTGACCAGCTGCAAGGAGCTAAAGTATTCTCCAAGATCGATCTACGATCAGGATACCACCAGCTGAAGATCCGAGAACAGGATATACCTAAGACAGCCTTCACCACAAGGTACGGGCTATATGAGTATACGGTTATGTCATTTGGGTTGACTAATGCCCCATCCAATTTCATGAGTATGATGAATAAGGTGTTCATGGAGTTTTTGGATAAGTTTGTAGTGTTGTTCATTGATGATATTTTGGTATACTCGAAGAATGAAGAGGAACACAAGGAGCATTTGTGTTTAGTTCTCGAGAAGCTCAGGGAACATCAGTTGTATGCTAAGTTCAGCAAATGTGAGTTTTGGTTGAAGGAAGTGGGATTTCTTGGACATGTTATATCAGGAGAAGGTATAGCAGTAGACCCTACCAAGGTTCAGTCAGTCACTGATTGGCTAGCACCCACCTCAGTAGGAGAGATCCGTAGTTTTCTAGGACTCGCGGGATACTATCGGAGATTCATTGAGAATTTTTTCAAGATTGCGAAGCCTATGACGGAGTTGTTGAAGAAGGACACCAAGTTCAAATGGACAGATGAATGTGAGGCGAGTTTTCAGGAGTTGAAGAAATGTTTGGTTACAGCCCCAGTGCGGATTCTGCCGGATATACGCAAGGATTTCCAAGTGTATTGCGACGCTTCTCGCTTAGGACTTGGGGTGTACTTATGCAAGATGGAAGAGTGGTTTCATATGCCTCACGTCAGCTTCGACCGCATGAGTTGAATTATGCCACGCATGATTTGGAGTTAGCAGCTGTAGTTCATGCACTCAAGACTTGGAGACACTTTCTTATTGGAAATCGATGTGATGTGTACACGGATCATAAGAGTTTGAAGTACATTTTCAGACATAAGAAGCTAAATCTTATACAAAGGAGATGGTTGGAGCTTATAAAGGATTATGATATGAAGTTGCATTATCATCCAGGCAAGGCCAATGTCATAGCAGACGCTTTGAGCCGGAAGAGTTATGCCAATACCCTTGTGAGCGGAGGATTACCCAAGGAGTTAATCGAAGATCTCAGGGAGCTTCGTTTGGAGATAGTCCCTAGAGGTTTGTCGCAGCATTGGAGGTCCAGTCAACATTATTGGGAAAGATTCGAGAAGCTCAAAAGGATGACAAGCAAATTGCTGAGATAAAGGAGAAAATGAGCAAAGGAAAAGCCAAAGGTTTTCGTGAGGATGAGCACGACACTTTGTAGTTTGAGGACCGTGTTTATGTACCCAATAATGCAGAGATCAGGAAGTTAATACTTCAGGAAGCTCATGACTCGCCATACTCGATACACCTTGGAAACACCAAGATGTATTTGGATTTGAAGGAGCGTTTCTGGTGGACTGGTATGAAGAAGGATATTGCCGAGTATGTGGCCGTATGTGATGTATGTCAGAGAGTGAAGGCAGAACATCAGAAGCCAGCAGGATTACTGCAGCCTATGCCGATACCCAAATGGAAGTGGGACAAGCTTGGCATGGATTTCATCACCGGATTACCTAGGACCCGGTCAGGATATGATTCTATTTGGGTAGTGGTGGATCGTTTGACCAAAGTGGCTCACTTTATCCCAGTGAAAACCACCTATACAAGTGTGAAGTTGGCCAAGATATATATGACCAGGATCGTATGTCTGCATGGAGTTCTGAGGACCATCGTATTAGATAGAGGGACACGGTTTACTTCAAAGTTTTGGCATCAACTACACCGAACTTTCGGTACCAGGCTAGAGTATAGTACAACCTTTCATCCGCAGACAGATGGGCAGACCGAGAGAGTCAATCAGATTTTGGAGGACATGTTGAGAGCTTGTGCGCTAGATTATGGATCTAGCTGGGATGATAATTTGCCTTATGCAGAGTTCTCATACAACAACAGCTACCAGGCCAGTTTGAAGATGGCACCTTTCGAAGCCTTGTATGGAAGGAGGTGCAGGACACCGTTGATGTGGGATGAAGTTGGAGACCGTCAGTTGTTTGGACCGGATTTGATCAAAGAGTCAGAAGAGAAGGTCAAATTGATTCGCGATAGACTGAAGGTAGCTCAGTCCAGGCAGAAGAGTTATGCAGACTCAAAACACAAGGAGGTAGTTTATGAAATCGGAGACAGAGCATATCTTCGTGTTTCACCTCTGCGAGGAGTTAAACGATTTGGAGTTAAAGGTAAGTTAGCCCCGAGATTTGTAGGACCATACCGAGTTTTGGAACGTATGGGAGAAGTGGCCTACAAGTTGGAGTTACCCGAAGGACTGTCAGGAGTTCATGATGTGTTTCACGTGTCCCAGTTGAAGAAGTGCCATGCTGAGATGGCCGATATTCCTCTGAGAGATACAGTGCCCCTGGAAGCAATACAGTTGGATAGCGATTTGACTTACGAGGAGAAACCAGTCAAGATTCTCGAGTTTGTCAGCCGAGTCACACGCAACAAGGTTATCAAGTGTTGCAAAGTTCAGTGGAGCCACCATACCGAGGATGAAGCCACCTGGGAACGAGAGGATGACCTACGGAAAGACCACCCACACCTATTTTCTAGCCAACCCGAATCTCGAGGGCGAGATTCATCTTAAGGGGGGTAGGTTTGTAACATCCCAAATTTTCAATTTGCAATGTTATACATAGGTCATCATATGCATATCATATTTTATTTGCATTTTGGTTTTGATACTAGAAATTCTAAGCAACTCAAGGACCCATGGAGAGAGTTGGGGATTTCGTTTATTTTCATATTTGATTTTTTTCTCAAATTTGAAAAGAGGATCATTTTGGTTTTACCTATTTTTCTCTCCCAAAAATTTCCAATATTAAAAATAAAAGAGAGGAGATAAAATGACTTCTCCAAAATAAAAATAAATATTGGAGGAAAAATATTAAAATCAAATAAATAATTTATTTGGATTGTATTTGCTATTTTATTTGAATTAGAAAAATATGCATTTTTCAAAATTGCACTTTTAGGCCAGAAAAATGTTCACTTCGTTCTAAATATTTTATTTAGACGGCGAAAATTATTTTTTGGCATTTTTAGAAATTTTTGTATATTTTTTTAGGATTTTTCCTTTCGGCGGAATTTATTTTATAAAAAAAAGTTTCCCGGAACGCACTGGGCCGAAGGCCCAGCCAGACCGCTGCGCCACCGCCTCCGCCGCCGTGCCCGCGTCGGACACCGACCGGAGTCCGCCTCCGAGCCACGCCGCCCCCCCTCCCCTTAAATACCGCCGCCCCGCCGCCCTCTCCTCCTCGTCCCAAGCCGTTGCCGCCGCATCTGCCGCCGCCGCCCCGCGCCGGTGCTGCCGCCGATGCGCCGCCCGCTGCCGCCGTCGCCGCCCGCCGCCCCGCTGACCTGCGCCGGAGCTGCCGCCGCCAGCCGGAATCCCGCCGCCGCCGGTTTTTTCAGTTTTAGGTATAAACCGTTCGGGTTTTTTAAACTCTAGATCGTTTTTTAGATTGGTTCGATTTTCTCGGTTTAGATTAATTTACGAAAGTTCGTTAGTTCGTTTTAACGAACGAATTCGTTCGTTTGCCTCTGTTAGCGAACATTCGCACCGTAGTTTTTTCCTTTTATTTTATTTTCGGCTAGGGACCTATCCATAATTACTTTTATCGCGGATTAGCCCCTGATCTTCAAAACCCTATAACTTTTAAACAGTTCGCCCAAATCTAGTGAAACCAATGCCAAAATCTTTGTCTCGAGCCCCTCTTTCTAGTTAATCAACTTGAACATGGTTTTGATAATTTAAATTTTGGTTTCAAGCAGAGTTGAATTCGAAGTTCTTTTGATAGTAGTTTTAGTTCCGTAGCTCTGGTTCGATTGATTCTTTTTGCAAATCGAAGCTCTTTAGTTGAATTTTCAGATTGGATCTTCTTATTTGAGTTTTACACTTGATTATATGCCTGAGTGGTTATGTATGCTATTGTTTGTTTGTGATAGAATTCCTGGAGTGCGAAGCGTGCTACTATGAGTCTCTAGGGTTTGCGGATCGTCGGCAAGGCAAGTAACACATTGATCATACCCCTTTATTACCCAGTTTTTATGCATTAGCTAAAATCCTCAAACATTGCATGAGTAGGATCTCTTAACATGTGGGTTTGGGAAGTAGATGATGAGGTAGAACCTATTGCCCTTTTATTATCAAACCTTGGGAGTTACTTCTATGTTATGCTCATATTGCTATGCTCGTAGATGTGGTTTGGTTTGAGTGATCCATG
Source organism: Triticum urartu (assembly GCF_003073215.2). Lineage (NCBI taxonomy): Eukaryota > Viridiplantae > Streptophyta > Magnoliopsida > Poales > Poaceae > Triticum > Triticum urartu. Next base: position 441,912,407 of record NC_053025.1, on the reverse strand, counting down.
ACAGATGTGAGATTGTTAATTAATGGTTAACTTAAGGTGGCTACTTAAATACACATCTAGGTGGATTGGTTGCGGGCACCTGGGGATATACCAGTGTTGTCTTCTGGTTCTCCACCCAGGCTCAAAGGGATCATAAGATTATTCATGCTAGAAACTTCCGTGTGCATCCACAAGCTATTATGGGCTCTAGCATAGTTGAGTATGTTGCATGACCTCTTTCAGTGGTAGGCTAGCAGATGTAGGGGAAAGTAGGTGTAACTGTCTACCCAGAGTAAAGAGTAAATGCTTCTGAAAGACTGTGTCTCGGCCATCCGTTTCTCAAACACCATGTAGTGCGAGAAACCCAACGGAGGAGATCGAGTCTTGTGGGGAAAAGTGCGCAAACCTCTACAGGGTGTACAAACTAATCATGGTTAGCCGTGTCCCCGGTTATGGACATCTTGAGTATCTGGTTCTTGGATTATCCTGCTGATCTCATCACTCTAAATTAATTTGTTGGGTTGTTAATTACTGTTTAATTGGGATTGAGATGGGGTTACCATTCTCAATGTTTATCAACTACCATGATAGTTAAACAAAATATATTCCTTTGTTGTAGGGGAAAATTGGCTTTTCGCAAGAACATTATAACCATAGAGCCTCCACCAACCATATATGCATGTAGTGATAGCATTTTATTTGTTCATTGCTCTATTGTGTTATCTTGCCAGCATATTCCATGTGCTGACCCGTTTCGGGTTGCAACATATCATGTTGCAGACTTTTCAGATGAAGAGTAAGGTGCGCTAGGTCGCTTGTCGTGCACTCGGCTATGTCGTTGGAGTTGATGGACTCACTTTATCTTCCAAGCCTTCCGATGTTATCTTATTTAGATGGCCTTAAGCCAGTATTAAGTTCTCTCTTGAGACTATCGATGTAATAAGTGTGTGATTGCAACTCTATTATAAATCCTTCGAAGTACTGTGTGTGTCAGCATTACCGATCCAGGGATGACACTTATGCACAGAGATTTGACTGTTTGAGGTCAGATCTCTACAAACTTAAGCCCTTATGCATTTTTTTGCCTCATTTCTTTCCACGGGTAACGAAACTGATCTAGCAAAAGTTTTCTTGAGCTTGAAGTGCAGGGAGGTGCTTGCTCTCTCGTAAGAGTGGTTCCCTGGTATAAGGATGAAGTAACCTAGTAATAAGTATTTTCCTTAGTAGATAACCAATGTTTATTGAGATGGAAGGAGTTCTTCAAGCAAAAAAGTCACAGGTACCTGCACACAAAACACAAGATAAACTTGTCCCCAACACTTCGAGAAGGTTGTCAAGCTTCTTGTCTTGCTAGTTACAAGATTAAATTGCATGATATGGTAGTAATTGATACATAGATAAAGTAAATAAAAAGGTATAACAAAGAAATAATATTTTTGACAAGTTTTCACTATAGAAAAATAGGCCCATGGGGCCATAGGTTCACTAGTGGCATCTCTCCAAGGGTACAAGTGTAGTGTGGTGAACAAATTATAGTTGGGCAATGATTAAATTGCGATGTTTATATTTATGACTATGATCATTCATGGTATAATCTCATATAAAAACATGTCTGTGATATGTAGACCATTATCCAAATGTTACTACAACTAATACTCCACCCCAAGACCGTTATGCAGCATGCATCTCGAAGTATTGAGTTCATAATAAGCAGAGCATTGCAATAAGCATGATGACATAATGTAGGTAGTAAAAATAGCATTCAAGTGTGATAAATAAACCATCGCTTTATCATTAGTGGCAACAATACGATACAATACAATACAGTTTGTTCCCTTTCTGTCACTGGGATGAATCACCGCAAGATTGAACCCGCTACTCTGCACCACTCCCTCCAAAGAACTACCTATTGGGGAACGCAGTAATTTCAAAATTTTCCTACGCACACGCAAGATCATGGTGATGCATAGCAACGAGAGGGGAGTGTTGTCCACGTACCCTCATAGACGGTAAGCGGAAGCGTTATGACAACGCGGTTGATGTAGTCGTACGTCTTCACGATCGACCGATCCTAGTACCGAAAGTACGACACCTCCGCGATTTGCACACGTTCAGCTCGGCGACGTCCCACGAACTCTCGATCCAGCTGAGTGTCGAGCGAGAGCTTCGTCAGCACGACGACGTGATGATAGTGATGATGATGCTACCGTCGCAGGGCTTTGCCTAAGCACTATGATGATATGACCGAGGTGGAATATGCAGGAGGGGGCACCGCACACGGCTAAGGGATCAATGGTCAACTTGTGTGTCTATGGGGTGCCCCCCTCCCCGTATATAAAGAAGTGGAGGAGGGGGAGGGCCGGACCTCTACTATGGCGCACCCCGGGGAGTCCTACTCCCACCGGGAGTAGGATTCCCCCCTTTCCATGTAGTAGGAGTAGGAGAATAGGAAAGGGAAGAGAAAAGAGAAGGAAGGAGGGGGCGCTGCCCCTCCCCCTTAGTCCAATTCAGACTAGGCATTGGGGGGCGTGCGGCCTTCCCTAGGCAGCCCCTCCCTCTCTCCCCTAAAGCCCATTAGGGCCCACATACTCCCCGAGGGGTTCCGGTAACCCCCCAGTACTCCGGTTAATGTCTGAACTCACTCGGAACCATTCTGATGTCCAAACATAGTCATCCAATATATCGATCTTTATGTCTCGACCATTTCGAGACTCCTCGTCATGCCCGTGATCACATCCGGGACTCCGAACAACCTTCGGTTCATCAAAACACATAAACTCATAATACCGACCGTCACCGAACGTTAAGCATGCGGACCCTACGGGTTCGAGAACTATGTAGACATGACCGAGACATGTCTCCGGTCAATAACCAATAGCGGAACCTGGATGTTCATATTGGCTCCCACATATTCTACGAAGATCTCTATCGGTCAAACCGCATAACGATATACGTTGTTCCCTTTGTCATTGTTATGTTACTTGCCCAAGATTCGATCATCGGTATCTCAATACCTAGTTCAATCTCGTTACCGGCAAGTCTCTTTACTCATTCCATAATGCATCATCCCGCAACTAACTCATTAGTCACATTGCTTGCAACGCTTAGATTGATGTGCATTACCGAGAGGGCCTAGAGATACCTCTCCGACAATCGGAGTGACAAATCCTAATCTCGATCTATGCCAACTCAACAAACACCATCAAAGACACCTGTAGAGCACCTTTATAATCACCCAGTTACGTTGTGACGTTTGGTAGCACACAAAGTGTTCCTCCGGTATTCGGGAGTTGCATGATCTCATAGTCATAGGAACATGTATAAGTTATGGATAAAGCAATAGCAACAAACTAAACGACCATCGTGCTAAGCTAACGGATGGGTCAAGTCAATCACATCATTCTCTAATGATGTGATCCTATTAATCAAATGACAACTCATGTCTATGGTTAGGAAACATAAGCATCATTGATTCAACGAGCTAGTCAAGTAGAGGCAAACTAGTGACACTCTATTTGTCTATGTATTCACACATGTACTAAGTTTTCGGTTAATACAATTCTAGCATGAATAATAAACATTTGTCATGATATAAGGAAATATAAATAACAACTTTATTATTGCCTCTAGGGCATATTTCCTTCACTACCCATCAAACTTGGCCAAAGAAGATAATAGATCGGAGAGGATACCAAGCTAGTTAATTACATAGCTAAGAAACTTCAAAAGATTCAATAGAATTCAATGGAAAATCTGATCATAAAGTGAAAGTTTATTATATCCCAACAAACGCACCACCAATTACATCGTATGGATCCCGATCATGCGAGGCAACTCAGGGTAACTTTGTATTAAATCGCGAGGGATAGGGGATGCCATCTAGCTACTACTATGGACCCTAAGGTCCTAAATATCTACTCACACATGGTCATGGAGGCAGGAAGGTTGATGAAGAGCACCCCCCCCCCTCCGTAATGGATTTCTCCCTTTTATAGTCTAAAACGTATCTATAATTTTTGATTGTTTCATATTATATTATCACTTTTATATACTTTTAATAGCAATTTATGGTATTTTCCTGGACTAACCTATTAATTTAGTGCCTAGTGCTAGTTCGTATTTTCTTCTTAGTTTTTGTTTTGCAGAAAATCAAAATCTCCCGAGGTCAAAATTAGTTGCCGATTTAATATGATTTTTGGGCAACAAGAAGAACATGAAGCTTTGGGAGACATTGAGAGGAGCTGGCAGGGCCCACAAGGGCGCCCTGCACAGCCCGGGGGTTGCACTACCTGGCCGTTTGGGGCCCTCTTGCACCTCCTTGAGCTGATTCCACTGCCATAATTATCTATAAATATCAAAACCCTCCAACTTACTTTAAGATAAATTTTATCGCTGCTACAGGTCTATGTGCCATGAAGATCCCATCTGGAGGCCCGTTCTGAAGCCCTGCAGCAGGGGAAAGCCATTGCCGAAGCCATCTTCATCAACCTTGCTGCCTCCATGACCATGTGTGAGTAGTTCCATTAGGACCTATGGGTCCATAGTAGTAGCTAGATGGTTCTCTCTTTTCTTGTATCTTCAATACCATGTTTCTGTGTACCTTCTCACATGATCGAGATCAATTTGATGTAATTGGTGGTGTGTTTGTTGGGACATAATGAATTATCACTTTATGATAAGATTGTTCACTGAAATCAGTTGAATCTTTTGAGGCTTTGTTGTTGCAAATTAAATAGCTTTGTATGCTCTCTGGCCTATCTATCTTCTTTGGCCAAATTCAATGTGTTTTTCTTCAGAGAGAGAGTGTCGCTTTCTAGTGGGTCTAGTCTTGCGGTGCTCTAACCCGGTAACAATAAGGGCCAAGACCCATATTGCATTGTTGCCACTAAGGATAAAACGATAGGGTTTTGTCATATTGATTGACTTCTTCCTATCTACATTATGCCATCTTTCTTATTGCGATACTTTGTTTCTTGCAAACTTAATACCTTGAGATGCATGCTGGATAGCGGTTTCGGGGTGGAGTATTAGTAGTAGATGCAGTTGGATTAATGATCTACTCCCTCTGTTCTAAATTACTCGTCGCAGAAATGGATGTATCTAGAACTAAAATACATCTAGATACATTCATACTTGCGACAAGTAATTCAGAACGGAGGGAGTACTTATCATGGACGTAATGTGTAACGACCCGTATATTTTCACATAGTATTTCCACCCTTAACTAGATAATTAAGTAGAATCCATTAAGCAAATACATATCAGATTTCTTCAACAAGCATTCATAACCACTCAAGTATATATATATATTTATATTCATAAACCTCAGACAGTATAGATGTACAAGTGTATTACAAATGACTACACTGTACAGCAAACTTAGACCAACCCAAAAATATCTCGTGGTCAAAGCAGTAAAGAGTGAGACATATTTGGGATACACATTGACCACCACCATCACGTGCATTATAGATATCAGTAGTCAATTGACCAACAGTTGGTCTAGGCATGGGCTGCAACTCCTAGCCAATAGAGAGACTCCACAAATGACTACACTGTACAGCAGGGATGGGCAGCCATAACTAGCTAGGTACTAGAAAGAGAGGAGGAGTAACCTGGCTAAGGATTCACCGTAGCACACTCTTCACTCTGCTTCCAAATAGCCAGACCAAGCTCTCTTCTTCTTCTCAGTAGCATTTCCATTCCCCTGTTCACAACCAACAAAGATCCAAGATCAATAAGTGAAGATGGTGACCTGAGAAATCATCAGTAGACTGAAGGGGACAGGCTGGAGCTATAATCTAGCCTACTGGAGTGGACTTGGAGCGTAGGAGCAGCAAGAGTAGGACCAACAGAGAGGGCAAAAGAAGAAAGGTGAGTTCTTCTTCTTCTGCCACTATATATTTCTCACATACACAAAGAAGACCAGCCCAGATGCACACACAAGTCTCATAGTCATTCACAGATGCACGCAGAAGTATCCTAATTATTCATAGGTGCACAAAAGTCACAGCAGGAACATCTACCCCAGATCTTGGAAGCAACAGTACTAGGAAACATGGATAAGGCATTAAGATGTAAAATAAAAAGTTCCCAGATTAATTAGGCAGCAGAAATACACCAAGATTATTCAAAGGGGTGAACATGTTCAGTACGCACACATGGGAGCCATTTTAATCTACTAAATCTGAGAACTTGACTATCCTAAATATTTGAGAAAGGAACAAGGGCACCACTAACCTGCACCCATGGTGGATCTGCTCCACGGACATGCACTAGAGCTCTGACCTGCACCATCCAGCATCACGGTGGCGCCCAACGCCAACCACTTCAATCTGGAGCAGGGAAATCACATCCCCAATAGGGTTTGACCTGCAAGCCAAAAGAACACACACACAGAGGGGGATTAGAGAGTTGAGGCTGAAATTCATGAGGATAATATGGGGATTCACGTCAGGGGAGAGACAGTGTGGAGGATCTAGCAGCGGCATCTTTCCCGTCGCTGGCGGCGGCGCCGATCTGGGCAAGGAGCAAAGGAGCATCAGTCTGTATTATTACTTGTGTTCTCGCTGGACTAGTAGTACTAGTGGGTGCTCTGTTCGGTTGAGGACTACTAGTACAGAACTAGTACAGGGAAGAGAGAGATAGGCTTAGTTTAGAGAAAGGGAGAGGGCACGTGGAGGATAAATTAGCTTAGTAACTTATCCAGGTGCACACCTAGTACGCGTACTAATGCAAGCTTAGTAAAAAGACATTAGAAAAAAAAGTAATATTTGACTGTAGGATGACCACACTGCACCGACGTATATTTTTTCATTTTCCTAGTATTCACTCGACTTAGTCTCGAAATATATATTTGCCGAACTGCAGGAAGCGAGTACAGTCAGGAGAAGGAGACGCTACAGAAGCAAACTGAGTCCGGGTCTGAGTACGAGAACTCAGGCAAGCTCTCCTTGATCATGCTGAGTAGAGCTATTTTTGAAAAACACTATTCTTTGCTGCATCTTATCATCAACTTGCATAAAAAAATGGTAATAAATTGTGTGGAGTGACTATTGCCAAAAAGTTGGGTTAGCTGATGGAGCAGCTAATCCATTGATTTATTTATTTTTTATAATTATTTGGTGGGTAGAGGGTGCCCTGGATGGACATACTGGAAGGTGGGGCCCTCTACATATGGCTAGTATATTAAGAATTAAATAACTTTCACTCGTTTTATGCGCCGTACTACAACCGTATCAACCATGGTCTCGTCTAAGACGAGTTGAGCCCAATACCATCAAGTTATTATACTCTCCACATGGGTAAGTAGTAGTAGGATGGGCGATGAGTTTCCACGCTAATGCCGGATGGGTGCATTAGCAAGCGCTATATATATTAAGCGTTGGTGGAGTGCGGGTTCCGAAACCCGACACAACGGCTAGTGACACTAGCCGGGTGGAGATATAATATACAAATGGGAAAAAGCTTAGGTTCTGAACCATGTCTCGCATCTAAGGAAATGCAGATGGCAATTATGGTTTCGAGCTCTATGGGTAAAGTGATACAAACTCTGCAGAGTTAAAGAAAACATGAATTCATGCCAGTCTCTTGGATTGGGGATTATGGGGACCTATTGGTGGTCTATCTCGCAATACGAGTGTTTGATAGCTTTTATAAATTGAAATAAACTTTCTGCAACAAATGGTTATTTTGAAAGGTGTTGAGTTGAGGTAGGACTTGTTGATTTATATTGAGCTATCATGAGTGTTGCATTTTGCTTTTTGAGCTTGCTGAGTACTTTGTACTCACTCTTGCTATTAATCATCTTTTTCTTAGAGCAAAGCTTGTATGAGAATCCTAATGGACCAAGTGAGGAGAGCAATGGTGATGACTACAACTACACAGGGGACCTAGATGTGGATCCATCTAGTGCTATGTACGATCTGGATGCCACATATGGGGGTTGGGATGAATAAGTAACTATGATCTAGCTATGTAATCCAGAAACTATTTTATCATCATCTATCTAGTACTGCTAGTTGGAACTCCAGTGTTAGGAGATGTAATAATTTGGCAAAACATGTGAGAAGCCTACCTGAGACTTTTAGCCCTGTGTGGCAAGGTATTGTAATATAAATGACCATCTCTAGCTATTTCCCTGTTGCATATCTCTGACATGGATTATTATTTGACAAGACAAGATTTTGTCAAGAAATAATCCAAGGACTAGTGTCATTATCTATAGTAATAATGACACGGGTCGTCACATAATGCATATATGTGATTATGCCTTGAATGATCATAGTTATAAATATTCAAACCGGTCAATTGCCCAACTGTAATTTGTTTACCATGCTACTTGTTGTTTTTGAGAGAGATGCCACTAGTGAACGTATGGCCCCGGGGTTTATTCTCCATTAATGAATTCTTATACACAATTTCTCATTTTATTTGCCATGTTATTTTACTACTATTTATCTCTATCATTTGTGTTTAATCTTGTAACTAGCAAGACAACCCTCTTACCATGTTCGGTGCAAGTTTGTAGTTGTTTGTGTGCAGGTGATGTTTACATTGTTAGCTTGGGAGCTTCCTACTAGATTGATAACCTTGGTTCTCTAACTGAGGGAAATACCTTGCTATTGTTCTCTTTCACCCTTCCTGTTTGGGGAAATCCCAACAAATCCGATGGGAATTAGTGCCCTCCGGCAGGGTGCCGGAACATGTCTCTAGATTGGATCTCCTCGGAACAGGAACTTGCGGCGGCGGAAAAATAGGAGAAAATTTGCACTGAGGGTTTCGTGAAATATGGAATCTATAGGTGAAATAATGGACAGAAGGCGGTGCATAGGGGTCCCACGCAGGCTCCCAGCGGGGGTCACCCGTGGCTGTGTGGGGCCCCTAGATGGACCTTTGGCAGGTCTCGACACTTTCTGGAATCCTTAGGTCACGAAAAAAATCACATTAAATCCTCAGGTTTTTTTTGACCTTTCGTAGATATGGATTTTCTCAAAATTCAAAAACATGCAGAAAACAACAAATGGCTTGGGGCACTGACTTAATAGGTTAGTCCAAAAAATTAATACAAAATGCTATAAAAAGTATTCAAAAGTGATATTATAATAGCATGAAACAATCAACTATTAGAGATACATTTGAGACGTATCAAGAGGCCATGACACGTTCATGGGATGAGAGGCAAACCTCTTCTCAAGAGGAGGAATACCAAGTGCTCGAAGGTCCCGACTTGCCCTACAACAACAAGAGGGAAAGGTCATGTCACATGGACAGTAATGGTTCCTCCTTGGAGGTGGAGCCAAAAGAGAAGTTCTTCGAGGATGAGGAATAACAAGAGGAAGGAAGACGCTGGAGCTGATCCCCATCGAATCCGTCAAGCTCGCCAGCACCGGTGACTGCCTCAACTTCATCAAGATCAATCCAACCGCTATGGGTAGTTGCGGCTTTAGTGGCTGTACTATTCATGAGCCATTGGATGGGTCACATCATATGAGCCCCAAGGCACGCGAAGAGCACGCCATCGGAGCATGCATCAATGCAGGGCCCCCGAGGAAGAAATTCCTCGCGGATCCTAACTCCACCCCCATCAACATTGTGCTCATGAATCAAAGGTACATGCTACTTGTTCAAAAACTAAAAGTGACTTTTTGCATGACCATATCAAGGATATGGAGAACGTGATTGCTTACAAGACCAAGACGTTGTTACCTACGAGCTTAAGGATCATTGCAGATCTGGACGAGATGATTCACATGTACAAGCTCTGCATCACAGACTTAGATATGACCAACAAACTCTTCCTTGACATGCTCATTCAAAGAACTCTGGTATCGGTAAAAAGGAGATTAAATGAACTCGTGGACCTAGCATGTTAAGCTTGGGGAGATTTTGTGGCCCTTTGTATCTCTTTACCGCTTTATCCAATTAAAGTTCTAGTTTGTTTTAGTTTTAATAAAAGTGGAACATCATGTTCTTTTGATCGAGGGAGGATTCTTACATCTGATAAGTGCCAAATAGCCTTGATTAAATGTTCTATTATGTTATTCTTAAAATCATACTAGATGCATGATTAAAAATGTGCGTTAAAATATTTTCACTTGATGATGAGTATAAGTCTTCCACATCTTTAGTGTCAATTAGATATGAAAGGTTAGCAACTAAATGAGATAGATTACTTTAATTTCAGTTTAACTATTTAAAGCTTTTTAAAAAGATCAGTATAGACGATTGTCTCCTGACCAAATAAAATGATAAGAGCAAGTGGATTATATGGTAGAACTCTCTTTAATAAAATAAGGCTTTCCAAAAGACCCCTTCTCGATGCAAGGAGTCATGCTAAACTACTTGACTTTTTTAGAGGTAAACTGAGAGACCATTGCTACTTGCTCGCCTGAAAGACAAGTGAACTATTGTATGAAGCTGCGATGCGTTTGCTAACCAATAGAATAGTTAATGTGTCGAAGTCTTAATGGCAATCCTACCTAGTGAAGAAATAATAGTGTTCGTCATAATCATCTATCTTGCATGAATTTTTAAATTTTGTGATGGACTCATACATCTATATTATTTGCATCTCATAATCAAGATAACCTCTTTCTAACAAGTTCTAATATTTTCTCGAGGACAAGCAAACCTCTAAGCTTGGGGGAGTTAGTCCAATTTTTATGTTAATTTTTGCCAGTCAATTGCGTTCGCGCACCTTCTTTTGTATGTTTTCACCAGGATACTTGGCACGATTGACGTATAAGGAAAGAAGGCCAATTTATGGTGATGAATCATGTCAATTAATGTGATAAAACTCTACCATAAAAGGTAAAATAAGTGGGAGAAGAAATAGCTCACGCGCTCTAGAGCCAAAGACGGTGTGTGGTACGAGTGCACAGTCGTACCATGCGACACCGCCTCTTCTTGGTCAAGTACTTCGCCCCCGTGCAATTGGATAAGGGGAAGAAGAGAAGAATGTATCTAGAAACAAGCCCAAAAAGGAAGAACCCTAGCCTCCGGAAGGATTTCGGAAAGGGAATTGATCCAAGGACTTCGCCTCCGCAACATCGCGTCAAGAAGGCATCATCACCATCCCATCTCCATCTCCTTGAAATACAATATTTGGTGTGGATTCACTTTTTTATTACTTTCGCATGATCACCATGTCCATCATGTTTCGTTCTACGATGTTTGTACTCCTGATGTGCAAGTAGTTTCCCTAGTTGGGGATATGGAGGAACCCTAGTATGTTTATGATTGTTTGGTATTAAGATTTGACATCCTATTTATATATTTAAGTTAATAATCTTCTTGATGTTGGGCGAACTCGACCATCTATTATATGCCTCTTTTGGACGAAAGGTTACTACTATTGGTGTGAAGGTCGGTTGGGAAGGTAGGTTAGTGGCAGGGTCTATCTCCCTTCTTCGTGGATCATTGCGATAGGGGACAAACGGAGACCGCTTCCGCTGCACATGTGAGGAAACCCTTAATTATCATTTGGTAACCAGAGTGAGGATGAATTGTAGTGGCGTATGTCATATGGGGCTGCTGCATTTATGCACGTATCTATACTTGGCTCCGCCCACAAAGCGAAACATAAAACTAGATTAGGTACCCGACACAGAAATATGCTTAGGCATCGATCATGTTAGATATACTAGTGGGAATCCGGACTCCATGGGAATGTTGTAGGTCCACCGATTTCAATAATTGTTACTCACGTCTCACGCTACTGTGTTTTACTTTTGCAGTTTACATTTTGGTTCACTGCAACCACTCAATATTGCCACCCGTTTCCACTTCGCTTTGAACTGTATTTAACTTGCAGGCACTGTTATTTAAACCCTACAAGAGACAAAGACCGATTCTTATGCTCCCTGTGGGATCAATACTCTTACTTTGAAAAGGCTACAACTAAACCATGTGCACTTGCAGGACATCACTCCACCCCGTGACCATGCCACTGGTTCATCGACGAGGTGAGACAACTCTGTCATGGCCCGCGCCTTCCCTACTCTTCTCTCTTCCTCTACTTTGTCTTCCTCCTGCTAGACATCGCATTTAACCAGGGTCATCGTTGCCATCTTTTCTTGGGAACCGCCACCGCTCGAGTCACCTTCTTGCCTTCCCTCCATTCAGCTCCGTCGCAAAACCGCCGGATCTGGCCATCCCCAGCAGTCGCGCCTCCTTGCAAGATCCTCTATCGCCTGAGCCCAACCACCGCCGCGCAAGGCTGCCGACGTGGCAGTCGCTTTGCACCAACCGCCCGTGTTCCCCACACCTCTGCCACCTCACTGGAAAGGTGAGACAGCTCTGCCTTCCCTCCTCTTCTCTCTCTCCCTCCACTCTTGTCTTCTTCCTGCTCAAGAGCTGCCGCCATTAACCGCCATGCAAATCTGTCTTTTTTTGTTAAGTGAAACAAAGAGGGGTGAGAGAGAGAGGGAGTTTTCTCTTTTTTTGTTTGGGCAAATTAGGGAAACAAGTGTCCCTAAATTTCATTACATCATGTTAAGTGAATAGGTGTTTGCCCACCTATTTGACACATCGAATAGAAGGGATGCCGCACAGGAAACATGCTATGACCGGTGGCCCGCTTCGTTCTCGGTCGGTGTGTCCTTCGCATTACAAGCTATCGAATTTTTGATGTTGGCGATTTTTTTCCTTTGCTTTATATTGGTTGATGCGGTTTTCAATTGTTTTTTCATATAAAACATGATCATATTTTTTAAATGTAGACACCTTTTTGGTTACATGCACAATTTTTTAAAAATGTGCAAATTAAAATTTTAAAATTATATGTGAATACTTATATAAAAATGCATCGGCACTTTAGAAATCTTTAGCGCATATTTATTGGGTATTTGTATGTTACAAAAAATGGTCACTGTGTATTTAAAAATTATTCATCATATATTAGGAATGGTCGTCATGTATTAAAAAAAGTTCTTCCTGTATTCAAATGTTTAGCATGTATTTCAGAAAATGTACAATGTACTAAAAATGTTCAAATCCTATAAAAATTGTTTGTCCTGTGTTAGAAAATGTACGCTGTTAAGTTTATATACACAAACAATGTATATTTACTAATTCAAGAAATAAACTAAAATTGAACAGTGAAAAAAGAAGAAAAAGGAAAAAAATGAAAAAGAAATACAAAGATGAAGACGAAGAAAGATAGATAGGAAAAAGTAAAACTGAAAAAAAAAGCAGAAAGAAAATCCAAAAAAATACCAATAAGAATATCGTATAGGATGAACCTTATCTCTACTATCTCTATCTCTTCTCTACTACTTAAAAAGAACGTAAGGCTCCCATTTCACCTTTCTCTCCATCATCTTTTTGTCTAACCTTTTATTTATATGACAATCAATCACCTTAATTTACTTATCTTCTGAACCAATTCCACTTTAATTTACTTACCAAACTTCTAATCAAAATATAAGGTAATTCATGGTCATGATTTGATGAACATTTATTTACAAAATCACATTATTATTGATAGGTAAATCACAAGCTAACGTAGTACAATATTTATATCCCGTTGCAATGCACGCGCATTATTCTAGTACCTGAAAAATCTCTATATACTACTTAAAAAGAACGTAAGGTTCACATTTCACCTTTCTTTCCATCACCCTTTCATACAACGTTCCATGTATATGTAAATCAATCACCTTAATTTACTTACCTTCTTAACCAATTACAATTTAATTTACTTACCAAAACTTCTAACCAAAATATAAGGTAATTCACAGTCATAATTTGATGAACATTTATTTACACAATCGCATTATTATTGACGGGTAAATCACAAGCTAACATATTAGAATATTTATATCCCGTTGCAATACACGGGCATTGTTCTAGTACCTGAAAAACAAGGAAAAAAAAGTAGCACTACATAAAAAATGGAGCATCGAACGCAACTGAAAAAACCGATAGAAAGCACAATGAACCCAATCAAAAGAAAAATAGTTTAAAACAGATAAAGGGGGGCAGCTCAATAGGTATGCCTTGTGTTATCCTATTCGACAACACTTCTATGTCTACCTTATTGCGAGACTAATGCAACGTCGGTAATCCCTATCTGGCGCTTCAGGCGCCTGTTACAGGCCATTTTGCTAACAGGTGCGTGAAGCACACAACCCTCCTCACGAGCTGGGCCGGCACACATAACTTTTCTTTTCTTATTTTTAAATTGCAACATGGAAAATTTATGGGTGATGGGATTCGAACCGCACACCTCTATGTTCTGCGATAGCTGCACTAACAACCCTAGGCAGCAAACATCATGTAATTACATTTTCGGTTTTTGTACTTTTTGTCTTCCTTCCGTTTCTGTTTCCCTTTTCTTTTTCCCTTTTTCTTTTCTTTTTTCTTTTTTTATTTTTTCTTTTTTGTTATTTCAAATTCTTAGATTCATGAACCATCTACAAAGTCCGTGAAGCTTTCTCAAATCGATGAACTTTTGCAAAATTGGTGAATTTTTTCTTTTTTGAACTAATTTTAAAATTGATTAATTTTTGAATTTTTAAATTGTTTACAAAATTCATATGAAATATTTTCAAAATCGATGAACATTTTTTCTACGTTGTTGAACATTTTTCAAATTTCACAAAAAATTTCTCAAGGTCAATGTATTTTTTTCAAAATCTAAGAACTATTTTTCATATTCGATGAACATTTTTAAAATTTGATTAACCCGTTTTCAAATTGATGAACTATTTTCAAATTTGGTAACTTTCTTTAAAGTCGGTGAATTTTTTTCACATTCTTCAACTTTTTTTTCAAAAACGTGATTTTTTTTCAAAATCGATAAACATTTTTCAAAATTGATGAGCTTATTTTCAAATGGATGAACTTCGGTTCGAAATTGACAAACATTTTCCCATTTTTATGAACCATTTCTATTTTTTGAACATATTTCAGAATTTGTGGTTTTTATATTTTTTGTGATTTTTTTCAAAAAATCAATTGTGGGTATATAATATATCTCTAGAAGTAGGGTCGAAGAGACCTCGTTTCTAATAGTTCACAAGCTTGGCAGCTCGGTCTGTTGGTTATGGCGTCAGGTTACTATTTGTTCGGTGAAGAGTTCGGTTCCCACTTCTCCTAGGTATGCACTAATCAGGATATTTCAGCTTCACCCTGCGAGCACTGTCAGCGAGAACCCGCGCTGTCAGCGCGGGGAGCCCCTATTCCACGTGTGGCGTGCTGGCGATCGGTCACGCGCACGGATCCGGCTTGCCTGCTGCCTCCTCATGCTTTCATCCGTGCTTCCACTTCATTCTACGGTTGTATTTTTTTCTCTTTTCTTTCTAATCTAATCATCTCCCCCTCTGATTTTAAGGGATGGTGCCGGACCTTATTTTCTTTCAATCAAATCAAGCCACGTACGCGGGAGCACGGATGGGCACACGTCGAGGGAGCAGGCAAGTCTCGTCCCACGCGCGCATCCCTTGCTCCCCTATGCGCCCTTCTAGGCCGGACCATCCGGGCCGCGTCGTGCCCCTTTTTTGAGATTTCGAATAAAATCTGATTTTCAAAAAAAATCACAGATTAAAAAAACCACTGATTTCAAAATCAGTTCTTTAATTAGTTTTTTCTGTCATTTCAAAAGAATGGACATTGTTTGAATTTTGACGAACATTTTTTATGAGCTTTTCAATAAAGATGAACATTATTTGGTATTTGATGTGAAAATTTTGAATCTGATGAACATTTTTTCAACTTGATGAAGAAAATATGTATTCTAGAAAACTGTTTTGAAAAAATGACTGAATTTTTTTTAATTCAATGAATTTTTTTGAATCTAATATTTTTTTCAAAATCGATGAATTTTTTTCGTATTTGCTGCACATTTTTTAATTTGACGAATAAATTGTGAATTTGATGAGCATTTTCTAAATCCAATGAACAAGAATTAAATTAAATTATTTTTTAATTTGATGAAAGAAAATGTTCATAGATTAAAAAAAGGTAAATGGGTTGGCCCATACGATAACCGTGCGCCAGGGGGGTACGCGCTACGGTGGCGCCCTACGCGCCGAATAGGAAGCCCGTCAGTGCGGAATAGGAGCTCCCGACAGCGTCGCCTTGTGTGCCTCACAAACTAAGCCGTCCTTTTTTTCTTTTCTTTTTTGAGATGGAACACTCGTATTCCATTTAAGACACGGCGAGATCGCCAGTTACAGGACGGATTACAGCATCAGGGTAGTTCTCAAACCACACACACTTGGTGTCCATAGCTAACCCTGCACCGAAGGACGCAAGAACATGCGCGAGCCTGTTACATTCACGATGGACATACACAACATACGCATGGATAAACTGAGTTTCACCCGAAAAAAAAAAAAAACTGCGTTTGGAGCTTCCGTTTAATAATTTTGAAAGAGATTGGCCAGCGCTGCAAAGTCATACGCATCAGAAGTCACCGCATGTTGGAGCATGAGGCTGTCAATTTCGAATACTACTCTGCCAACTCCCATCTCATCTTTAAAGGTAATCGCTTGCAGTAGAGCCACTGCTTCAGCATGAAGTGCTTTAGATAGACCATTTGCAGAACCAGCTACCGCAAAATGAACATCTCGATCTTCATTTCTGCAGATGAACCCCCAGCTACAGGGGCCCGATGCAGCAGTATAGGTTGCGTCACAATTTTTTTTGACCATGTCCTGTGGTGGTGGTTTCCATGATATCTAAGTGGCTGCACAGGTTGGTCCAGGTGGTGGGTTTAGGAAAGTTGTCCATTCATCGACATGGTGTCGTGCCAGGTATTGGAACTCATCGACCTTAAGACGTCGCTCTTCATGTTGCGTTTGTTTCTCTTAGACCACCATAGCCACAACAGTGCAACTGTTAATAGTTTCTTGTCCTATGACAGCTGAAAAATAGCATGAATGACTTCTCTTGCTGAACCAAGCTGCGAGAGGCTGGTTCGGAAATCCTCAAGTTGCAAAGCATGCCATCGTTGCTTTACCATTTTGCACCGGATGAACAAATGACCTCCATCTTCAAAGAGACGTCCACACACGGTGCATCTAGTATCGAGCTCCACTCCTCACCGACTGATGTTCATATACATGGGATGACTATTATGTGCTAACCTCCAAAGGAAGTGGTGCACTCTCGGAGGGCACTTGATCTTCCAAAGTGATTCGAATAGTGTGGCATTTTGCATCTCAGCTACAGAATTTTCACCTCTCTGCCTGGTGGCTTCCCGACGTAACATGTCTATATGAACTTGGTAAGCCGATTTCACTGAAAAAATCCCCTTGCTGTGAAAGTGCCAAGCAAGGAAGTCCTCTGTTTACTCACAAATAGGGATACTCATAATTGCAGCAACATCATCAGGATGGAAGTAGTTCTCCACTAGCGCTCGATCCCAAGATCCCGTGGCTGGATCAATTAATTCTGACACCATGGTTAGGAGACCTTGGCCTTGATGCCGTCCAAGTATAGGACGGAGTTGTCCATCGCTCGCTCACTAGCGCGTTCCTTTTTTCAGTCAGCGACTACAACGCGTGTACTCTTCTGTAGGTTTTATTTATTTCCCCCCTTTTTCTTACTTTCCATTATATTTCTGAACAATGTTGATAATATACATAAGAAACAAATATTTTCCTTAGTTTTGAAAATGTTCAACACACGTGAAAAAAGGTGTGATGAAGAAACTTGTTCATGCAATTTTAAAAAGTTGTTCACACCATTCAAAGAGTGGTTTCTGACATTTAAAATTGTTCACACAAATTGTACATGACATTTAAAAAAGAAATTTGTTCGCACTAACTTAATAAATGTCCATGCCATTAAAAAAGTAGTCATGGAATTTAAAAAATGTTCAATTTTTCAAAATAGGTACATATTGTTTTCAGTACCATTTAAAAGAAATCATAACACTTAACAAGCGTTCACATTTTAGAAGAAAATTAAACGGTCCAAACATGTATTCAATAATATCCAACATTTATCTCGAAAATGTTTAATGTCTATTAAAAAATATAATATGCATTTGAAAAAATCAACATGTATATAAAAATATTCTTAAGTTTTTGAAATAATCATGAAATACTAAGTTTCTTCAGGTTTAGAAAAATATCATGACATATAAATATAATCCTTACACTAAAACTGGGCAGATCAAATAATTCATGAATCTGGAAAATAGAAAAATGTAAATGCAAAAAAAGGGAAAATATAAACATAAAAATGGTACAGAGTAGAAAACAAAAATGAGAAATAAAAGTAGAAAATGACAAAGAACATACAGAGAAAGAAAACACAAGAAAAAAGCAAATAGAGAAAAGGAAACCTAATAGAAAGCAGAAAAAATGAATAGAAAAAAAAATGATTGCAAAAAACCTTCAGAGAAGAAAAAAACGATCCAAAGCAATCCCAAACTGTGAAAACACACGAAGCCCTGATCCAAGCCAGCACCGTAGCCTTTAAGGCTTTTGATAGCCGATGGATAGGGCTGCTGTGAGCAGCAAGGCGCTTGTCGATTGTGGATTGTCGACCGTGGAATGTCCCTGTGGAGATTTGGATTATCCTCCGCCCAGCGTCATGGCGGCGTCGGAGGTTGGAGATGATCATTGGATTGGCTGTGTGAAGGAAACTTTAGGGACTTAATTTTATTTTTCTTTATCTTAGAACCTTTCTGCAAATTATCCCAGACATCTGTTCTATTTCAGTTTCTTTAGAACATAACAAAATTGTTTCTGATCAATGTTAGTATTATGTTTCTCTCAAAATAAAAAAGAACAAGAAAAACATGGAATACAAATGGGCGTGGGGGTCAGAGCATGATTGGTTTGCTACCAATATTTGACTAGCCAAAAGTTGGCATTGCCAAATATTGGCAATACCAATACTTGCCAAATATTGGTAATTTTATGTGAGATAGGCAAAACAACTAGGTAACCAACCAATTAATAGCCAATATTTGACACAGTGTCAAACATTGGCATGTCAATTTTTGGCACCAAATCTTTGTTGCCCACAATGTTCACCTATGTTGATAAAAGATATTTCTCCCCCACGCGCGCGCTTAAGCGCTGGTTACAGTTCATTCTGCAAACCGGAGCACACCCCGTTTTGTCCTTGGGCTCAGCAATTTTTTTTTCATTGTCGCCTAGTACGCTAGTTCGATGGTGCATGCAGCCTTTTTACATGGATTTTGGGAACGTTCTAGAAGTTTCCATCGGTTATTTGGCGCGGTTTTCCAAGATGAGTTATGTTTGTTTTTTCTTTTCGTTTTCCTTTTTATCTTTTCTGTTTCATTTTAGGTAAACTATTTAAAAAATTAACTTTTTTCAAATCCACGAACCTTTTTCTAAATTCTTCAATTTTTTAGCCGTCAACTTTTTGAGATTCGTGAACTTTTTATAACTTTTATGAATTTTTTCCCAAATTTGTGTGGTTTTTTTATATCCACTAAAGTTTTTCAAATTCATGAATTTTGTAGCTTTTATTTTTTTCCAAATGCATGAACTTTTAGCTTGTGAACTTTTTTTCAAAAAAAATCTACTTTTAAAAAATGAGAACTTTTTCCAAAATTTCATGATTTTTTAAAATTCATGAACTATTTTCAAATTCGTGAACTTTTCGTTTCCGTGAACTTTTGTTAACTTCTAGAAACCTTTTAAAATTAGCAAAATTTACTAAAATTCACCACCTTTCTCCGTTTCTGAAAAAATATTTGCGTTTTACCAAATATGTTTGAAAAATAAAATAACTGTTTTCAAAAAATGGTCATGTTCAAATTTTTTGAAAATTGGTTAGCGCTTACCAAAAGGGTTTGCAGATTTAAAAAAGTTTTCCTGTTTCATAGGTAATGTTCACCTGTTCAAAAAATGTTTGCGCTTTCAAACACTGCTCAGAAATTTAGAACTTTTTCCAAAGCTGAGTGAAAAAATTGTAAGGTACCGTATTTCCGCTTCGTTGTAGTCCTTTGGCGCACCAATGTTCCTGGTGCTTATGAAAGAAAATAGGAAACAACATAGGTGGCTTAATGGGCCGGCTGGTTCGCTTGCTCCTGTGTGATTCAGGGGGTAGTGATGCAAATCCTATTCGGCTCTTAACGCACCAAATACACGCAAATGCATACATAATGCACAGAGCATCCCCCCCCCCCCCCCCCCCCCCCCCCCCCCCCCCCCCCCCCCCCCCCCCCCCCCCCGTACATATATTTGGGCCAGCTATTTGCCCTTTTTGGTTTTGGAAAAAAATTCACCTTCCAAAACTGGTTTTTTTGCGTGTGCTTTTCTTTCGGGTTTTTTCATTTTCGTTCTTTTCTTTTCCATTTTCTTTCCTTCATGTTTTTCTCTAAAATTTTATTTTTCATTTTATTTTCTGTTTTATTCTTATTTGTATTGAAATTATGTACATTGTTTTGAAATCATGAACATTTTTCAAAGTTACAATTTTTTTTTGAAATCATGAACATTTTTTGGATATACATATGTATTTTAACATCTTGAGTAGTTTTTGAATCGTGTTAACATTTTTTGAAATGACGTTTTTTTTTAAATTGGCGGAATAATTTTTGAAAGTCATGTTATGATGAACATTTTTCGAAAACAAGAACTTGTTTGAATTAGTAAACATTTTTCGAATTAGCAAACATTTTTTGAATCAATGTACTTTTTTGTAATTCATAGATATTTTGTAATATTGCGAACAGTTTAAAATTCATAGACAATTTTTGAATTTGCGACCATTTGTTCAGATTCTCAAACATGTTTTTCATAATCATGAACATTTTTTAATTTTCCGAACATTTCATTTTGAAAATCATGAACTTTTATTTAAATAAATGAACAAATTTTTGAATGACGAATTGTTTTTGGATCCACGAACATCTCATGATTTGTTGTTTTTTTTTTCAAAAATCACAACTGTTTTAAATTTGAAAACTTTTTGGAATCTTGAATTATTGAAACAAGAACAAAACAAAATAGGACAAATAAAACAAAAAAAGAACGATATGAAAAAATAGGGCGCCCCGCACGTGGGCCGTGCCAAAAAGGTTCTAAGGAGAAATTTTGTGTGTTGTCCGATCGTCCGAGGACGCGCCCGGAGCTTGTCCGCGGATGATGGGGGATGGAATTTGCTACTTGTGGGGTTGTAGATGCTCTAAGAGTTGTGAATGAGCTCGAACACTAATGGCACACTGACGGCGCAACCCTGAAAATGCAACACTTTTCAGCAATACGAGTTCTTTCAGTTTAAGCAAGATTCAGTGAGCTGGTCTAGCAACCAACCAGTTGAAGAAAAAAGGAATCCATGGAGACCAGGCCGGCCACCTCCGGCCGGCCGTACGTACCACTGTCCGGCACTTCGCCTGCTTCCCTTGGATGCACTGTGTGCCGTGTCGGTGCGCTGTTGGAACAGTAGCAGAGGCCACGCGACAGAGAAGGCAGGCCTGAGACATGCTAGATGACTGATGACGAGTTGATGGCCTGGGACGTACTACTAGTGACTGACCTGATGTTTGTCGCGCCAAAATTATATCTGCGTGTCGGTGGCGTGCCTAGTTGAGAGCATGATCATCAGCGATGAGGTGGTCTCAGGTTCTTGGTTTCAGTCGAGATGGCACCATCAGAGCGTCCGTTGATCTGTCGCTGCAGACAGAGTACTTTAAGGTTCGTTTCGATGAGCTCTGCTGCTGCTGCTACGACTCCCATATGTTTAGCATTGAATCGACGACGACGATAATACTAACTGACGTATCCCGACTGACTCTTGGCCCGTTGTCCACCTGCGTCTGCATGGTTTATGCGCGCACATCGGCAAGGCAACATGTGATAGATAGGAGTACTACGAACAGACAGGGTGAGTCGTGGCATGAATGTCGCAACTGTTTGTTTGTAACTACATATCGTGACACGGGAACACCTTGGTCGTTAATTGCGACAAATGAAGTAGGTGGATGGTCGTCTGCGCCCTCAGCGTCCCTGATCAGCATCATAGTTTGCACAAATGCCTAGTGACATCATGCATCGTCGTCTTGGTTTCTTTTGAGCGCGAATGATCAATGATCAAGCAGAGAACGGACACCAACCAAATTAGTTTTCAGATCGCCATCTAGCCGAAGCATGCACTCAGCCTGCACTGCAGGGCTCCGATCGATATCAGCGTCCATACGGAGGAGACGACGAGTGGGTGGGCTCTAGTAAAGACCCGGGCCCTGGCAGATGCCACGTTCGAGCCCCGCAGCCCCAGGTATTAATGATGCATCTGCTCTCGAGACATACGTGATCCAACACGTATCTTGTCTCCTCATCCTCTAGTTCTACAGTAGTGTATATACTGTATGCATCCATGGCTCGCAAAGTCGCAATGCTAACCATTGCGGCTAAGGCGTACAGCAGGCTCGTATGAAGATGGTCCCCTGCGTAGCCACGTACTATGTACGCTAGCTAATTTAGCCTACATCCCACACACCAAAGGGCCCCTTGAGACCGAGAGAAAGTTGCACCGTCTAGGCCCAGAAATTTCGTCGGAATTATACGGCATTCCACAATGACGGAAACACCCATTATGCATTATGGGTTTCTCAAAAAAAAAACCCACTATGCATTATGGCTGGTGTTTGGCTCCAAAGTACTAGACGAACTGATATAGCTAATTTAAGCGTGTGGTAGTACTACCAGTACAACTACCGAGACCGAGCATGCATGTGCAGAGGCAGTGCAAGGTGAACGCACGAGCCAGGCTTTGTTACAGCCTGTACTCCTGCCATTGCAAGTGAGTTGGAGCCCCCTTCCCAAGGCTAGCTGCAGGGACGACCCGGGCAGACGGCACTACACCACGGCCCTTTCTTTAACTCCTACACTCATACTCGTAGTAGTACACCGTATAAAAATGCTCAACGATACGTACTACCATGTCACGTACTCCCTCCGTTTCAAAATAGGTGACTCAAATTTATACTAACTTTACACTAAAATTAATATATAGTTGAGTCATCTATTTTGAAACGAAGGGAGTATAAGTCTTTTTAGACATTCCAACAAATGACTAAATACGGAGCAAAATAAGTGAAATATATACTCTAAAATATGTTTACATACATCCATATGTTGTAGTCCATTTGAAATGTCTAAAAAGATTTATATTTAGGAACGGAGAAAGTATGCTTTGTTGAAAATATTAGCACTTTCTCGATTAATCTAATCCACAAGTAAACAGTAAACATGGAAAATATGGTATGCATCTCATACCGATACCTAAGCATGTGAGCATGTCAAGACGCTCCCCAAAAACCTTATTGCCGTTCTCCCGGATAGGATCTTGAACGACAGGGTTCTGGAGGCACCTGCTCTCCCGACCAACCGTGCACGCGGTCGTCAGGATGGGATCGCCGGAAGCAGCACAGTGAGAGGAACAGTAGATGACGACTAGGATTGTGCGAGAGGGAGTGAGTGAACTGAGTTAGGGCTCACTCCACTGGCCAGCGCCTTCTTATATAGGCCGTCAGGTAGATGGGCCTGGGCTCAGGCCCACGGCCGAGTCCGCGAACAGCCCACGGTGGCACTTCCGTAAGTGTCGTGGATTTAACACAACAGATGCCCTAGCAAAAGGGCTTAGATGTGGAGCCATCGCAACGTAGTTAGCTTGAAGGGGTTAAACGGGACAAAGGATACGAAGAGTTTACCCAGGTTTGGCCCCTCTCAACGAGGTAAAAGCCTACTCCTGCTTTAGGTTGTATTGCTTGGGTTTCGATGACCAGGGAGAAAATACGCTTGACCCAGCCCTTGATTGATTGTTACTGAAGTCAACCCGCCGCCGGGTCACCCCTTTATATACATAGGTTGATGCCGGCGGCTTACAGAGTCCCGGCCGGCTCATACACAACGTGTCCGGCTCGGTGATCAACCAATCTTGTCTTACAATACAAGTTAAACATATGGCGGTTCATACCCATGGGCCTCAAGTCACCTCCGGGTCTTGGGCTTTCAATAAGCTTGCTCTATGGACCGCCGTCTTCATCATCCCCTTGGGCCTTCTCATCTTAAGCCGCCAGTGGTACGACCCGGCCCCTCCTGGGCGGGTCATACCCAGTAGTTATATCCCCAACATTAGGCCCCAGGTTGATTTGAACTTGTTCATATCAATCTTCAGTGCTTGACTTAGTAAAATCTTTCATCGTCAATCTTTATGATCATGATATAACCCGCCACGACGTCAACTCACAGAATTCGGTTTACCCGCCATGACGTCATCTCGCATTAACTCTGCACGAGGCCCAGAACATCTTAGCATATCTTTGACTTTAATAGACTTTCTGAAATTCAAGGCGCCCGTGCAGCCACATAATCATTTTTTGGCCTCCTTGATTTCCGTGCATGCCTTTTATCCGTCCCCTTATAAATAGGGACAGGGGTACTTTTCATTCCCCTCCTTGCCTCCTCATCTTCGTATTCTTCCTCGCAATGCCCACACGCGCCCGAGCTCCGCCGCCGTCGTCCTCGTCAACTTCCTCAACTCCGGCCGCTGCATCAACCTGAACGAACCAGAACACCGCGGCGCACCTCCGCTGTCCAGCAACATCAGTGAGTACCTCTTATTTCTCGTAGAAGATCTCCATTAGGGTTAGTCCCAGTTCATCAGAGTTCCCCTCTGTTCTTCGTTGTTCTTCTCTAAATCACATGGTTGAATCTGAAGATGATATTAAAAACGTGCGGTAGCAGCGTAGCATCCCATCCGAATATATGTGTTCTTCCATTGCCTTCACTTTAGGTCTAAAATTTATTTTATTTACCAAACTGTTGTAGATCCAAAATCATAGCATTGATTTATGGAATCTGTTTGTCCATCACTTAGTAAATCCCCACTTATAGATCTGAAACATAGCAACTATTTGGGCGGCTTAACCGATAAATCATAACCCGCTAGATACCATTAGTCCCCTTTTAAGCCGCCAATATGCACATCTGCATACCTCAGTGTTTATCTTCCGGCTTAACGCGTTGGCCTTTTATAGCACTTTACTTTTGAATCAATGGTCGGCTTAACAGCATGATCTTAAACCGGCAATATTTCCCTTTGTAGTCAAGAATGTCTAGAGCCAAGACCGTCACGTCATGCAACTGGGTCGCCTCCCGGGTCACCGAAGAATTACTGAATGTGTACGTCCAAACAGGCGTCTTAGCCAAAAAAAGAGATCATCCATTGGAGGTCCCAGGCACATAAACCCCTCCTCAGCCCAAGGATGGTGAAGTAATCGTCTTTACTGATCATCTGCTCCGAGGTTTCACCCCCCCGGCTCAAATTTCTTCCGTGGTGTGTTGCACTTTTTCAAGATCCACCCTCAAGATATTGGGCCCAATTCCATCTCAAACATGTGCAACTTTCAAGTGTTCTGCGAAGTGTACCTTCAACAGGAGCCCACTGTAGAACTATTTAGGGAATTTTATTACTTAAACCGGCAGACTGAGTTCACTGATGGGCCCAACCTAGAGTTAGGTGGCATTTCTATTCAACGACGGAAAATAGGCCACCTTCCCAGCTGCCAAACTGCCCAGTCATCCCAAGGACTAGAATCAAACATGGTTTTACTGCCAAGACACTTCTCCAGAAGGGGAAAGTCCTCTGTCGGGTTATCATGAGAGACGGCTCAGCAATAGGCACCCCCTCCCTGACCGGATCAGTACAACCGAACGGGCCAAATATATGCCTGCCTTTTCGAAGATTAGAGCCTTAATGGCCAACGGTTTGACTGGAATCGATCTAGGTCGCCTGGAGAATTATGCCCTTAAGCCGCCGCTCTGGCTTGATGTGCGAGTACCTGCGATTTAAAAGATCCACAATGCCACTACCAGATTCAGTTGACCGATGAGGATATCAATAACATGACCAAGTCTTTGTTGAACGAGAGCTTGGCAGATTGCAGCAAAGCCGGACTGAATCCTTTCTGCATTCTCAACAAGCCACCAGCTGTAAGCTTGTAACAATTTTTAGTTGAATCATATTTTCACTTAAACTGTCCTCTTATAATCATTTGATTTCCACATGCCGATTCTCCTTTTTGGAATAGGAAGCTGCAGGATAAGCCAGGTAAGACGAACCGAACGAAGAATAAGGTTCAGAAAAAGCCTGCCAAGAAGAAGACCAACACCTCAGAGCTATTTGACTTGGATGACATTGAGCCGAAGGTATAACTTGACTCCCTTGGCTCATTTTTGTACATCTTATTGACAATGATCACTATCCGGATGGCGCGGAAGGCAGCCACGCAGATGGTGAAGAGGTAATTATTCTCTCCTTCGGTTCAGAACATTTGCCAAGACAGAAAACTCGACAAGCGAGCCGAAAAGTAAGGTTTTCTCATCCTTTAGCTTATCATCCCAACTTTCTTTTGAAGAAACATCAACATGAAGCTCGCCGCACAACCCAGAACAACGGCGGTGGGGTTCTTTCTTCCGGCTTACCCAACACGCCGGTCTCTCACAAGCGCCGTCCAGAGGTTTCACAAATTTCTGACTTAGCATATCCCAAAGCGGGGTTCATTCGACAACCCCTTGATCTGTCTGACTCAAATTATCAGGGAACTTCTCATTCCTCCTCCAGCGATTCAACCGGGACTCAAGTTCCCTTGTTCAAAACCGTTCCTATGTAAGAAACACTTAAGGCCAGCTTTTACCTTAATATCTTACGCCATTAATACACTAATCTCATCATGTGTATCTATTTTCAGTGCCATGGCCAAGCCCAGCAAGAAGCAGAAGGTTGATAAACCGGCTGAAGAACCCAAGACCGCTGACCTGGAGAAACATACAATGCCCGAGTCTTTGCATCAAGTTTCAGAAGCAGCCATGGATGACCCACCACAAGAGGAACACCCTGTCACCACAGACGCTATGGACATTGACCCGGAAAATGATAAGCCGCCCAGTCCTGCCCTACCGGCTCAGGAGACTGAGGACATAATGATTACTGGGACGGCTTACACAGCCCCAGGCAACCCCACTGTCTTATCCAAACACATCGCTAAAGAAGAATTTTCTGCTGTTGATAAAGGCGGGTGGAAGTTGGATTTGGAGAGCTATGCCCAATTCAATGCCCAGGAGCTTCATGTGGGTTATTTGAACCGCCTCCACACCAGCCGTGACTTTGAAGCCAGCTTGGTGAATCTTATGAAGGAACACTTTGAGGTAAATACTACAATCTTCTCTGTATAAATATATCGCTGCCAGCCGCCAAGTCTACTGGATATGATAAACTTTGAATGTTGTAGACTTTAAACATTCATGTTGAACTTGATATCCATGTCTGTGACGCCCCGAGACCGATGCTCGAGAAGACTTCCTTATATTCCGGGTTTCGCCATGTGTTTCATTTGTGCTTGCCCTTTTATTTTTGCATTGCATCATGTCATCATGCCATCATCTCATAAATCTTTTGCATCTCAACTAAATAAATCGTATGGATCTTCGATCCATTTAAATCGAGGGAAGGATGACTTCTCTTTATAATATATCCTCCCGATATTAGTGGAGCTATTATAAAATAATCCATTCTTATGGAATCACCTAAAACACACTTGCAAATTTCCCCATGCCTTTGTTATCTTGCTGCTTGACCTCGAACCTTGTCCGTAAATTCTTTCGTCATTTTCCGGAGCTCCACCAAAAATCCAAATATTTTTGGACTCTTCTTTACCTTGAACTTATTCAAACCCTTTGAATTAAATTCAAATGTATTTGAATTTAGATCTTTCAATTTTGGCCTTCTCTATTTTTTGCGGAACAAACACATTTTTTTGCGAGTCCAGGAAATTTATCCCCATGCCTAATCCTTTCTCCACCCTTCCTTTCCTTTTTTTCTTTCTTTCTTTCCTTTGCTGTTTTTTTCTGGGCTTTAGAAGAGAGGGAGGGAGAGAGAGCCTACAGCACAGCCGGCCTCTAAGCCCGCAGCCCAGTTGCACCGAGGCTAAGGCCCAGCGCCGGTTCCAGTTAACCCTAGCCGATCCCCACTCGCTACCCTCTCCCGATCCCACTCCCCGTTTTCCTCGCGCCGCCAGGGAACCGCTGCCCGATCCCATCATCCTCCCATGATCCCATCTCTTTCCCTCCAGTGTCGCGCTCGACCCCGCTCTCCTTCTCGATCTCCATCTTCCTCCTCCCGATGGCGCCGGACCGGCCTCCCGCGCACGCGTAGAGGGACGGCACTCTTGCCTCGTCCCCAGCCGCCTCTCCCCTGCTCCTTCCGCGTGCCTGCCGCCGCTGCCTTCTTCCAGCGTCGCTGGAGCCGACCATGGAGCCATGACCCGTCACCGTCGACGACTAGCGCCGCCGCGCCCGATCCCCATCATCGCCAGCGTGCCCCCGTCGCCCGGTCGTTGGACCCCGTCTCGACCCGTCAAGCCCCGCCTCGGGCATGTCAATATGCTTCTCCACCGGCATCGTCCTTCCCCGCCGCCTGGGTATGCCCCCGCCTCGTCCTCCGGTGGGGGTGCTCCAAGATCGCGGCCGCTGCTGCAGTTCGCAGTGCCTCTGCCTCCTCGACATGGCCCCCTCGCAAACCTCCCTATGGCATCGCGCGTCTGACGCCCATGGCCTCTCCAGCCTCCAGAAGCTCCGCCTCCCTTGCTCCGGGCCAAGGCCTATGCCGTCCACTTTGTCCTGTTGCTGCCCTTCTCGTGTTGCGCTGCCATCGACCCGCTGTTGTTGTAGGACCCTCCTCATCGTGCACCATCGCCATTTTGTCTCATCTCGGTCAAAACTGAGACCGCCAAGTACCTGATGACTTAGATGCGCCAACTACCTCGCCGACAAGTGTACCACTACCATCGAAGTGAAACCAGCAAGTCCGACGACCGCAAGTACCACGACGACCCCAAAGGGTTCGTTTTCATCAAGTTCAACTACAACGACTAAAACATGTGTATCACTACCGTCGACCCTCCAAGACCCCGTGGACGTTTGTCTGGTGCTACTTGGATTCGTCAAGACCGCCTACCTGGATCGTCAACTACCGCCTCCGGGATTTACCAAGTACCATGACATCGGTGTCCCTCCAAGTTTGATGTTGGAACATGCACAACTACCGTCGCCGAAGACTCGGGTTGCAAAACACCAAGTTCCTCTCCGCCGTGAACGACTACTTCCACTACATCACGAGGACGTCTACTTCCATCATATCCGTACCGTCCCGTTTGCACGTTTTGAAGGTATAACCGCCGAGACGATGACCCGCGGAACGAATGCATGTTTGGATGTTGTATCCGCCCGTGAACGTTAGTTGTTTCCCTCGTTTCACACCGTCGTAGACTCTTGGGACACCCGGTATCCGGGAGCGCCCCACCATCTTTTGCACGCATCCGCACACTTCTCCTTTGCCTCGGTATCTCAATCAAGTTACCAGAACGTTGCAGTGGCACTGTTTTCATTATCGTTGCCGTGGCACCTCTTTCCTTTCCACCACGGTGACAAATGCTTCATAATGCTCTTGCCAACTTCTAATAAAAATTGCATAAACTTGTTCATGTCATCTGCATCACGATAACAACAATTAAAATGTTTAAATTGTTGTTGCAATAAATTACTAAGGCATATGGGGATTTACCGGATTCGTTATTTGTTATATCCGGCCCCATTTAAATTGTTAGATGGTATAGTTTTGTTATGCTTCACCTCTTGCCATGTTAACCAACATTTAATATTGTGGAGTACCTAACCGAGAGTGAACTAAATAATTGATGTGGTGTTCCGTCAATATGCAACTCGTTGCATATTGAGCTCCACTTAACTTGTAGTTTTGTTTGTGCCCTTTGCCATACCATGCATATTTAAACCGAACATGCATCATAATTGTTTTGCGCATCATGCCATGTTATGTGATGGTTGTTTACCATGATTGTTTGCTTCTTTCCGGTGTTGCTTCTTCGGGTTGGTTCCGATAACGTTGCGTTTATGAGGACCCGTTTGACTACGTCCGTTTGTCTTCCCCGTGGACTCGTTCTTCTTCCTAGCGGGATTTCAGGCAAGATGACCATACCCTCGAAATCACTTCTATCTTTGCTTGCTTAGTTGCTCGCTCTTTTGCTATGCCTATGCTGCGATACCTACCACTTGCTTATCATGCCTCCCATATTGTTAAGCCAAGCCTCTAACCCACCGTATCCTAGCAAACCGTTGTTTGGCTATGTTACCGCTTTGCTCAGCCCCTCTTATAGCGTTGTTAGTTGCAGGTGAAGATTGAAGTTTGTTCCTTGTTGGAACATGGAGATGTTGTTCCTTGTTGGAACATGTTTACTTGTTGGGATATCACAATACCTCTTATATAATTAATGCATCTACATACTTGGTAAAGGGTGGAAGGCTCGGCCTTATGCCTGGTGTTTTGTTCCACTCTTGCCGCCCTAGTTTCCGTCATATCGGTGTTATGTTCCCGGATTTTGCGTTCCTTATGCGGTTGGATTATAATGGGAACCCCTTGACAGTTCGCCTTGAATAAAACTCCTCCAGCAATGCCCAACATTAGTTTTACCATTCTCCACCTAGCCTCTTTTTCCCTTGGGAGTCACGCTCCCGAGGGTCATCATTATTTTAACTCCCCCGGGCCAGTGCTCCTCTGAGTGTTGGTCCGACCGAGTAGACTGCGGGGCCACCTCGGGGCAACTTGAGGGTTGGTTTTACTCGTAGGATGTCTCATCTGAGTGTGCCCTGAGAACGAGATATGTGCAGCTCCTATCGGGATTTGTCGGCACATTCGGGCGGTGTTGCTGGACTTGTTTTACCATTGTCGAGATGTCTTGTAACCTGGATGCCGAGTCTGATCGGAATGTCTTGGGAGAAGGAATATCCT
Source organism: Triticum urartu (assembly GCF_003073215.2). Classification (NCBI taxonomy): domain Eukaryota; kingdom Viridiplantae; phylum Streptophyta; class Magnoliopsida; order Poales; family Poaceae; genus Triticum; species Triticum urartu. Next base: position 441,881,630 of record NC_053025.1, on the reverse strand, counting down.
TCGTTGACCGTGAGAGCTTGTGATGGGCTAAGTTGGGACACCCCTACAGGGATTTGAACTTTCGGAAGCCGTGCCCGTGGTTATGGGCAGATGGGAATTTGTTAATGTCCGGTTGTAGAAAACCTGAAATTGATCTTAATTAAAATACATCAACCGTGTGTGTAACCATGATGGTCTCTTCTCGGCGGAGTCCGGGAAGTGAACACGGTGTTGGAGTTATGCTTGACGTAGGTTGTTCTAGGACCACTTCTTGATCATAGTTATTCGACCGTGCTTTTGCCTTCTCTTCTCGCTCTCATTTGCGTATGTTAGCCACCAAATATGCTAGTCGCTTGCTACAACTCCACATCATACCTTTTCCCCTACCTATAAGCTTAAATAGTCTTGATCGCGAGGGTGTGAGATTGCTGAGTCCCCGTGACTCACAGATACTTCCAAAACCAGTTTGCCGGTGCCGATGTTACCGAGCAGGTGACGCAACCAAGCTCAAGGAGGAGTGTCGGTGTCAAAACCGGCGGATCTCGGGTAGGGGGTCCCGAACTGTGCGTCTAGGCCGGATGGTAACAGGAGACAAGGGACACAATGTTTTACCCAGGTTCGGGCCCTCTTGATGGAGGTAAAACCCTACGTCCTGCTTGATTAATATTGATGATATGGGTAGTACAAGAGTAGATCTACCACGAGATCAAGGAGGCTAAACCCTAGAAGCTAGCCTATGGTATGATTGTTGTATGATGAAGTTGTCCTACGGACTAAAACCCTCCGGTTTATATAGACACCGGAGAGGGTTAGGGTTACACAAAGTCGGTTACAATGGTAGGAGATTCTTGAATATCCGCATCGCCAAGCTTGCCTTCCACGCCAAGGAAAGTCCCATCCGGAAACGGGACGGAGTCTTCAATCTTGTATCTTCATAGTCCAGGAGTTCGGCTGAAGGTATAGTCCGACTACCCGAACACCCCCTAATCCAGGACTCCCTCAGTAGCCCCTGAACCAGGCTTCAATGACGACGAGTCCGGTGTGCAGATTGTCTTCGGCATTGCAAGGCGGGTTCCTCCTCCAAATTCTTCATAAAAGTTTTGTCAACACCAAGAGTAGTGTCCGGCTCTGCAAAATAAGCTTCCACGTATTGCCATAGAGAGAATAATATTAACACCAATCTAATCTGCTGACGTATTCCGCAGCGTGACATCACACTACGGCCAGGCCTTTATTCGAATCGTTTTCACTTCTCCACCTCAGCGTGTTTTGCGAGGCGGTTTCCTTGGCACGTCTTGTCAAAGCAGAGATCGTGTCCCCTTTGTTTACGGGATTCTCGTTAATACGGACGTGGGTAACCCAACCGCGCCACTTATCATGGCGCTTGGGAGGCAAGCGAGTTTTACTAGGCTGGTGGGGATGCATAGTCGCATCCGCCCATATAAGGGGATAAGGATCCACCTTTTTACCTACGCCTTCTTCCTCCTTTGCCTATTCATCTTCTGCGCACCCGAGCTCCAGCGCCCAAGCCCGCACTTCCTACCTCAACCCTCTCCAACAATGTCCGGAGCGGGAGGCAAGTGGATGGTCTCCTCTGTCATGGAGGGCCATGTCAAAAGGTTAAGGAAGGCCGGATACTTGTCCAAAGACATCGGGCGCCGGCTTCCTGAGGAGGGGAAGCTTCTCCCCACCCCAAGGCCCCATGAGAGGGTAGTATTTCTTCCCCACTTCCTCCGCGGACTGGGTTTTCCTCTCCACCCATTTGTCGCGGGCTCATGTTCTACTATGGCCTAGATTTCCACGATCTGGCCCCGAACTTCATCCTCAATATCTCGGCGTTTATCGTCGTGTGCGAGGCTTTCCTCTGCATTCGCCCCCATTTCGGCCTCTGGCTCAAGACCTTCAACGTCAAGCCAAAGGTGGTGCGCGGCAACCAGGCGGAGTGCGGAGGTGCCATGGCGGGCAAAATTGCCAATGTCCTATGGCTCGAGGGCTCCTTTGTGGAGACCTTGAAGGGGTGGCAGTCAGGGTGGTTTTACATCACCGAGCCACGTGATCCGAAGTGGATCGCAACCCCTGAATTCCGATCTGGACCCCCTACGCGGCTCACGTCCTGGAAGGAGACGAGCTTGTCATGGGGCGACGAAGAAGAGTTGACCGGACTGCAAAAATGCATCCAGTCCCTGGTGAACAAGCAGCTCAAGCTTGTCAACGTAATCCAGGTCATGCTCGTCCGCCGGATCCTTCCGTGTCAAGAACGGGACTTCAATTGTGGGAGTTCAACCCGGCGCAGCACCGCACTCTGAGCAGGCTCTTCGACACGACATACGAAGATGTCTGGAGGGGGCTAACCAAAGGTGCCGAGGCTCCCACATTCGCCTCTGAAGACCGCGGATTCAGCTCGCAGTGTCTTGCTGGCGAGGTAAGATATTTCCATCCTTTACAGGATGTTAAGTTTTTTCATAGTTTGACTATGCGGGATCTAAACTCCCTCACCTTTGACAGGATTGGCGGGAGAAGTCCGGACAGATTAACTGTCCGGCTCCCTTGCCCGAAGACCCAGCCCCTGCTCTCCTAGAGAAGCTGCTGGTTCCGGCACCTTATGTGGTGCCGGAGAAGAAGGCCAAGAAGAAGAAGGCCATGGGGACTCGAAAGAGTTCCCGGCATATGGTGGTGTCGGACTCGTCGTCCGACGAGTCCGAGACGCACTCCTCCCGTGAAAACGAGGAGGAGGAAGAAGAAACCTCTCCCCCTCCAGCGGGGGGAGGAGAGAAGAGGAAGGCCGCCCCAGTAGGGGAAGCCGAGGGGTCCAAGAAGAGGAAAACCCCTCCGCCGGACTACGTCCCCGACGCCGACGAGGACGAAGAGGAGTGGCCGGACAGGGCCAAGCGTCCGGCGAGATCGTAAGTGTTCGGATACCAGAGTAACTCGTGATATTCCTTTTGTTGCACAGCTTTCCCTAATGTCGGATATAATCATGCAGTCCGCCCAAGGACGGGCTCGACGAGTCGTCGAGCGGCTCCCTGGATTCATCGGACGTGAATTCAGTTCCGCCGCTGCTTCCCCCTGTGCTGCGGATGACGCCGAAGTGGCGTCGCGACAAGCTCCGGGGCGAGAGGAGGTGGTCCAGGAGGAGCCGCGAGGCGACCTCCCGGACTCCAGGAGTGAAGGGGACAAGACCCCCCTGGGCTCCAAGTCCGGCTTTAAGCCGGACACTGCGCCGGAATCATCAACGGTTCCGGACCGCGGTAGGCGAACTCCTGCCAAGAGGAGCAAGCCTACTGAGCCGGCGTCCTCCGTCCAACCGGAGCGCCGGACAATCTGCTGGAGGAGCTTAAGGGCGCCTCCATCGACGAGGAGCACCGTGCCATCATGAGTACGGTGGTCCAGAAGGTTCGGTCCGCCAAAAGCGGACTGACTGAAGCTTGTGCTAGCCTTCTAACAGGCTTCGAGGTAAGTAAAAATATGTAAAAATATTACCGTATAGACAGTAGCCCCTGATGCTCTGTTTGGCGTTCGGAAAGAAAAGCCGAATAGAGGATCTATTAAATATCGCAGGAGTCTAACTAAAAAGGAGTCAATATACGTATGCAGGCTTCGCTGCTGGCCACCGCCGCACTGACTGCGGAGGTGGGTGCCCTGAAGCAGGGCCTCGAGCGGACCGAGCAAGAGCTCGGCCTTGCCAAACGGCAGCTCGAGGAGAAAGAAGGTAAGAGATACCTTATAGAAAAAATGCCTATAGGAAGGCGCAATTGCAAAAAATGACAGGAGTATACTGCTTATTGTAGGGGCCACAACTGAGGTGGCGACCCTCAAGCAGGCGCTGTCCGAGGCCGAGAAGAAAGCGGCCACGGAGCGCGCCGAGCGGGAGAAATTTGAGGCGCAGGTCGGCGAGGTGCGGCAAGAGCTTCAGGTTCTCATGCAAAAACATGAGAGTTTGGAGCTCGACTCGAAGACGCGAGCGTCCGAGCTTGCTGCGGCCCTTAAAACTGCCAAATCTGCCAAGGCCGAAGCCCAGAAGGCCCTCCAGGAATTGGATGCGGTGAAAAAGATAGCGGCGGGTAAGGCATTCTATATGCAAAGCAGACATATAAAAGTAAACTACTTGTTACTTACCCGAATCCGGAGCTCTCCAGGGGCATTCGCAGATCTTCCCCGCAGCGTATCCGATGCCGCCGCATTCTACCGAGCCGAGGAAGGCAGCTCGACGGAGAAGGTGTTCTGGTCTCAGTACGCTGAGGCCGGACACCCTGTGCCCTTGAGCGACCAGCTGAAGCAGCTGGTCGAGCTCCACAAGGCGGCCGAACAGGCCCTGAAGGGCTTCATAGTTCGGCTGTGGCCTGGAGAGGCCCTGCCTGGGAGCTACTTCGGACTGGTGCGGCGGCTGGTGGAGGCTTGTCCAAGGCTCGAGGTCATCAAGCGCTCCGTCTGCATCGAAGGTGCCCGTAGGGCCCTTGCCCGTGCAAAGGTGCACTGGGGTAAGCTGGACGGTGAGAAGCTTGTGAAGGACGGGCCGCCGCTGGGGAAGGAGCATCGCAAGCCCGAGAACTATTACAAGGATGTTCTTGCTGGTGCCCGCCTTGTGGCGGATGAATGTACCAAGGATGTAATTTTTGAATGAACTCGCTCGTGTTATCCTGTGCGCTGAAAACTTGTTCATATGCGCTAAGCAATGCTTGAATTTAAAATATTACTTTCTGTGCGGCCGTTTATCAAAAAAATTGAGATATGGCCAGTCGTCGGCTTCTGCCCCCATGCCACTAGTGCTGGGGTGTTCGGGATAAACCTGAGCGCTCTTTTTCCCATGATTGGGTCCGTCGAGGGAGGCGGTCAGCACAACGAACAAGGCAATCGGACTATAATGCTTGAACACTCTCACTTAGCCATAGAACTCTATAATTTTAAATTTCGGCGAAGCCCTAGTATTCAGAAGACCGAGTTCGGGGCGCTATCCACGCCTTGGCCGGACAAAGCCGGTTCCTCGCTCGAAGCGGCATAAGCCTTTAAGGACTCGAAAAACCTCTCGAACAGCGACCGGTCTCTCACCTCATCATGACAGTCAGTTTTAGCTTTCTCCACTGAGGTGCTCGGCCCAGCTCAACTGGGGCACAATCGCAGTGGTTCTCCTAGTGCTACCTTAGCCGATATAGCGGAACGTAAGGCACCAAAACATAGGAGCCGGGCAAACCCAACTATTGACCCAAATCATGATTCGGAGCCGATGCATATAGTGCTATAAGTTCGGGGTGCCGCACTTGTGAAAGTGGACGGACTTCTCACGCCATATTGATGGGTACTGAAGCCCCTGGCGTATTTTGCCGTACCACAGTGTACGGATGCAACATGTTAATAAACATATATATAAAAAGAGTAATGCAAAAAATAGACAAAAAGCTATGCATTGTTTATAGAAAGGCTGCTATGAAAGCGGAACGATACAAATAGTGCGATAAGCAAAATAGAAATTGGACTATTTAACATGTCCTGGCCAGGGGCAGGCCGCGGAATTGTATTAAAAAACAGGTATACTGCTCGCAATAGAGACCACCTGGGAGTTCCATAATGCGGCGTGGCTTGTCTGCTTCCCTGGATCTTGCATCGTTTGTGCGGCAGTTGAATTGCCGAACGGGTCGTCCGAAGTATGGAGTCCTGAGAGTAAGAGAAAAAAAGAAGGAATCCGGCAGCCCCTGGTGCGGTTTAAGCCGTATTTCGGGCGTGCCGTGATAGTGCCCCTTCCCCTGTGCCCATGGTATTTCAAGAGCGTAGTTATGTACGCGAAGCACTGGTTTCGCTATATCGCGAGGGCTAGGGTTGGGGCCGCATTGCTACGCTAGCTCGGAACGTGCCAGGCGGTCTTGTTGTAGGGTACTCCGGGCGCGCTTGACAGTGTCCGGCTTTTTGAAGGCCGAACTGGAGAACTGCCTAGAGAGGCTGCTTTGTACTTCTGCTGCGAGCGCTGCCGTGTGCTCCTCCGTTCGGAGGGAGCGTTCAGTGTTCCCATTGACCGTGATTACTCCTCTAGGGCCTGGCATCTTGAGCTTGAGGTATGCATAGTGCGGTACCGCGTTGAATTTTGCGAATGCGGTTCGCCCGAGCAGTGCGTGATAGCCACTACGGAACGGGACTATGTCGAAGATTAACTCCTCGCTTCGGAAGTTATCCGGAGATCCGAAGACCACTTCCAGTGTAACTGAGCCTGTACAGTTGGCTTCTACACCTGGTATGACGCCTTTAAAGGTCGTTTTGGTGGGCTTGATCCTCGAGGGATCTATGCCCATCTTTCGCACTGTATCCTGGTAAAGCAGGTTCAGGCTGCCGCCGTCCATGAGGACTCTTGTGAGATGAAATCCGTCAATGATTGGGTCTAGAACCAATGCGGCGAAGCCGCCGTGACGGATGCTAGTGGGGTGGTCCCTTCGATCAAAGGTGATCGGGCAGGAGGACCATGGGTTGAACTTTGGGGCGACCGGCTCCATCGCATATACGTCCCGTAACGCACGCTTCCGCTCCCTCTTGGGGATGTGGGTTGCGTATATCATGTTCACCGTCCGCACTTGCGGGGGAAATCCCTTCTGTCCACTGTTGTTCGGCGGCCTGGGCTCCTCCTCGTCGTCGCTATGCAGCCCCTTGTCTTTGTTTTCGGCTCTTAACTTGCCTGCCTGCTTGAACACCCAACAATCCCTGTTGGTGTGATTGGCTGGCTTTTCGGGGGTGCCATGTATCTGGCACAAGCGGTCGAGTATTCGGTCCAAACTGGACGGGCCCTGAGTATTTCTTTTGAATGGCTTTTTCCGTTGACCGGATTTGTAGCCTCGGAATCCGGCATTAACTGCCGTATCCTCGTTGCTGTCGCTGTTAACGCGGCGCTTTTGTTTGTTCCGACGCGACCTGTCACTTTTGTCCTTGGTATTCGAATTACCAGGTTCTTGGTTAATTGTTACTGCGAGCTAGCCAGCTGTCTTCTCCCGCGCAAAAGCGGGTCATGAGTGTCGTGAGGGCTGCCATAGATTTTGGCTTTTCCTGTCCCAGGTGCCGGGCCAGCCACTCGTCACGGATATTATGCTTGAAGGCCGCTAAGGCCTCTGCGTCCGGACAGTCGACTATCTGGTTTTTCTTTGTTAGGAACCGTGTCCAGAATTGCCTGGCCGATTCTTCTGGCTGCTGAATTATGTGGCTTAGGTCATCGGCGTCCGGTGGTCGCACATAAGTGCCCTGGAAGTTGTCAAGGAATGCGGCTTCCAGGTCCTCCCAAGAACCGATTGAGTTTGCTGGCAAGCTGTTAAGCCAATGCCGGGCCGGTCCCTTAAGTTTGAGTGGGAGGTATTTGATGGCGTGTAGATCATCGTCGCGGGCCATGTGGATATGAAGGAGATAATCCTCGATCCATACCACAGGATCTGTTGTGCCATCGTACGATTCGATGTTTACGGGTTTGAAGCCCTCAGGGATTTTATGATCCATTACTTCATCTGTGAAGCATAGTGGGTGTGCGGCGCCTCTGTATTGGGCTATATCACGACGCAGCTCGAAGGAGCTTTGTCTGTTGAGTTCGGCCCGGCCGGATTCATTGCATCCGGAGTGACGATCACCGTCACGTGCCGTGGGGCGCCTGCGCGATCCGTAGATCGATCTTGTTTGCCTTGCCTTGTCCTCCAGGATGTCGCGCAGGTCGGGCGCATTTTCCCGTGCCTTAGTATGCTTGACGCGGTGCCGGGGCATGGCTTGAGTGGAGGGCCAAGAGGCCTCTCTGTCGCGGCCACGAGGTGGCCGGTCGGCCATGTCATGCGCTGGTGATGTAGGTGCTTCCTCCTCTAGTCGGGGTAGCAGCCTGCGCTTTGGGTAACTCTTGGAGGGGCGTTCGAGTTCATACTCTTCGGCCGCAAGGACTTCAGTCCATCTGTCAGCTAGCAAATCCTGATCAGCTCTAAGCTGTTGCCGCTTTTTCTTGAGGCTGCTTGCCGTGGCCATGAGCCTGCGTTTAAAACGCTCTTGTTCGGCAAGATCCTCTGGCACGACGAACTCGTCGTCGTCGAGGCTTGCCTCGTCTTCGGAGGGAGGCGTATAATTATCGTCCTCAACCTCTTGGTCCGCCGCCCTCTCGTGAGGGCTGGCTTCTCTGTCCTCCTGTGCCGAATTTTGCTGGAGGGGGTGTTCTTCGGCGCTATCCGGAGTAGTATTATCTCCCGTGCCGGAATCACCGTTTTTGCTTTGGCGGGATTTAGAGCGGCGCCGCTGACGCCGGCGCTTGGGCTGTTTCTTAGAGGTATCGTCCACCCTGTTCCATCGCCATCTCCATCCTTTGGAGTGTCCACCATATATATGTCATATGACGAGGTGGCCTTCCAACGCCCTACAGGTGCTGGTTCTTGTTCGTCTCCTGCATCGTCGTCCATGCCGTCGATGTCTTTGGAGTCGAAGTCAAGCATGTCGGTTAAGTCGTCGATAGTGGCTACGAAGTGGGTGGTGGGTGGGTTTTGAATTTCTTCATCGTCCATATCCCAACCTTGCTGACCGTAGTCCGGCCAGGGCTCTCCTGATAAAGCGAGAGACTTTAGAGAATTCAGGATGTCGCCGAAGTGCGAGTGCTGAAAGATGTCCGCGGCGGTGAACTCCATTATCGGCGCCCAATCGGATTCGATCGGCAGGGGTGCGGGGGGCTCGGAGTTCGGAGAGGAATCCGGCTCCTCGGAGTCACGGGCCATGCGGAGTGCGGGGCTGGAGTTTGGCTCGCTCGCCTCTGAGATCGCAGCCCCTGAGGCAGCGTCCAACCGCTGATCCTCGATTGGCGCAGTAGGCTTCGAATCAATGGTCGGAACCGATGCGTGTGCGGCCTCCAAGGCGCTGTTCGGCGGCAGAGCTATATCATGCCCATCGAGACAGTGCGGCACGCTTGGCTGTGGCTCGAATCCGTCGAAGATCAAGTCCTCGCGGATGTCAGCCGTGTAGTTTAGGCTTCCAAACCTGACCTGATGGCCAGGGGCGTAACTTTCGATCTGCTCAAGGTGACCAAGCGAGTTGGCCCACAGTGCGAAGCCGCCGAAGACGAAGATCTGTCCGGGGAGAAAAGTCTCACCCTGGACTGCATCGTGGTTGATGATCGAAGAAGCCATCGGGCCTGAAAGCGACGACACAAAGGAACTCTCAATGAAAGCACCAATGTTGGTGTCAAAACCGGCGGATCTCGGGTAGGGGGTCCCGAACTGTGCGTCTAGGCCGGATGGTAACAGGAGACAAGGGACACAATGTTTTACCCAGGTTCGGGCCCTCTTGATGGAGGTAAAACCCTACGTCCTGCTTGATTAATATTGATGATATGGGTAGTACAAGAGTAGATCTACCACGAGATCAAGGAGGCTAAACCCTAGAAGCTAGCCTATGGTATGATTGTTGTATGATGAAGTTGTCCTACGGACTAAAACCTCCAGTTTATATAGACACCGGAGAGGGTTAGGGTTACACAAAGTCGGTTACAATGGTAGGAGATCTTGAATATCCGCATCGCCAAGCTTGCCTTCCACGCCAAGGAAAGTCCCATCCGGACACGGGACGGAGTCTTCAATCTTGTATCTTCATAGTCCTGGAGTTCGGCTGAAGGTATAGTCCGGCTACCCGAACACCCCCTAATCCAGGACTCCCTCAAGGAGCTCGATGAAGATCTTGTCCTTTGTGTTGTTTCGTTCTAGTCGATCAGTAGTGGAGCCCAGTTGGGGTCGATCGGGGATCTGTGTAGCATTTGGGGTAGTCTTCTTTTATTTTGGTTCTGTAGTCGGACCTTGATTGTATCTGCATGATGTAATGCTTTATTCATGTAATTGTGTGAGGTGGTGATTGTAAGCCAACTATGTATCTCTTTCCCTTATGTATTACATGGGTTGTGTGAAGATTACCTCACTTGCGACATTGCTTACAATGCGCTTATGCCTCTAGGTCGTGCTTCGACACGTGGGAGATATAGCCGCATCGTGAGCATTACAAGTTGGTATCAGAGCCTTCCCCGACTTTAGGAGCCCCCTGCTTGATCGAATTGTTGACGTTGTTGAGTCTATAAAAATGTTTTGAGTCATTTAGGAATTATATATATCGGAGAGTTAGGACTTCTTTTTACTCCTCAGTCCCTTCGTCGCTCTGGTGAGGCATCCTGACGTAGAGTTTTGACTCTTCTCTTCTTAAATTTCACTAAAAAAAATTTAGGATCACGCGGGTATCTTGGAATCATTCCGATGGTTTTGTGACGAGAAGATTGTTCTTGGTGCCTCCTGTCATTTAGGGGTTGTGGCAGTGTCCCGGGGAGTTGAGCTCCGAGGTGTTGTCGTCACAATTTTATCGTTGCAGTTCTGGAATACCTGAGTTTAGTTTCGCCGACATCGAAAATCTCTTTTATGCAGTTGTTGGTGAGATAACCTCGACGCCACCCAGTACTGGGGCGGGAGTTCGGGAGTATTGCCATAACTCGTATAACGGATGCTTTTTGAAGGTTGAGGTAAACGATTTCCGAAGGTTTCTTGGTTATGTGTTGAAGGATGGATACAGCTGGATGTAGGATTTGTTAGTTTTGGGTGAGATATTATGCTTCCCCTGTATCCCCAACACCTGATTGCATAACCGGAAAATTTCGGGAGTTTATAAGTGGGAATTCAAGTAACTCTTAGGATATCTTTCCGACAGACGTATGATATGAAATTGGGGTTCGATGTCTAGTGGTCCGCCTATCCACGGTTGGTTTTACAATGGTCTCGTTGTGTCTTAAAGAGTCCTTGGCTATGCCGACTCGGGGACGCTTCGTATGTCATGTGCACTGCCTTGTACATGATGGTGTTGTATGATCAAGCCCGTGTAGGCCCCACCACGAAAACTTCGGACGAAATCTCTATCATATGTTTGTTCCGGCTTATTCTGCAAGCCAATCCTTTGTTTTGTTTTGAGTTGTGGTATTCGAGTTGCTTCAATGTCAAGTGTTGATTCCATACCTTTCCTAAGCGGTGTTCTCATACTCCTATGCGGATACTAATCCTTCATGATCATCGAGATTGTCATGTAAATCCTTTTCAACCGGTGTGCTTCTCTTCAAGTGGGTCAAATCTTGTCAATTTTCGCAAGATCAATTATCAGCCCTTCTCAACGTTGTTCGTTTCATCTGTCCTCAAGTTGCCTTTGTTTTTCCCACCACCCACCCCTTTTTCTTCAAGGACTCAGATTTCTTAATCTACTATCCACTTTATTGATGTGAAGTCTCTCCATTCCTTTCCGTCAATGTTCTTATCCGGTGATTCTCAAGAAGATACAAACAGAGCTTCAAGTTATCATTATTTGCTCTTTTCTTCTCCGGTGGACTGAACTCAAGCTTTTGTGTTGATCATATCCTTTTTCCTCGTTTCAAATGCTTTTTTCATACCGGTGCACCTCATAATATTTCACTTCTCGCTATTCATTTGTTCCGGAGTGCTGAAGATATCTCAGAAGGCTCGTCTTTTCATTCAAGATCCGTTTAAACCTATCTTGAGGTTGTTATCTCATTGAAGCCATTTAATTCAACTAGTGCATCCTCTCTTTTAAATCATTTCAACGGTGTTTCTTTTGAGTGGGCCCTAACCCACAGGTCTTTTCCCAGGATCTTACCTGACTCTTCTTATTTTCCCGGAGCTATCCTAAATTCATTTCAAAGTTTGACGTAAGAATGAGTTATCATCAGTCAAATGCCTTTCTCCAAGATCTTTCAATTTCTTTTCATCGTTGGTTCAACCTCTTCGTTTTTTGGGATTCTCCCGGAGTGCCTCAATAATTCATGGTGGTGTTTCTCATCGTCATTCTCGGATTTTGAAGACCAAAGAAGAGTTTTCCTCAAAATCTTAACCATTCTCTCAGAGATGCATAGTTCAAGCTGGATGCCATCCTCTCATAATTGTTTTCGGTTGTGAGAATTCTTTTCACCTATCCGGAGCAATTCAATATTCTGTTCAGTTTGATTATCCGGAGCCCATCATCTAAGATTTATTCATTCTCAGCTTTCATCTACGGTTCTCCAAATCTTACCGGTGCTTCGTTCAAGTGATCTCTATTCAGTTCATGATCCCTTCATTCTCATGTATCTAGATTCTCTCAAGCATCTTCATTCATTTGCAAATTCTTCCCGGTGTTTCATTATCTTTTATTCGTTCTTTTTCAATCCTTACGGTGGTTCGTTTAAGATTTCTCTTTCTTCTTTATCATACCAATTCATTCGTTGTTTTGATTCCACCGGTGGTTTGTTGAAGACCTTCTCAAGTTGGCGCCATATCTATCCTAATCCTTTCTTTGAGAATAAGTTGTATGCAATCCGTTTGATCGTCATCAATTTAATTGGTGAAGGAGGAGCATAACATAATTCTTATTCTTGATTCACCCAAATGATTAATTCATTATTCCGGAGGTTCATCAAAATTCTTGTTTCCAATTGTTCATCTTCTCTTTTTCCCGGAGTTCCAACCTTTTTCAACTATTTAATCACGGAGATCCATCTAAGTCATTACAAGGATTCACCTTGTGCTTTCGACTTCTCTTTCTTTCGTTTGATCATTCTTTCATTACCGGAGTCCTTCATGGAGGTTCTACATGATGGTTCATCAAGGGTTTAATTCCTTCTCGAAGCGTTCATCAACTTTCTTTTCAGAGGAGCTCAAGTTTTCTTCATTTTGCAATCCATAGTGCAATTCTTTATTACGTATCATTAGAGGTGGTATTATGTCATTCTTGATAATTTGAGTTCATGTTCCATGATTCATATGTTGTTAAGAAAAACATATTTTAAATCCATCAATCTCTTCATTGGTATTATCTTGGGTTATATTTCACCTAAAGCCGTCCCTAAGGATTGTTACTTTTATGGTGCTTATAAATGATCCAAAGTTCTTCTTTTATCCTCTTGGTGAAATAGTTTCTCGTCTCCTTGTTTAAATCAATCCAATCAAATCTTTTCCGCGAGTGGCAGGTTGTCACCTAATAATTTGAGATGTATTCCATAAGACCATATCAAGTTTATGCTTTTCGTTGTTGATATCCAACAACTCCATTCCAGCTTTTGTTGTAAGCATGCTCCCTCAAGATCTTGTTCCCCTCCGTCCATTCCATTCCATTCTTACTTTTGTTCCGGAGGCTTTGTGATGTTGCTCTCTTCAACCCATCTTTTCATTTTGTCAGGATCGTGTTCTTTTCTTGGTTTATCCATTTAATCGGAGTGTTGTGTCCTTTTGCTCAAGCTCTTTCATTTTATCAAGTCTTTCATCTCTTTTCAACCGAAGTGCTACCCGAATCAGTTCTTTCTTTTCCTCTTTCTTAACGGAGTGCTTTCAACTTCGTTCATCTCCGTTGCATTCTTTTCTTGAAATGGCTTAACCTTTCAAGGTTCGTGGTTTCACTCATTTGTCAAAGAAGCAACTTAGTTTTACCTCTTCTCTTTCTCTTCTGTTTTCCCTCCGGTGCCATTCTAGATCTCAGGACGAGATCCTCTCATAGTGGTGGAGTGTTGTGACGCCCCGAGACCGATGCTCGAGAAGACTTCCTTATATTCTAGGTTTCGCCGTGTGTTTCATTTGTGCTTGCCCTTTTATTTTTGCATTGCATCATGTCATCATGCCATCATCTCATAAATCTTTTGCATCTCAACTAAATAAATCATATGGATCTTCGATCCATTTAAATCGAGGGAAGGATGACTTCTCTTTATAATATATCCTCCCGATATTAGTGGAGCTATTATAAAATAATCCATTCTTATGGAATCACCTAAAACACACTTGCAAATTTCCCCATGCCTTTGTTATCTCGCTGCTTGACCTCGAACCTTGTCTGTAAATTCTTTCGTCATTTTCCGGAGCTCCACCAAAAATCCAAATATTTTTGGACTCTTCTTTACCTTGAACTTATTCAAACCATTTGAATTAGATTCAAATGTATTTGGATTTAGATCTTTCAATTTTGGCCTTCTCTATTTTTCGCGGAACAAACACATTTTTTTTGCGAGTCCAGGAAATTTATCCCCATGCCTAATCCTTTATCCACCCTTCCTTTCCTTTTTTTTCTTTCTTTCTTTCCTTTGCTGTTTTTTCTAGGCTTTAGAAGAGAGGGAGGGAGAGAGAGCCTGCAGCACAGCCGGCCTCTAAGCCTGCAGCCCAGTTGCACCGAGGCTAAGGCCCAGCGCCGGTGCCAGTTAACCCTAGCCGATCCCCACTCGCTACCCTCTCCTGATCCCACTCCTCATTTTCCTCGCGCCGCCAGGGAACCGCTGCCCGATCCCATCCTCCTCCCATGATCCCATCTCTTTCCCTCCAGTGTCGCGCTCGACCCCGCTCTCCTTCTCGATCTCCATCTTCCTCCTCCCGATGGCGCCGGACCGGCCTCCCACGCACGCGTAGAGGGACGGCACTCTTGCCTCGTCCCCAGCCGCCTCTCCCCTGCTCCTTCCGCGTGCCTGCCGCCGCTGCCTTCTTCCAGCGTCGCTGGAGCCGACCATGGAGCCATGACCCATCACCGTCGATGACTAGCGCCGTCACACCCGATCCCCATCATCGCCAGCGCGCCCCCGTCGCCCGGTCGCCGGACCCCGTCTCGACCCATCAAGCCCCGCCTCGGGCATGTCAATATGCTTCTCCATCGGCGCCGTCCTTCCCCGCCGCCTGGGTATGCCCCTGCCTCGTCCTCCGGTGGGGGTGCTCCAAGATCACGGCCGCTGCTGTAGTTCGCAGTGCCTCTGCCTCCTCGACATGGCCCCCTCGCAAACCTCCCTATGGCATCGCGCGCCTGACGCCCATGGCCTTTCCAGCCTCCAGAAGCTCCGCCTCCCTTGCTCTGGGCCAAGGCCTATGCCGTCCACTTTGTCCTGCTGTTGCCCTTCTCGTGTTGAGACGCCGTCGACCCCCTGTTGTTGTAGGACCCTCCTCATCATGCACCGTCGCCATTTTGTCTCATCTCGGTCAAAACTGAGACCGCCAAGTACCTGATGACTTAGATGCGCCAAGTACCTCGCCGACAAGTGTACCACTACCGTCGAAGTGAAACCAGCAAGTCCGACGACCGCAAGTACCACGACGACCCCAAAGGGTTCGTTTTCATCAAGTTCAACTACAACGACTAAAACATGTGTATCACTACCGTCGACCCTCCAAGACCCCGTGGACGTTTGTCTGGTGCTACTTGGATTCGTCAAGACCGCCTACCTGGATCGTCAACTACCATCTCCGGGATTTACCAAGTACCACGACGTCGGTGTCCCTCCAAGTTTGATGTTGGAACATGCACAACTACCGTCGCCGAAGACTCGGGTTGCAAAACGCCAAGTTCCTCTCCACCGTGAACGACTACTTCCACTACATCACGAAGACGTCTACTTCCATCATATGCGTACCGTCCCGTTTGCACGTTTTGAAGTTATAACCGCCGAGACAATGACCCGCGGAACGAATGCATGTTTGGATGTTGTATCCGCTCGTGAACTTTAGTTGTTTCCCTCGTTTGACACCGTCGTAGACTCTTGGGACACCCGGTATCCGGGAGTGCCCCACCATCTTTTGCACGCATCCGCACACTTCTCCTTTGCCTCGGTATCGCAATCAAGTTACCGGAACATTGCAGTGGCACCGTTTTCATTATCGTTGCCGTGGAACCTCTTTCCTTTCCACCACGGTGACAAATGCTTCATAATGCTCTTGCCAACTTTTAATAAAAATTGCATAAACTTCTTCATGTCATCTGCATCACGATAACAACAATTAAAATGTTTAAATTGTTGTTGCAATAAATTACTAAGGAATATGGGGATTTACCGGATTCGTTATTTGTTATATCCGGCCCCATTTAAATTGTTAGATGGTATAGTTTTGTTATGCTTCACCTCTTGCCATGTTAACCAACATTTAATATTGTGGAGTACCTAACCGAGAGTGAACTAAATAATTGATGTGGTGTTCCGTCAATATGCAACTCGTTGCATATTGAGCTCCACTTAACTTGTAGTTTTGTTTGTGCCCTTTGCCATGCCATGCATATTTAAACCGGACATGCTTCATAATTGTTTTGCGCATCATGCCATGTTATGTGATGGTTGTTTACCATGATTGTTTTCTTCTTTCCGGTGTTGCTTCTTCGGGTTGGTTCCGATAATTTTGCGTTTATGAGGACCCGTTCGACTATGTCCGTTTGTCTTCTTCGTGGACTCGTTCTTCTTCCTTGCGGGATTTCAGGCAAGATGACCATACCCTCGAAATCACTTCTATCTTTGCTTGCTTAGTTGCTCGCTCTTTTGCTATGCCTATGCTGCGATACCTACCACTTGCTTATCATGCCTCCCATATTGTTAAGCCAAGCCTCTAACCCACCGTATCCTAGCAAACCGTTGTTTGGCTATGTTACCGCTTTGCTCAGCCCCTCTTATAGCGTTGTTAGTTGCAGGTGAAGATTGAAGTTTGTTCCTTGTTGGAACATGGAGATGTTGTTCCTTGTTGGAACATGTTTACTTGTTGGGATATCACAATACCTCTTATATAATTAATGCATCTATATACTTGGTAAAGGGTGGAAGGCTCGGCCTTATGCCTGGTGTTTTGTTCCACTCTTGCCGCCCTAGTTTCCGTCATATCAGTGTTATGTTCCCGGATTTTGCGTTCCTTACGCGGTTGGGTTATAATGGGAACCCCTTGACAGTTCGCCTTGAATAAAACTCCTCCAGCAATGCCCAACATTGGTTTTACCATTCGCCACCTAGCCTCTTTTTCCCTTGGGAGTCGCGCTCCCGAGGGTCATCATTATTTTAACCCCCCCGGGCCAGTGCTCCTCTGAGTGTTGGTCCGACCGAGTAGACTGCGGGGCCACCTCGGGGCAACTTGAGGGTTGGTTTTACTCGTAGGATGTCTCATCTGAGTGTGCCTTGAGAACGAGATATGTGCAGCTCCTATCGGGATTTGTCCGCACATTCGGGCGGTGTTGCTGGACTTGTTTTACCATTGTCGAGAAGTCTTGTAACCTGGATGCCGAGTCTGATCGGAATGTCTTGGGAGAAGGAATATCCTTCGTTGACCGTGAGAGCTTGTGATGGGCTATGTTGGGACACCCCTGCAGGGATTTGAACTTTCGAAAGCCGTGCCCGCGGTTATGGGCAGATGGGAATTTGTTAATGTCCGGTTGTAGAAAACCTGAAATTGATCTTAATTAAAATACATCAACCGTGTGTGTAACCATGATGGTCTCTTCTTGGCGGAGTCCGGGAAGTGAACACGGTGTTGGAGTTATGCTTGACGTAGGTTGTTCTACTTCTTGATCATAGTTATTTGACCGTGCTTTTGCCTTCTGTTCTCACTCTCATTTGCGTATGTTAGCCACCAAATATGCTAGTCGCTTGCTGCAGCTCCACATCATACCTTTTCCCCTACCTATAAGCTTAAATAGTCTTGATCGTGAGGGTGTGAGATTGCTGAGTCCCCGTGACTCACAGATACTTCCAAAACCAGTTTGCAGGTGCCGATGTTACCAAGCAGGTGACGCAACCAAGCTCAAGGGGGAGCTCGATGAAGATCTTGTCCTTTGTGTTGTTTCGTTCTAGTCGATCAGTAGTGGAGCCCAGTTGGGGTCGATCGGGGATCTGTGTAGCATTTGGGGTAGTCTTCTTTTATTTTGGTTTTGTAGTCGGACCTTGATTGTATCTGGATGATGTAATGCTTTATTCATGTAATTGTGTGAAGTGGAGATTGTAAGCCAACTATGTATCTCTTTCCCTTATGTATTACATGGCTTGTGTGAAGATTACCTCACTTGCGACATTGCTTACAATGCGGTTATGTCTCTAAGTCGTGCTTCGACACGTGGGAGATATAGCCGCATCGTGGGCGTTACAATGTCATAGTCTGGTAGAACTGCAGAATCAACAAGTAGCCCCCAAGGGCTGGTTTAAGCTTTATAGCTAAAGCCGGGTCTTCAAAACATAGCTCTTAATTTCACATATACAGCTCATAAGGGCCGACTTAAACTGACAAGATAAACTGGAACTTCAAATAGTGGTGATCAACTTTGCACCTGTAGCCCCCAAGGGCCGGCTTAAGTTGACAAGCTAAATTGTGACTTCTCACCATAATCATGAAGAAAATCCAAATATGTATAGCTCCCATGATCCGGTTTAAATCATATCATTTTGTCCGGGTTATCATAGAAACTGTCTTTAAAAAGAGCAATAGACATTAGCCCCCAAGTGCCAAGTAAAATACTTGTATTGTGCTTGGGACTTCAAAAATAATATGATCAAAATGCCTTCCATCTTGTGCATGTTGCAGGCTGAACTAAATATGAAAGAATCCCAAGTCAAAGATCTGAGGGCCAACATTCAAACCCAACAATCTGAGACTGCGAAAGCCAAATCAGAGCTGAGGACTTCATTGGAAAACATTGAAAAGCTGAAACAAGACTTCAATGCTGATAAAAACGGCTGGGAAACTAAGAGGGCAGCTCTATTGAAAAGAGCAGAAGATGTCGAAGCAGCCCTTAAACCGGTGACTGATGAATTGTCCGGTTTAAAGCAACAAATCAATAGCATGACAACGACCATCTTTGGTAAGTAATAGTATACTTCAATACTTCTTCATCAATTTGGAACAACCGTTGAGCCGGTTTATAATCATATGTGCTAATACAGGTTCCAGAAGCTCCAAGCTTGGCGATGATATGTGCATAAAGTTGAAAGCGGTATATATCCTTGTGGAGCAGTTGTATACTCGTGCTCAACGGGCTATTACTGAAGCTTTGTATAAGAAGAAAGCACCTTCCCTCATCAAGGAAGTATTGGAGAGGTTGTCTGTGCTGCCACAAAGGGTGGAAGAACTGAAACGATCGACCGCGAGAGCCGGTGCCATTACTGCCTTAAGCTGGGCAAAGGCGTGGCAGGCTGAGCTTGACCCGGAAGAAATATCAGCCGGCTGTCCCAGTGTTAAAGAAGACGACTCTCCTTTCAGCGCTGAAGACTTCGCTAAAATAGCAAGAGAAATGCGTCCATGGGCAAGAAAGTTGGCTGAGGAAACTGATCTTTCCAAAAACCATCCGGTTTATGATGCTACCAATGCCAAAGTGAAGGCGTCGGTTCATCAAGCTGTGGAACTTATCCCGCCTACACGTAAGCACACCTTCGCTCCTGACATTGATCCATCAAGTCTTATAGATGACGAGGTTGTGTTTAGAGCTTTAAACGGCATCAACTGGGCTACACCCGACTTCCAGCCAATGGATAACCAAGAAGAAGAGCCGGCACAAGATGACCCGGAAGTATCAACGCATGGAGGTCAAGTGCTGATCCAAGATCTAGTTTACCTTCCATAGAATTGGACGCTATGTTTAAAAAACACTTATTCTTTTGGGCTCGGGGAGCCACGTAATAGGCTAGATGAAAACCATGATTTGCCACGCCGTCGTGGGTTTTTATTTGCATAAAACTTTTGAGCCGCGTGATCCAACTTTGAAGATCTACTGTGTTATGCTCATAATCATTGTCAATTTTGCTGATCATGTCACCATAAGCCCTGTACACAAGTAAACAACATTTTCCTTGGCGATTTACCCCAGGGCGGGTCATAATACCCCATATAAAATCCATTGGTGACTATATAGTCCATAACCAGGGCGGGTTTATCAAAACCTCATATACTTATAACAAAGTAAATATCATACCTGTGATACTTGTTCAAATTGCTGGCTTACCATAACATATGCAATAAGGGTAACAACCCAAAGACTCAGAGCGCAGCGCCCCGTGCAATTTATTCATACTACCAGCTTACAACACCATATGCAGCAAGGGTAACATCCTGAAAACTTAAAGTACAAAACTCCAAGTATTTAATCAACACACTGGCGACTTAACATCCAAAGCCAGGTCCGGTTAAAAACTCCGGATAGATTCAAATATGAATCAAAAGGATTAAGGCGACATGGCCCTAACCAATTTTCAACCATATATCAATATGGCACAAAAGATGAACCCAAACAATGTCCAAAATCAATATAAACCAGAAAAACAAGACATTCATAGGCTGCCAAGTGATACGTCTCCAATGTATCTATAATTTTTTATTGTTCCATGCTATTATATTATCTGTTTTGGATGTTAATGGGCTTTATTTTACACTTTTATATTGTTTTTGGGACTAACCTATTAACCCAAGGCCCAGTGCAAACTGTTGTTTTTTTTGCCTATTTCAGTGTTTCCCAGAAAAGGAATATCAAACGGAGTCCAAACGGAATGAAATCTTCGGGAGCGTGATTTTGGAACAAACGTGATCCAGATGACTTGGAGTGAACGTCAAGAAACGAGCGAGGTGTCCACGAGGTAGGGGGCGCGCCTAACCCCTAGTGGCTCAACCGACCTACTTCTTCCTCCTATATATGTTCAGCTACCCCGAAAACATCAAGGAGCAGCACGAAACCCTATTTCCACCGTCGCAACCTTCTGTACCCAAGAGATCCCATCTTGGGGCCTTTTCCGGAGCTCCACCGGAGGGGGCATCGATCACGGAGGGCCTCTACATCAACTCCATGGCCCCTCCGATGTTGTGTGAGTAGTTTACTTCAGACCTTCGGGTCCATAGTTATTAGCTAGATGGCTTCTTCTCTCTCTTTGAATCTCAATACAAAGTTCTCCTCGATCTTCTTGGAGATCTATTCGATGTAACTCTTTTTGCGGTGTGTTTGTCGAGATCCGATGAATTGTGGGTTTATGATCAAGTCTATCTATGAACAATATTTGATTCTTCTCTGGAACCTTTTATGCATGATTGGTTATCTTTGCAAGTCTCTTTGAATTATCAGTTTGGTTTGGCCTACTAGATTGATCTTTCTTGCAATGGGAGAAGTGCTTAGCTTTGGGTTCAATCTTGCGATGCTCGATCCCAGTGACAGAAAGGGAAACGACACGTATTGTATTGTTGCCATCGAGGATAAAAAGATGGGGTTTATATCATATTGCTTGAGTTTATCCCTCTACATCATGTCATCTTACCTAAGGCGTCACTCTGTTCGTGTGAACTTAATACTCTAGATGCATGCTGGATAGCGGTCGATGTGTGGAGTAATAGTAGTAGATGCAGGCAGGAGTTGGTCTACTTGTCACGGACGTGATGCCTATATACATGATCATGCCTAGATATTCTCATAATTATTCACTTTTCTATCAATTTCTCGACAGTAATTTGTTCACCGACCGTAATACTTATGCTATCTTGAGAGAAGCCACTAGTGAAACCTATGGCCCCCGGGTTTATCTTCCATCATATAAGTTTCATATCTATTTTACTTTGCAATCTCTACTTTCAATCTATATCATACAAATACCAAAAATATTTATCTTATCATTATTATCTCTATCAGATCTCACTCTCGTAAGTGACCGTGAAGGGATTGACAACCCCTTTACCGCGTTGGTTGCGAGGTTCTTATTTGTTTGTGTAGGTACGAGGGACTTGCGTGTGGCCTCCTACTAGATTGATACCTTGGTTCTCAAAAACTGAGGGAAATACTTACGCTACTTTGCTGCATCACCCTTTCCTCTTCAAGGGAAAACCGGCACAGTGCTCAAGAGGTAGCACCAAGCCTCAATATCAAGTGCTATTCAAGGGCCGCACAACCACTGAGTTAATCCTTAATTCAAACCTGTATGCCGGGCCTCACATGACCAATCACCATTTTAACCTTGACAAGTTCAGAGTCTTTGTAAGATTGACTGTCAAGAGTACGGCGAGTCATTCCAGGATTACCTGGTCAGAGTGACGGGCAAACAAAGACAGGATAACCTGGATTTTTGGTGAATACACCCGGCGTCCAAGCCTATTACAAGGGACAACAAAGCTATGTTCATTAACAAGGAGCCCCAAGTAATTTTTCATTCAAGGCGTATAAGCTGTATCAGTAGGGTAGTCATAGCTATGCTCAATAAGCAGGAAGCCCCCAAATGACCTTATGAAGTGACAATAAAGACTCAGATTCTCAGAAATGAAACGACAGAGGCCCTGAATTATCAGGGATGCTGGCTTTATTATACTAATCATAATATATACATTGGTAGAAGTATGTACATCACAAGAGCCGGTGGCTCGGGTGTAATAAGGCCGAAGAAGAGCAATATTCCACGACCGGCGAGTCTCCTCCTCGGATTTACGTGAGTCCTTGTGCTCTCGAACATAAATGAGGTAGTAAGATCCGTTGTTCAGATTTTTGTTGACCACGAAGGGCCCTTCCCAAGGTGGGGATAGCTTGTGCATGTCAGTTTGATCCTGGATGAGCTGGAGCACCAAATCCCCTTCTTGAAAGGTTCGGGTTTTAACCTGGCAGCTATGATAACGATGCAGATCTTGCTGGTAAATCGCTGAATGAGCCACCGCAAGGTCACACTCCTCATCTAACAGGTCAAGAGCATCCTGACGTGCTTGTTCATTATCAGCTTCCACATAAGCCGCCACACGGGGCGAGTCGTGACGGATGTCACTAGGGAGAACCGCCTCTACTTCGTAAACCATGAATAAAGACGTGTAACCCGTAGATCTGTTGGGGGTAGTATTGATACTCCATAGCACTGAGGGCAACTCCTCCACCCAACAACCCGACGTCCTCTGCAAAGGGACTGTAAGCCGGGGTTTGATGCCTCTCAAGATTTCTTGATTTGCTCTTTCAGCTTGACCATTGGACTAGGGGCGAGCCACAAATGACACATCAAGACAAATATGTTCATGTTGACAAAATTATTTCATAGCACCCTTAGATAAATTAGTGCCATTATCAGTTATGATGCTATGAGGGTAGCCAAAACAAAAGGTCACCTTTTTGATGAATTGAACCGCTGTTGCCGCGTCACACTTGCTGACTGAGGGAGTCCTGGACTAAGGGGTCCTCGAGCGTCCGGTCTGTTATCCATTGGGCCGGACTGATGGACTGTGAAGACATGAAGGCCGAAGACTGTACCCGTGTCCGGATTGGAATCTACTTGGCGTGGAGGGCAAGCTTGGCGACTGACTATGAAGATTCCTTCTTATGTAACCGACTCTATGTAACCCTAGATTCCCCCCGGTGTCTATATAAACCGGAGGGGTTAGTCCAGAAAGGATATACTCATCACCATAGTCATACAGGCTAGGCTTTTAGGGTTTAGCCATTACGATCTTGTGGTAGATCAACTCTTGTAATACTCATATTCATCAAGATCAATCAAGCAGGAAGTAGGGTATTACCTCCATAGAGAGGGCCCAAACCTGGGTAAACATCGTGTCCCCCGTCTCCTATTACCATCGATCCTAGACGCACAGTTCGGGACCCCCTCCCGAGATCCACCGGTTTTGACACTGACATTGGTGCTTTCATTGAGAGTTCCGCTATGCCGCCAACGAAAGGCTCGATGGCTCGCCTTGTCCTTAAAGACAACATCACCTCCGGGGGAGCTCTGGCCCCATGCCAAACCCTCTGGCTGGGCGGCTTTACTATGATCGCCCGTTCGGCCGTTGAGCCGACGATGACCTCTCGGGCCATCGAAAACCCCATTCGCATCAACTCCGAGCACTCCAAGCAGATGGATCGGACAGAGTTTTCATCTTTAAACGAACTCCTAGATCACATCGCCGCTTTGGGAATAGCCACAGACTACGACCGGATCGGGCCTAAAACCGACCAAGGAGAAATCGAGACCCTACCGGTCACCCACCAGATTACGGTAGTCGTGGAGCAGGACGACAAGTCTTCTTCTACACCAAAGACGGACTATGTTCGGATTGCCGATCAGGAAGAGCCGGATATTCACCCGCAAAAGGATGCGACCAGCCCGCCGAACACAGCATCGGATGGTGGTCCTAAACAATCAGAAGATATTCCGGAACCCGGACAGTTAAGCCCGAAAGGTCGTCAGACTCCGGATAATCGGTCAGGTAGGGGTTCGGATTTAATTCCACCCACCCACCCGGACATAGACGCTCTCATGAGCATAAAGCAGCAGTCGCAGGAAACGGTCCACCACTTCCGGGCCAGATTCCTCCTTGTCAAGGACAAGGTAAAAGATTGCCGTGACGAGAATGCAGTATCAGCGTTCTGCAACAATTGCGCGGACGAAGGAATCCTCAACGCCATCAATCGCCGCCGCATACTGAAGTTCGCTGACTTAGCAACCATCGTACAAAAGTACAGCGCGATGGAGAGTGCTTGGAAAACTCAGGCAGCTCATTGGGAACCGTCAGTCCCAACTCAACTCCCCCTACAGGCGAAAAGGGCGCACCCTCATGGCACGCCCAGTCCAACAGTCAAGAAACACAAAACCGCTATACGGCATGGCACCGTTCTGGTGGGGTGGCTCGATGGCTGAGGGAGTCCTGGATTAGGGGGTCTCCAGATAGCCGGACTATCTCCATTGGCCGGACTGTTAGACTATGAAGATACAAGATTGAAGACTTCGTCTCGTGTCCAGATGGGACTCTACTTGGCGTGGAAGGCAAGCTAGGCAATACGTATATGAATATCTCCTCCTCTATAACCGACCTTGTGTAACCCTAAACCTCTCCGGTGTCTATATAAACGGAAGGGTTTTAGTCCGTAGGACAACAATCACAACATACAATCATACCATAGGCTAGCTTCTAGGGTTTAGCCTCTCTGATCTCGTGGTAGATCTACTCTTGTACTACACATATCTTCAATATTAATCAAGCAGGACGTAGGGTTTTACCTCCATCAAGAGGGCCCGAACCTGGGTAAAACATCGTGTCCCCTGCCTCCTGTTACCATCCGACCTAGACGCACAGTTGGGACCCCCTACTCGAGATCCGACGGTTTTGACACCGACATTGGTGCTTTCATTGAGAGTTCCGCTGTGCCGTCGCCACTAGGAAGGATGTCTTGTCCCGTCTTTAAAGACGGCACTATCGTTGAGGGAGCTTTGGCTATCGGCCAAACTCTCCGGCTAGGTGGTTTCCTTATGACCGCCTGTTCGGCCGCTGCGCCGACAATGACTTCTCGGGTCATCGAAAGCAATCTTCACATCAACTTGGAACTCGCCAAGCAGTTAGATCCAATGGAGCTCTCTTTCCTGAACGAGCTCTTGGATCGCATCGCCGCCCTGGGAGTCGCTACAGACTACGATCAGATTGGGCCTAAACCCGATCTGAGAGAAATTAACTCTCCCCAGGTCACCCATCACGTTGCAGTGGTGGAAGAACAATGCGGCAACCCTTCATCTATCTTAAGGACTAGTTACGTTCGGATTCCCGATCCCTCCAAGCCGGATACCCACGGAGGGGAGGATGTCACTCAAAGCCTGAACCCAGAATCAGGCAGCGGGCTAGATTTACCGGAAAACATCCAAGAATCCAAACTTTCGAGTTCGGAAACTCCTTGGCCACTGAGCCTTAGATTGGGTGAGGATCCAGATTCAATTCCACCTACCCACCCAAACATACGCGATCTATCCCAAATTAGGCAAGAGCCCAAAGAAACAGTACACCATTACTGGGCCAGATTCCTCCTGGTCAAGAACAGGATAAAGGACTGCTGCAAGGAAGACGCAATTTCATTCTTCTGCAATAATTGCACGAACAAGGGAATCCTCAACGCCATAAGTCGTCGCGAAATTACACGCTTTGCCGACTTGGTGTCCATAGTACGAAAGTACTGTGCGATAGAAAGCGCCTGGAAAATCGAAATAAAATTTTGGGATAATCCGGCCCTGAATACAAACCCAGTCCGAAATAAAAGGGTGCATTATCACAATACACCTGGGTTAACTACCAAAAAGCAAAATCCCTCTACGGGGCAAGGAACCGTACTGGAGGGATGGCTCAACTGACCCTGCAAAATTCATAGTACAGCGAATGCGATACCAATGCACAGCCTTAGAGCATGCTGGATACTCCGGCAGGTGGCCAAAAGTGGTGAGGATCTACTCCTCCCAAAAACCACAGAGCACCACCCCGAGGACAATAATATGGTCTTAACAGTCTTTGAGACCTTCGCGTCAAATAATAGACGGAAGCGAACACTCCGCAGCATGTCCGAAATCTGCCACATAGCAGAAATAAATCCTTGGAGCGACACGGCTATTACCTTCAATGCCAGTGACGAACCTAAATTCCGAACAGTCCGAGTACCAGCTGCACTAGTCCTCAGTCCAATCGTGGATGGCTTTCGACTCACCAAGGTACTCATGGACGGCGGCGGCGGATTAAACCTCATCTATGAGGAAACTCTTCAAAAGATGGAAATAGACTGGATCCGCATTAAGCAAAGCAGCACAACCTTTAGAGGAATCATCCCCAGTCGGGAAGCACGCTGCGCTGGAAAAATCACACTAGACGTGGTATTCGGCACGCCGGATAATTACAGGTCCGAAGAAATTACATTCCAAGTGGCCCCGTTCAGCAGAGGATACCACGCTCTATTAGGACGGGAGGCGTTTACAATCTTCCAAGCCATACCCCATTACGGGTACATGAAGCTCAAAATGCCCGGGCCCAACGAAATCATCACTCTTGTTAGTGATCCGGACATAGCACTCCGTGCCAAAAATAAGACAGCTGCACTGGCCCTTAAGGCACTATCCGAAGCCCTAGCGGCCGAAGAACTAACTGCGCTGCGCTCCACGGTGAACAGGGATGACGTGATACTTGATAAAAGATCCAAGTCCACCTCCTTTAAGCTGGCGGACGAAATAGTCAAATTCCAAGTCCATCCAACGAACCCTACAAAAACAGCTTCCATCAGGGCACAATTAAACCCTGATGTCGACGTCGCACTGCGAGAGTTCCTACGCGAGAACTGGGACATTTTTGCCTGGCACCCTTCAGACATGCCAGGAATCCCACATAGGCTGGCTGAACACAGCCTAAATATCCTAAAAGGATTCAAGCCAGTCAAGCAGGCTCTTCGACGTTTCTCCGAGCCTAAAAGACAAGCCATGGGAGATGAACTAGCCAAGCTATTGGAGGCCGGATTCATCAGAGACATAAAACATTCGGACTGGCTAGCAAACCTGGTGATGGTACCAAAGAAGGACAAATCCTGGCGCTTGTGCGTCGATTTTAAGGACCTTAACAAGGCTTGCCCAAAGGATCCCTTCCCCCTCCCCCGCATCGATCAAATCATCGATGCTACCGCAGGACACGATTCATTGTGTTTCCTCGACGCATACTCCGGCTACCATCAAATCAAAATGGCAGAGCCAGACCAAGCCGCAACGGCATTCATCACACCATACGGCCCATTCTGCTTCAACACAATGCCCTTCAGGCTAAAAAACGCCAGTGCAACATATCAGCGCATGATTCAGACATGCCTGGCAAACCAGGTCGGCAAAACAGTGGAGGCATACGTGGATGACATGGTCATTAAAACCAAGCATGTCGAAACTCTAGTAGACGACTTGAGGCTCACATTCGACAACCTCCGAACATATGACATCAAGCTCAATCCGGAAAAATGCGTTTTCGACGTACCAGCAGGAAAGCTCCTGGGATTCATTGTCTCCAGTAGAGGTATTGAAGCT
The DNA here is from genome assembly GCF_003073215.2 of Triticum urartu. Taxonomy (NCBI): domain Eukaryota; kingdom Viridiplantae; phylum Streptophyta; class Magnoliopsida; order Poales; family Poaceae; genus Triticum; species Triticum urartu. The sequence goes on along the minus strand of NC_053025.1, from coordinate 441,854,140 downwards.
AATCCGGCCAAAATCCGAGCGTTGTCATAGTTGGCTACCCCAACAGACCTCAAACAAATACAAAAATTGACTGGATGCGTGGCGGCTCTAAGCCGCTTTATCTCCCGCTTGGGAGAAAAGGCATTACCCCTTTATCGCCTCCTCCGGCGCACCGAACACTTCGAGTGGACGAACGCCGCCACGACCGGACTCAACGAAATAAAAGCCATATTGGCAACAAACCCAGTCCTGGCCGCGCCAAACATTGGCGAACCAATGCTATTATACATTGCGGCAACTCATCAAGTAGTAAGCGCAGTGCCTGTCGTCGAGCGAGAAGTGGACGGACACAAATTTCCCCTTCAAAAGCCGGTTTACTACCTGTCCATTGTCCTTACTCCATGCAAATCATGGTACCCGCATTATCAAAAGATAGCGTACGCGGTATTTACGGCAACCCGGAAGCTGCGACACTACTTTCAAGAGTGTTCGATAACGGTAGCCTCGGAAGTACCACTTAACGATATTATAAACAACCGCGACGGGACGGATTGCCAAATGGGCCATTGAGCTCCTCCCGTTCGACATAACTTACAAGCCACGGCGAGCTATTAAATCACAAGTTTTGGCTGACTTCATCGCTGAATGGACGGAAGTCGAACTCCCTAAAGAGTACGGCACATATTCAAACTGGATCATGCACTTCGACGGCTCCAAAATCTTGGCTGGTCTGGGGGCTGGCGTCGTTTTGACGTCCCCAACAGGAGACACCGTTCAATACGTACTGCAGATAATGTATACGGACTCCAACAACGCAGCCGAATATGAGGCCCTTCTACATGGTCTCCGGATGGCAGTATCCATGAGCATTCACCGCCTAGAGGTGCGGGGGGATTCAAACCTCGCGATATCCCAAATAAATGGAGACTTTGATGCCAAGGATCCAAAAATGGCTGCTTATCGCAATGCCGTCCTAAAAATGTCAGCTCGGTTCGAGGGGCTCGAATTTCACCATGTGGCTCGGGAAAACAATCAGGCGGCAGATATCCTCGCCCGCATTGGCGCCAAACGCGACGCGGTCCCTCCCAACATTTTTCTGGAAAGGCTTTTCAAGCCATCCGTAGCATGGGAAGGGGACACCGGTAACAACAGTCCGGACCCGGCCAAAATACCCGATACCGAACTCTCTGACACAATCGGAGGCTCCGCCACCGAAATAACACAATCAGCCCACGAAATAATGGCCATTATTGCCCCGTGGACAGAACCATTCCTGGCCTACCTAATTAGACAGGAACTTCCGGAGGACCAAAATGAGGCACGTTGCATAGTGCGGCGATCCAAAGCCTACAGGGTCCATGAGGGAGAATTGTACAAAAAAAGCGCTATCGGAGTCCTTCAAAGGTGCATCTCCGAAGAGGAAGGGCGGAATCTTTTGGCAGAAATTCATGCCGGACTCGGCGCTCATCACGCTGCAGCCCGGGCTCTTGTAAGCAAGGCCTTCCGCATAGGATTTTATTGGCCAACGGCCCGGGCAGATGCACAGGACTTGGTCCAACGTTGTGCCGGTTGCCAGCTCTTTGCAAATCAAAGCCACATGCCACCCACCGCCCTCCAAACGATCCCCATTACATGGCCCTTCACGGTCTGGGGGCTTGACATGGTCGGACCCCTTAAAGGGGGAACCCACAAGAAAAAAATACTTATTGGTCATGGTGGATAAATTCACCAAGTGGATAGAGGCTAAACCGGTAAAACAGCCGAATCCGGACCGGTGATAGATTTTATATCCGGGGTTGTACACCGTTACGGCGTCCCCCACAGCATCATCACTGATAACGGCACGAACTTCACGGCCAACGAGGTAAAACTCTGGTGCAGCAAAATGGGCATCAAGCCCGGTCACGCTTCAGTCTATCACCCACAAACCAACGGTCAAGTCGAACGAGCAAATGGTCTTATAATGAGCGGCATTAAACCCCGATTAGTGCGCTCCTTAACGGAGTTTGATACGCACTGGGTAGAGGAGCTTGACTCCGTACTCTGGGGACTGCGGACCACGCCGAATCATAGTACTGGATATACACCATTTTTTATGGTGTACGGCGCAGAGGCAGTCCTGCCCTGTGACATAATTCATGACTCACCTCGAGTGCGCATGTACGAAGAAAGAGAAGCCGAGCTCGATCGGCAGGACGGTCTAGACACATTGGAGGAAGAGCGCGACGTAGCCAAAGCCCGTTCCGCATTTTACCAGCAACAGGCTCGCCGATACCAAAGCAGAGAAGTACGGGCCAAAACTTATAACGTTGGCGAACTAGTTCTACGGCTGCCGAATAAGAAAAAGAACAAGCTCGAGCCCAAATGGGAAGGTCCCTTCATAATCGACCAAGTTCTGACCGGTGGAGCGTACCGACTGTGGGATGTATTGACCAGTCGACTCGAGTCGAACCCATGGAACGCAGCCAGGCTCCGAAGATTCTACGCCTAGCTCCGGACTTTATGTTAGTCCCCTCCCTTCGTCCATTTTCTGCATATGCATCATCTGTCTTGTTTCCCTTTCTTTCTTTTTATTTCCCTAGGCCTTCAAGGGTCACCTTGTGCCTCACTCATACATCACAGGTGCGCTAGCCACACTCTTCATACCTGGGGGCTTCTCTCATAGAAGCTTAAATTATTTACCTGGGCCCCACGCCCAACACATGTGTTATACTTCCGCATGTACCTTTTTTCACCATTATATGCATCGATGTGACTTAAGTTTTGGCCAAGCTGGGTTGCCTGGCTCTTGTATTTATGCCCAACGTTCCCGTTAATTCGGCTAGGGCATAAGGGGAGCACCTCTGCGATTGTTACCGCCGGGTCAGCCGGACGTGTACCTCGGACTGGGTGAAGCCGAAAGCTAGCATTCTTAAGAGAATATTTGGTCGGTGAACAAAAGATGACTTTTATTTATTATCCATATCTGCCCCCAGACGTTTTCACTGTGCTTCTTGTCGCAGTCTGGACATGCACTTTAGGGCATGCTTACCCAGGGAAAGGAACCCTTAACGGAACTATTCTCTCTGGAAGATGTTTCTTACTACCCATGTAATATAACATAACTAGTTGGCACTTGTCTGATAAAGCACTGATGACCCCTACGCCTGGTCTCCACGCATGCCCCGGTTTTTATATAACCGAGAGGGTATTCGGATACACTCCGGACTGTCGGGTCCCGAGGTTGAAGCGAAAAGGTCCGCCACGACAAACGATCTACAATCTGGTTAGAAGGCATCATATATGTCACTTTAAAATTACATAGTCAATTCGACTGGTTGAATTCCTCTTCAATGCCATCCAATAGGCTGTCTAGTCTACAGTCCTGTTGGGAATACTTTGCGGCCAATTCTACTTGGCCGTACACTAAATTCACAGGGATCTCCTTGCCATCAGGCCCCACAGGTCCGACTTCGACCATGTGGTTCGGGTCAGCCTTCGTGTACCGTGTCTTCACCATTGCCCAAGCTTCCCTGGCACCCTGATGGCAGGCCGATATCTTCCATAATCGGAAGCGCCGCCGTGCTCCCTTCAGCTTTTCTGCAAGCTCTCCAAGGCCTTCGGGTATGGAGACAGACGGCCACAAGGCCTGGGCAACGCCTTGCATCACCTGCCGAACTCGTTCGTGCAACTGTGCGAGCTCGGGAAGAAGATCACCCGTTGAACCAGGCATCTCCTCGGCAGGACGACCTGTTAGCATACCTACAGACATAACTCTGTCAGCCAGCTTCCTCGCCGAACTCTTTTTCAAAGTTCGTTCAAGCACTTACTAAATATGCCGCGTCGAAGCCGCCGATTCTCCTTAACAGAGTCCGATAGTTGGGCACGAACATCTTTTAGTTCCACGCCCATCTTGGTGTTGGCATCTTGAAGATCATTCTTCTCCTGCCTCACCCTTGTAAGCACGCTCTCACCGGCCTTCAGCTGGGGTATGAGCTGTTTCTTCTCCGGATTCACTCCAGCGTCATCTGCAATTTTATCGCCAGATCTGCATATAAAGCCACACTCTAATATGATACTTATCATTTGACGGATATGTTACCAGAGGGGGTCTCTTTGGGCTCCCCTGCCGCGGCCAGTGCGGTCTGAAGTTGGGCTTTGCACTCTTCTAGCTCCTAGGACAGTTGAGTATTCTTTTCTGTAAGAACCTACATAACAAATTATCCTTAAATAGGTTATCCTAACTATTTCAAGTCTCAGGGGCTACTGATATATATATATAATCATCAAATTTTCTCACCCGTATGTCTTTTACATACTGCTCCGTGGCTCTGGCTAGACCATTTTGAGCGGCATGGAGGTGCGCGTCTCCCGAGTTGAAGGCATCCAATGCCTCTTGGGAGAAACAAGCGTCATGAAGAACAGTCCGGCGACGCCTGTGGTTCATGGCACTTTCCACCTCGGAATGGGTGGCGGACAGTCTATCTGTATCCTCTGTCGGAGGAGCACCCGACGCACGCCTTGTACTCGTTCTCACCTCCGAGTCCGGCCTTGGAGCCTGGCTTGTGGAGGCGCGATTGGTAGCCTCTCCGGGTATAGTCCAGCGAGCGCTCTTTTTCCTGAAAAGAATGCATGGGCGTTAATATGCCTCTATAAATAATGTCTTGCAATAAAGACGGCGCGCCATACCGCTGCGCCGGTGCCTCAATCCGGACTGCGGATCTTTTCAGCCTGCCTGGCCTAGCGGCCCCTTGTTGGCTAGTTGCCACAGGCTCGGCCTTCTGCCCCGAGGACCTCCCCTGCAAAATACGGCTGTTATACGGCAATAAAAAAAGAGCACAAGGACGGATACCTTTTTAAGTGCTGGGACTTCGGCCTCAGTCACATGTGAGGCTGGAACTAGCCCAGGGTAATCGGCCGTAATGGCCACCAAGGTATTGTCATTACTCCCTTAGTAAAATACCCCGTCGATCAGCTCCACGGATATGTCCGGATCCTCCTAGGAGGCCGGGTCAAGGGACCGTCCAGGGTCCTCGGGCTGTGGAGGAGGGTTGTTTATCTCCTTTACTGCCTGGCACAGCTCCTGTGATGAAATCGCTAGAATGAATACTTAAACTACGGGAATATGAAACGGATGGGCGAGAAAAAGTCTCCGCTTACCCAGCTCAGAGGATTGTACATAGAGAATCCGCCCTGCGGGTTGACACGGAGGAATTCCTCCTCTTCTCCCTTGTACAAAGTGGACAAGATCTTTATTAGATCAGCAGCCGATCCCGGCCCTTTGCGGCCGTGGCGGGTGGCGTCATCCTCCCCGTTGAAATCCCACATGGGGTGGCCTCTATACTGGAGCGGCTGCACCCCCCGCATAATGCATATAGCCATGACCTCGATCATGGTCAATCCGGATCAAGCTAAAGAACTTATCCGGCTCATCAGATAAAGAATGTCCCTGTCGTCTTCCTCCACGGAGCTCCGTGGACGCCAGCTCCGGCGCTTCTTCAAAGGGGCATTGTCGAACTCAGGAAGGCCGATCCGAATAGGGTCCGGAAGGGGGACATCTTCTATATAAAACCATTCTGAAGGCCACTCTTCGGACATCTTCTTCGGGGTCCCGGACAGGTATCCGGTCCCGACAATACGCCACACTTCGGCTCTGCCCACTTGATATATTGATCCCTTCTTAGAACAGGGCACAAGGCAGAACAACTTCTTCCACAGAGCGAAATGAGCCTCACAGCCCAAAAATAACTCGCAAAGGGCTACGAATCCCGCGATATGCAGCAGGGAGGCAGGCGTAAGGTTGTGCAGCTGGAGGCCATAGAACTCCAGAAACCCTCGGAGAAACGGATGAATTGGGAATCCGGGCCCTCTTACCAGATAAGGGACAAGGCATACCCGCTCTCCCTTGGAGGGATTGGGACGGCTCTCCGCTTGCTCTCCGCCATTGTCGGTGGCAAGCCCGGCTCGAACCGGGACCAGGTACGCTGGGGGAAGAAATCCCTTGGACTGAAGCATCACCAATTTGCTGTGCGGGATGGAACATCTCTCCCAATCTCCAGGCTTGGAGCTAGGGGTGCGAGAGGAGGAGCTGCGTCGACCGGCCATGGTGGAATGGATCTCTGTCAGGTGCGCTCCGATCAAGACTCGGCAAGGGAGGATGATGTGATTTGGATCTGAATCCTCGTCTTTTTAAATAGGCGGCTCATTTACATAGCTAGGGGGTAAATGTGAAAACACCCTGGCTCTTCACATTCGCTCGACACGTGGAAAGTGGCCATTATTGGGCGTAGAAGCCAAGGAGTACAAACCGTCACAAGGAACCGGACATTATTTCGACAGGTACACAGAATTTGGAGAGGAACCCGCCTTGCAATGCCGAAGATAATACTGCGCGCCGGACTCATCGTCATTGAAGCCTGGTTCAGGGGCTACTGAGGGAGTCCTAGATTAGGGGGTCTCCGGATAGCCGGACTATCTCTGTTGGCCGGACTGTTAGACTATGAAGATACAAGATTGAAGACTTCGTCTCGTGTCCGGATGGGACTCTACTTGGCGTGGAAGGCAAGCTAGGAAATACGTATATGGATATCTCCTCCTCTGTAACCGACCTTGTGTAACCCTAACCCTCTCCGGTGTCTATATAAACCGAAGGATTTTAGTCCGTAGGACAACAATCACAACATACAATCATACCATAGGCTAGCTTCTAGGGTTTAGCCTCTCTGATCTCATGGTAGATCTACTCTTGTACTACACATATCTTCAATATTAATCAAGCAGGACGTAGGGTTTTACCTCCATCAAGAGGGCCCGAACCTGGGTAAAACATCATGTCCCCTGCCTCCTGTTACCATCTGGCCTAGACGCACAGTTCGGGACCCCCTACCCGAGATCCGCCGGTTTTGACACCGACAATGGCCCATGCAAAATACATACAACACCAGATACCGTGGCAACCCACAGCCTTAGAGCATGTTGGATACTACGACAGGTAGCCAAGGCGGCGAGGACATCGTTATCAAGGACGACCCAGAACGACATCCCCCAGAGGACGATAACTCAAGAGTATTGACGGTCTTTGAGACATTCGCTTCAAACAACAAGCGCAAAATGGCGCTTCGCTAGCTCGCCGAAGTTTGCCAAATTGCTGCAATAAACCCCTGGAACAACACGGCTATAACATTCAATGCTGGTGACGAACCAAAGTACAGAACAGTACGAGTGCCAGCCACATTAGTCCTTGGTCCCATCGTGGACGGGTTTCAACTTACCAAGGTCCTCATGGACGGCGGCAGCGGACTAAACCTCATTTACGAGGACAAACTCCATAAAATGGAAATAGACAGGAGCCGCATCAAGCAAAGTAACACAACCTCCGAGGAATTATTCCTAGTTGGGAGGCGCGGTGCACGGGCAAAATCACATTTGGCGCAGTATTCGGCACAATGGAGAACTATCGGTCTGAAGAAATAACTTTCCAAGTGGCCCCTTTCAGTAGTGGATATCACGCCCTGTTGGGGCGGGGTGCTTTTACACGCTTTTAGGCCATACCCCATTATGGGTATATGAAGCTCAAAATGCCCGGACCAAACGGTATAATCACTCTCGTCAGTGATCCATACATAGCACTCCGCGCTGAAAATAAAACCGCATCCCTGGCCCTGGAGGCGCTATCCAAGCCCTCGCGGCCGAAGAATTAACCACACTACGCTCCAAGGTGGACAGGGACAATGTGATCCTCGACAAACGCCCTAAATCCACATCCTTCAAACCAGCAGAAGAAATAGCCAAATTCCAGGTCCACCCAATGAACCCCAAGAAGACAGCATCTATCGGACCTCAACTGAACCCAGCAGTTGACACCACACTACGAGAATTCCTGTGCGAAAACTGGGACATATTCGCCTGGCACCCTTCAGATATGCCAGGGATCCCATGCGAGCTAGCCGAACATAGCCTCAATATATTAAAGGGATTTAAACCGGTTAAGCAAACACTGCGGCGCTTTTCCGAACCCAAGCGACGAGCCATGGGGGAGGAGCTGGCCAAACTCATCGAGGCCGGATTCATTAGAGAAATCAAACATCTGGACTGGCTGGCAAACCTTGTGATGGTACCAAAGAAGGACAAATCCTGGCGCTTGTGTGTCGATTTCAAAGACCTCAACAAGGCTTGCCCTAAGGATCCCTTCCCCCTCCCCCGCATTGATCAAATCATGGACGCCACCGCAGGACACGACTCACTGTGTTTCCTCGATGCATATTCCGGATACCATCAAATCAAAATGAAGGAGTCCGATCAAGCCGCAACAACATTTATCACCCCATATGGGCCATTCTGCTTCAACACCATGCCCTTTGGGCTCAAGAACGCTGGCGCCACATACCAACGCATGATTCAAACATGCCTGGAGAAACAAATCGACAAAACGGTAGAAGCTTACGTCGATGACGTCGTCATCAAAACTAGGCATGTCGAAACACTAATAGACGACTTACGTCTTACATTCGACAACCTCCGGGCATATGACATTAAGCTCAACCCGGAAAAGTGTGTCTTCGGCGTCCCCGCTGGAAAAATGCTGGGCTTCATAGTTTCCAATAGAGGAATCGAAGCAAATCCAGCTAAAATCCGAGCTCTGTCACAGTTGGCTACACCAACAGACCTCAAACATGTCCAAAAGCTAGCTGGATGCGTAGCAGTGCTAAGCCGCTTTATCTCCAGATTAGGAGAAAAGGCACTACCACTCTATCGCCTCTTACGGCGCACTGACAACTTTGAATGGACAGACGCGGCGACTGCCGGACTGGAGGAAATAAAGGCCCTCCTAGCAAGCAACCCAATCTTGGCCACACCAAACACTAGAGAGCCCATGTTATTATACATATCGGCAACACATCAGGTGGTGAGCGCCGTGCTCGTCGTCAAACGAGAATAGGACGGACACAAATTTCCTCCAAAACCAGTATACTACGTATCAACTGTCCTCACACCGTGCAAATCCCGGTACCCCCACTACCAAAACATAGCATACGTGGTCTTCATGGCATCCCGCAAGCTACGACACTACTTCTAGGAGTGTTCAATCACAATGGCTTCTGAGGTCCCACTCAATGACATAATAAACAACCGCGATGCCACGGGACGAATCGCCAAATGGGCCATAGAGCTACTTCCTTTCGACATAACATACAAGCCACGACGAGCCATCAAATCCCAAGTACTGGCCGACTTTATCGCCGAATGGACAGAGGCCGAACTCCCTAAAGAGTACGGCGGATATTCCAATTGGGTTATGTATTTTGACGGCTCTAAAATGTTGGCAAAGCTGGGAGCGGGAGTCGTGTTAACATCCCCCATTGGCGACGTCCTCCAGTATGTACTCCAGATATTATACACAGATTCTAACAACGCAGCCGAATACGAGGCCTTAGTGCATGGTCTTCGGATGGCCGTATCCATGGGCATACATCGCCTGGAGGTGCCCGGGGACTCGAACCTCGCCATATCTCAAATAAACGGTGACTTTGATGCTAAAGATCCAAAGATGGCGGCTTATCGCAATGTCGTATTAAAAATGTCGGCTCGGTTCGAGGGGCTTGAATTTCATCACGTCGCCCAGGAAAGTAACCAAGCGGCGGACGCCCTTGCTCGCATAGGTGCTAAGCGCGACCCCGTCCCACCCAACATCTTCCTGGAAAGGCTTTTTAAGCCATATGTTGTGTGGCAAGGGGATGGCGGCAACAATAGTCCAGATCTGAATACAACTCCAAATCCCGAACACACGATAGTATCAGGGGCTCAGCCACCGAAGTAACACCGTCGGCCCACCTTATTATGGCAGTAATTGCTCCATGAACCGAACCTTTCTTGGCCTACATTAATAGGAAGAAGCTCCCCGAAGACCAGAATGAGGCTCGCCGCATTGTCCGGTGCTTAAAGGCCTACAAGGTTCACGACGGAGAGCTCTACAAGAAAAGTACCATCAGAGTACTTCAAAGATGTATCTCCGAAGAAGAGGGGCGGCAACTTCTAGCGGAAATTCACGCCGGTCTCGGTGGACACCACGCCGCAGCTCGGGCTCTTGTTAGCAAGGCCTTCCATACTGGGTTTTATTGGCCGACAGCCCGGGCAGACGCACAGGACCTCATCCAACGCTGCGTCGGATGCCAACTCTTCGCCAACCAAAGCCACATGCCCCCAACTGCCTTACAGACTATCCCCATCACTTGGCCTTTCGCGGTCTGGGGACTGGATATGGTTGGACCCCTTAAAGGGGGAAGCCATAAGAAAAAATACCTGCTTGTTATGGTGGACAAATTCACTAAGTGGATAGAGGCTAAACCGGTCAAAACGCCTGAGTTCGGCCCGGTGATAGACTTCATATCCAGTGTTATGCATCGTTATGGTGTCCCACACAACATCATCACCGACAACGACTCTAATTTCACAGCCGACGAGGTAAAAACCTGGTGTACTAATCTGGGTATTAAACTCGATTACGCCTCCGTCTACCACCCACAAACCAACGGTCAAGTCGAACGAGCCAACGGTCTTATTATGAGCGGCATTAAGCCCAGAATAGTGCGGTCTTTGAAAGAATCAGACAAGCACTGGGTTGAGGAGGTCGAATCCGTACTCTGGGGATTGCGGACCACGCCCAACCATACTATCGGATACACACCTTTCTTCATGGTGTATGGCGCAGAGGCCGTATTGCCCTGCAATATTATTCACGACTCACCTCCAGTGCATATGTACGACGAGAGAGAACCAGAGCTTGATCGGCATGACGGCCTAGATGCCCCGGAGGAGGAACGCGATGTCGCAAAAGCCCGTTCGGCATTTTACCAACATCAGGCTCAAAGATATCAAAGCAGAGAAGTACGGGCCAAAACTTACAACGTTGGCAAACTCGTTCTGCACCTGCCGGAGAAGAAAAAGGACAAACTCAAGCCCAAGTGGGAGGGTCCCTTCATAATCGATGAAGTTCTCACTGGAGGTGCATACCGTCTTCATGATGCATCAGACAATCACCTCGAGCCGAACCCCTGGAACGCGGCCAGACTCCGAAGATTCTATGCCTAGCGCCAAACCCCGTGTTCGTCTCCTCCTCCCCTGTAGTTTCCATTATTTTTTCTCTCTTTTCCGATTACTTTCTTCTTTCTCGCTTTAACGCTTTGGTACGGCTAGACCGCACACCATTGACACATACATATCTAAATATGTACGTCACTTTTACGTGGGGGCTTCTTGGACAGAGGTTCTTGTCATTCCTTGAGCATTAAGCTCCTCACATATGAGTTTTTCCATATGTACCTTTCCTTTGCCACTATATGCATCAATATGACTTAAGTTTTGGCCAAGATGGGTTGCATGGCTCCTGTGCTTATGCCCTATTTTCCCGTTAGTTCGGCTAGGGCATAAAGGGAGCACCTCTGCGATTGTTTCTGCCAGGTCATCCGGATGTGTACCTCAGACTGGTTGAAGCCGAAAGCTAGCGTTCTTAAGGGAATATTCGGTCGGTGAATTAAAGATGTTTTTAAACTCACTCCATTGTGCACCCCCAGAAGCTATACAAATTGTGGTGCTCACATCACAATTCGGACATGCACATTAAATGTATGCACACCCACGGAAAGGAACCCTTAACGGAACTATTCTCTCTGGAAGATGTTTCTTATGATATTAATGTAATATAACGTAGCTAGCCAGATACAACTTGTCTGTTCAAGCAACTATGACCCCTACGCCTAGTTTTCCATGCATACCCCGACCTATTCGGCCGTGACGGTATTCGGAAACACTCTGCACCTTCGGGTCCGGAGATTGAAGCGAAAAGGTCTGCCATGACAAATGATATACAATTCAGCTAGAGTTCTACATAATGAGGAAAGTACATAGTCACTTGGACTCGAACACCTCCTCCTCTACACCTTCCAACAGGCAGTCTAACTTACAATCCTGTTGGGAATATTTGGCGGCCACCTCTACTTGGTCATATACTAAACTAACGGGAATTTCTTCCCCATTTGACCCTAACGGTCCAACGCGAGCCATGTGATTTGGATCCAGCTTGGTATATTGCGTTTTCACCATGGCCCAGGCCTCTCGCGCCGTCTCGGCAGGCCGATATCTTCCATAGTTGGATACGCCGCCGCGCTCCCTTGAACAACTCTACAAGCTCCTCCATACTTCCTAGAGGGGAGGCGGAGGGCCATAAGGCCTTGGCAACGCTCCGCATGGCTAGACGGGCATGTTCGTGCACTTGCGACAGTCTTTGCAGCAGATCACTCGATGATCCGGACACCTCCTCTTCAGGATGGCCTGTCAATATACCTGCAAACATGACTATATCAGTCCCATTTATCTCTGAACTACTTTAAAAATAGTTCGGACACATATTGAATATGCCGCCCTGCAGCTTCTTGCTCTCCTTCACGGAATCGGCTAGCTGGGCTCGAACATCTTTCAATTCTTCACCCAATGTAGTGTAGGAATCATGTAGCTTGTTTTTCTCGTCTCTGACGCGGGTCAGCACACGCTCGCCTGTGGTGTGTTGCCTTTTCGCCTCTTTTTCTCCCTCTTGGGCGATCTTCAACTTCTCTTCAAGTTGATCAGACGACCCTATTATGCGATCAGCAGCAGAATTAGCACAGTTGGTATATAATTATTGTTCCTCGATGGAGGGGAACACCACCAGAAGACGACTTCTTGACATTTTCCAGTTCGACAGTAGCAGCATTTAGCTGCGCCCGACACTGCTCCATCTCCTGGGCTAGCAAGCAATTCTTCTCTATAAGGACCTGGTCGTACAACGATCCTTAAATCAGTTGTGCCAACTGCTTTCAGTCTCGGGGGCTACGGGCATATGGTTATCATTTTTTGACAAACAAAAACTTACATGCACATCTGTCCGATATTGCTTCGTGGTTCTTCTAAGCCCATCTCGAGCAGCTCGGATGTATGCGTCGCACGAGCTAAAGGCATTAAAAGCCTCCTCCGAGAACTAGGGGTCTCGCAAGACAGCCCTGCAGCACCGATGGTTCATGGCACTCTCTACCTCCGAGTTGGTGACGGACATTTTTTTGAACCCTCGGCCAAAGGGCAGTCCGACGCTGTTCCTGCACCAGCCCCAGTCTCCCCTATTGGATCTAAATCCCAGTTGCTGGGAACACCACCGACCGGGTCCCCGGACACAGTTCGGTGAACCTTCTTCCTGTAACCAAACAAACACACGAGTCACAGTCGGATGCGACTACTAAAAAGCATGTTTATCCGTACCTCCTTGATGAAGGCCTGGCTGTGTCTTCACCCGCCTTCCTCTTCGAAGGCTTTCCCGGCGCGGGAGCCGATCTCTTCGAAATTGCCGAACGTCTCCCCTGTGAAGCACGATACAGTGCGGTAGGTGAGGTAGAATAAGAGCACTCTTTTAGAGAAGGTGTATCTTAATTGTTTACATGTGAAGCAGGAAGAAGGCCAGGGTAGTCGGCGGTGATGGCCACTTCTGTGCCGTCATAGCTTGTCTGGTAAAACACTCCCTCTGCAAGCACCATGAATATATCTGGATCCTCTTCAAACCCAGGATCTAGCTCCCGGTTGTGGATCTCCGGCTGTGGGGCGGGACTACGAAGTCCTTCGGTGACCTTCCGCTAGTGCTGTCATAACAAACAGACTTGAAATTTAACAAAAGTAATCCGGAAGTGGAATGAGTGGAATAGAGGGGTCGAAGCTTACCCAACTCGGAGTATCATACATAGAATACCCATCTCTGCGCTTAATGTGAAGAAACTCCTCTTCCTCCCCTTTAAACAGCTCGGCCAGTATTTTGGCCAGAGCGGCGGGGGTATCCGGACCCTTCCGGCCATAGCGGGAGGAGTCATCCTCTCCATTGTAGTGCCACATGGGCAGCCCTCTGTATTGTAGCGGCTGAACCCCTCGCACTATGGAGACCGCCATTACCTCGATTATTGTGAGTCCGGACTGAGCGAGCATCTTTATCTTGCTCATAAGTTGGCGAACTTCTGCGCTGTCATCCTCTTCAAGACTTCGGGGATGCCAACTGTGGCGTTTCTTCAGCGGAACGCTCGCAAATTCAGGAAGACCCTTTCGAACTGGGTCAGGAAGTGTGACGTCCTCGATATAGAACCATTCGGAAGGCCATTCTTCGGGTGCCTTCCTTGGTGTGCCGGACAGATATCCGGTGTCGGTGGTACGCCATACTTCGTCTCCGCCCACTTCAAATATTAACCCCTCATGATTACGCGGAACAAGACAGAACAACTTCCTCCACAGCTCGAAATGAGCCTCAATACCCAGGAATAACTCACATAAAGCGACGTAACCCGCGATGTGCAGAATGGAGGCAGGGGTGAAGTTGTGCAGCTGGAGGCCATAGTATTCCAGAAGCCCTCGGAGGAACGGATGAATGGGAAATCCAATGCCCCTTAGCAGGTAGGGGACGAAACATACTCGCTCTCCCCCGGATGGATTGGGAAAGTCCTCTGCCTGAATCTCACCGTTGAAGGAATCTAGCCCCGCTCGAACAGGAACTAGATCTGTGGGGGGAAGAAATCCCTGCGTCTGCAACTTCGTCAATTGACCAGAACACCTCTCCCACTCGCCTTTCTCTGGGCCGGAACGGGTGGTGGAGCTGGGGGCGCTAGCCATACTGGAATGGTTTCTCCTAAGCAGTTTCCGGGGATTTCCTCTGCGTGGTGCCAAATGGATCTAGGATCCAAATCTCTTTAATATGCGCTCTTCCTTGCATGGACGGGGTGTTATCTGCAAAAATACCCTGAACTTCCACCTTTGCTCGACACGTGGAAGGCGAAGTTATTCAATGCGCAGAAGCCGAGGGGAGCGACATTGAACCGATGGCCGAATACATCGCTTGAGATCATTGAAGGAGGAACCCGCCTTGCAATGCCGAAGACAATTTGTGCACCAAGCACCTCGCTATTGAAGACTGGTTCGGGGGCTACTGAGGGAGTCCTGGACTAAGGGGTCCTCGGGCGTCCGGTTTGTTATCCATTGGGCCGGACTGATGGGCTGTGAAGACATGAAGGCCGAAGACTGTACCCGTGTCCGGATTGGACTCTACTTGGCATGGAGGGCAAGCTTGGTGACCGACTATGAAGATTCCTTCCTATGTAACTGACTCTATGTAACCCTAGACCCCCCCCCCCCCGGTGTCTATATAAACTGGAGGGGTTAGTCCGGAAAGGATATACTCATCACCATAGTCATACAGGCTAGGCTTTTAGGGTTTAGCCATTACGATCTTGTGGTAGATCAACTCTTGTAATACTCATATTCATCAAGATCAATCAAGCAGGAAGTAGGGTATTACCTCCATAGAGAGGGCCTGAACCTGGGCAAACATCGTGTCCCCCGTCTCCTGTTACCATCGATCCTAGACGCACAGTTTGGGACCCCCTACCCGAGATCCGCCGGTTTTGACACCGACACTGACCGGCTCTTCCCCAACCCACTTTGTAAATTTGTCAACCGCCACCAAGAGGTGAGTCTTTTTGTCCTTGGATCTTTTGAAAGATCCAACCATATCCAGCCCCCAGACTGTAAATGACCAAGTAATTGGAATCATCTTCAATTCTTGAGCCGGCACATGAGCTCATCTTGATTTTTTTTGACAACTATCACATTTACTGACCAAACCTTCCGCATCAGCATGAGCCGTCAGCCAATAAAACCCATGACGAAAAGCCTTAGCCACGAGAGACTTAGAGCCGACATGATGGTGTAACGCCCATGGTTGGGTTTTTGTCCTTCGTGGTTGGGTTTTTGTCTTTTGTTTTGCATTTTGTTCATGTCATTCATTTCATCCCATGTCTTCATGTGCATCTGATTTGCATTTGAGTTCGTCTCATGCATCCGGTCATTTTCCCCGTTGGCCGTTTCAGAGTCCGACACTCACACTTGCACCCATTGCACCCCTCAGATCTCGTTTCGTGAGCGGGAAAAAAACATTCTTGGTATGGGCCGAGATTTGTCGAGTGGCCTTGGTACATCACCGGTAGGTCGCCTGTCAAATTTCATTCCATTTGGAGGTCGTTTGATGCCCCAACGGTTAACCGGGTAACCGCAAAAGCCCCTCTCTCTTTGCAGCCCAACACCCATCCAAAACAGCCCACTAGCCCATCTAAACCCTCTCCATGCTATCCGTCGTTGGATCACGATCGTGTGGGCGAAAACCGCACCACATTTGGACTCTCCTAGCTCCCTCTACCTATAAATATGCACCCCCTCCAAAAATCACGGGCGAAACCCTAGACCAACTCCTCCCCGCGCCGCCGGACACGTCCGCCGGGTGCCCGCGTCCAACCACGCATTGCCATGTGTCGCGCTGTCGTCCTCTGCCGCCGAGGCCCATAGCCGCCGCCCCTGGCCCGTCCGCTGTCCCGCGCCGGCACGCCGCCGCCGTGCCCCACCGCGCCGGACCTCCCACACCTCGTCGCGCCTACCCCGTTGCTGGCCGCCGCCTTCATCTCCCCGCGCGCCGCCCGAGCTTGCCACGCCACCGCCCCGCGTCCGGATCTAGGCAGATCCCGGCCGGAGCAGGCTCCCGTGACCCCTCGTCGTCGTCCTCGGCTTCCGCGCCCTTGCCGGAGCGCCACCCCGCCGCCGTTCTTCGCCATCGCCGTGTCTGCCTCGGGCACGAGGGGACGAGCGCCCGAGCAAGCCCAAACCCTTGCCAAGGTGGGCCGCAACCCAGATCCGCCTCGACCTGCCTCACCCTCTGGCCGCTTGGCCCAAAGTGAGCCTCTGTGTTTTTTTCTCAAATTTCGTCTAAGTTTGTGAATTTCATCATATCATGTGTGCATATTTGACCTGCTATATCTTTGTGCATGGTGATCTGAATTGAGTGTATGATATATCAAAATGTTCGTCTTGTGATGCTCTTCATGCTAGTGTCAATTGCATGCATGTTACTATCCATATTGATGCCTTAATGTTCGTTGCAAAAGTGCTATATGATGTTGTTTGCTGGAATTCATCATAACTTGCTGATTTGTCATTTTCATTGCATTTTGTGTGTGCATCCTATGAGCACCGTGATTGATTGTTGTTCCATTGCTTGTGTTCTTGATTTGCGTAGAGCCGGGAGACGAGCTCGTGAACGAGGATCCCATTGAGTCGTTTACGAGGAGGAAGCTTTCGACAACTCTGAGAACTTTACAGGCAAGATGATCATTACCCCCGATATCACTTCTATCTTTGCTTGCTAGTTGTTCGTTCTATCACTATGTCGCTCTACCTACCACTTGTTTATCATGCCTCCCATATTGCCATGTCAAGACTCTAACCCACCTTCCTAGCAAACCGTTGTTTGGCTATGTTACCACTTTTGCTCAGCCCCTCTTATAGCATTGCTAGTTGCAGGTGCCTTGCAGGTTGTTCCATGTTGGAACATGGATATGTTGGGATATCACAATATCTCTTATTTAATTAAATGCATCTATATACTTGGCAAAGGGTGGAAGTCTTGGCCTTATTCTCGGTGTTTTGTTCCACTCTTGCCGCCCTAGTTTCCGTCATACGAGTGTTATGTTTCTTGATTTTGCGTTCCTTACGCGGTTGGGGTTATGCGACCCCCTTGACAATTTACTTTGAATAAAACTCCTCCAGCAAGGCCCAACCTTGGCTTTACCATTTGCCTAATAACAACTAAAAACTTGCATCGGGACTTTCCAGGCCCCGTGGACTTAATCAACCCCCGGGCCAGTGCTCCTCATGAGTGTTGGTCCAAACTAGAGCACTGTGCGGGGCCGCCCCAAGGCAACTTGGGGTACCGGGTATTTGGTATATACATGTACGCATAGCTCATCCGGTGTACCCTGAGAACGAGATCGCGCTACTCCTATCAGGCTAGGTCGGTGCATCGGGAGGTCTTGCTGGACTTGTTTTACCATTGTCGAAATGTCTTGTAACCGGAGTTCCAAGTCTGATCGGGTTGTTCCGGGAGAAGGAATATCCTTCGTTGATCGTGAGAGCTTGTGATGGGCTAAGTTGGGACACCCCTACAGGGAATAAACTTTCGAGAGCCGTGCCCGCGGTTATGTGGCAGATGGGAATTTGTTAATATCCGGTTGTAGAGAACTTGACACTTGACTTAACTAAAAGACGCCAACCGTGTGTGTAACCGTGATGGTCTGTTTTCGATGAAGTTCGGGAAGAGAACACGGTGGGGTTATGTTTGAACGTAAGTAGTTCAGGATCACTTCTTGATTACTTCTAGTTTACGACCGTTGCATAGTTTCTCATCTTACTCTTGTACTCGTATGTTAGCCACCATATTTTCTTAGCGCTTGCTGCAGCTCCACCTCATAACCATATCCTACCCATAAGCTTAAATAGTCTTGATCTCGTGGGTTTTGAGATTGCTGAGTCCTCGTGACTCACAGATACTACCAAAACAGTTGCATGTGCCGATGATACCGATGCAGGTGATGCAACTGATCTCAAGTGGGAGTTTGACGAGGACCTTGGTCGTTACTATGTTTCGTTTCCTAATGATCAGTAGTGGCGCCCAGTTGGGATGATCGGGATTTAGCATTTGGGGTTGTTGTCTTTTCTTTTGGTTCTGTCCGTAGTCAGACTATGTGTGTGCTCTGAATGATGTATGAATTATTTTGATCATTGTGTGACGTGGCGATTGTAAGCCAATTATTTATCCCTTTCTTGTTCATTACATGGGATTGTGTGAAGATGACCCTTCTTGCGGCAAAACCAAAATGTGGTTATGCCTCTAAGTCGTGCCTCAACACGTGGGAGATATAGCTGCATCTTGGGCATTACAGATGGCCACAATCTCCTTCATGAATTTCTGGTAGAACCTCATGGCCCTCTTCAGGAGAAACACAATGTTGAAACGCCCCTGTGACACTACATCAGTGCAACTCTCCATTGACAATAGTCATTGACTTAGATCGTCGGGTTACCTGCCTGGCCAAAACTTCATCTTCGGGTAACTCACCCCTGGTCATATAAGCCAAATATGGAACTGTCCAATCACGAATAGCATGAGGAGCCGCCACCAGGTGTGCCTCCGGGTCAGAAATAGCAAGATCTTCCTCCGTAGGCAGTTTAACCGAAGGATTATGCAAAATATCAAGAAAAACGTTAGGCGGTACCGGCTTACGCTGGGATCCTAGCCGGCTTAAAGCAGAAGCCGGCTCATTTTTCCTGTGATCAACATGTTCCACTTGATAACCTTTGAAATGACCAGCAATAGCATCAACCTCTCGACGATAAGCCTCCATGAGTGGATCTTTGGAATCCCAAGTTCCAGACACTTGTTGAGCCACCAAATCTGAGTCGCCAAGGCACCTCACCCGGCTCAAATTCATATCCTTAGCCATCCGAAGACCATGGAGCAGGGCTTCATACTCAGTTGCATTGTTAGTACAAGGGAACATCAACCTTAAGACATAACAAAATTTATCACCTCATGGGGAAGTCAAAATAACTCCAGCCCCCGAGCCTTCCAACTGCCTGGATCCATCAAAGTGAATAGTCCAATATGTGCTATCCGTCTTCTCCTCAGGCATCTGCAACTCTGTCCAGTCATTGATGAAATCCACAAGTGCTTGAGACTTGATGGCTGTCTGAGGCATATACTTCAAACCATGGGGTCCAAGCTCAATAGCCCACTTGGCAACCCGACTTGTGGCTTCTCTGTTTTGAATAATATCCCCTAAAGGAGCAGAACTAACCATAGTGATGGGATGACCAAAGAAATATTGCTTCAGCTTACGACTAGCCATGAACACTCCATACACTAGCTTCTGCCAATGTGGATACCCCTGCTTGGATTCAATGAGTACTTCACTGATATAATAAACCGGCCGCTGAACCGGATATTCCTTACCTGCTTCCTTCGGTTCCACAAAAATTGCCACACTGACAGCTCGGCTATTAGCAGCCACATATAACAATAAGGGCTCCTTATCAATAGGAGTTGCAAGGATCGGCGGCTCAGCCAACTGTTTTTTCAATGCCTCAAACGCCTGATCAGCAACATCACTCCAGACAAAGTGGTCTATTTTCTTCATCATCTGATACAGAGGGATAGCCTTTTCGCCCAACCGGCTTATAAACTGGCTTAAGGCCGCAATACGACCCGCCAGACACTGGACATCATTAATACACACCGTCTTAGAAAAATAAGTGATAGCCTTGATTTTCTCCGGGTTAGCTTCAATGCCTCTTTAAGAAACCAAAAAACCCAAGAGCTTGCCTGCTGGCACACCAAAGACACACTTGGTCGGGTTAAGCATCATCTTGTATACCCAGAGATTGTCAAAGGTCTCTTTGAAATCATCTATCAAGGTCTCCTTCTTCCTGGACTTCACAACAATATCATCCACATAAGCATGAACATTTCATCCAATCTGGCCATGCAGGCAATTTTGAACACACCTCTGATAAGTCACCTGGGCACTCTTGAACCAAAAAAGCATAGATACGTAGCAGAAGGCTCCAAAGGGAGTGATGAAAGTTGTCTTCTCCTGGTCCTTAACCGCCATCTTGATCTGATGATACCCAGAATAAGCATCCAAAAAACTCAAGCATTCACAACCCGCCATAGCATCAATGATCTGATCAATACGAGGGAGAGCAAAAGGATCAGTCGGACAGACCTTATTAAGGTCTGTGTAATCCACACACATGCGCCAAGTGCCATTTTTCTTAAGTACCAGAATCGGATTAGCCAACCATTCAGGATGAAAAACTTCAATGATGAACCCAACCGCCAAGAGCCGAGCCACTTCTTCACCAATGGCCTTACGCCTCTCTTCATTAAAATGAAGAAGAAATTGCTCGACCGGTTTAAACTTTGGATCAACATTGAGAGTGTGCTCAGCAAGTTCCCTCGGTACACCTGGCATGTTTGAACGCTTCCATGCAAAGATGTCCCAGTTCTCACGGATGAACTCGATGAGCGCGCTTTCCTATTTCAGATCCATATTAGCACTGATACTGAACTCCTTGGATGAATCGCCAGGAACAAAGTCAACCAGCTTAGTGTCATCTGCCAACTTAAACTTCAACAACGGGTCATGCTCTGTGGTTGGCTTTTTCAAAGGAGTCATACCTGTCGGGTCAACATTATCTTTGTAGAACTTCAACTCTTCTGTTGAACAGGCACACTCAGCATAAGCGACATCGCCCTCTTCACACTCCAAAGCTATCTTCCCGTTGCCATGTACAGTGATGGTACCCTTATGACCCGGCATCTTAAGCTGCAGATAAACATAACAAGGTCGTCCCATGAATTTAGCATAAGTCAGCCGTCCAAACAGAGCGTGATAAGGGCTCTTGATCTTGACCACTTCAAAAGTCAGTGTCTCAGCTCTGAAATCATGATTATCTCCAAAAGCCACTTCCAAAGATATCTTACCCACTGGGTACGCCGACTTACCACGCACCACTCCATGAAAAATAGTAGAGGGCGGCTTAAGATCCTTATTAGTTAAATTCATACGGCGAAAAGTATCATAATAAAGGGTATTGATGCTACTGTCTCCGTCCATGAGCACTTTAGTGAACTTGTACCCTCCAACCTGAGGCGCAACCACCAAAGCCAACTGACCTGGATTGTCAACCTGGGGCGGGTGATCCTCATGGCTCCATACAATAGCATGTTCATACCATCGCAAGTATCGACGGACTGCCGGCTCAACCGCATTCACCGCCCGCTTATGAACCTTCTAGTCTCGTTTGCATAAACTTGTGGTAAACACATGATACTGACCACTATTCAGCTGCTTTGGATTACTCTGATAACCAGACTGTTGTTGCCGATTCCCTTGACCAGATTGCTGATTAAAACCACCTTGATTGCCTTGGACCTGAAAACCGGAGTTTGAACCGCCACCTCCAAAGGCAGGTCTGTCAGAGCCGGATCCTGAGCCGCCATTCGGGTCATGGTTATTCTGGAAAAAAATTGGAATTTCTATACTCCCTCATGATGAAGCAGTCCTTCCATAGATGATTGGCCGGCTTTTCTTGTGTGCCATGCTTTGGGCAAGGCTGGTTCATCATCACCTCGAGGTTGAACTTTGGCCCTCCAAGCCCGGGTGAATTTCCCTTATGACGCTGACTATTGTTCTGCGTATTGGTGTTAGCCACAAAGTCTAAACCGCTGTCGGCTTTGCGCTTACCGTTGCCACCTTGACTCCAGATGGCAACGGGGACGAAACCCATCGGGTTTTGCCTTCCCGAACCCATCCCCACGAGAAAATCGCAAACCCATCCCTGTCCCCATCACCATGTGCGGGGCTAGTTTTTCGCCCGTCCCCTAAACCCATCGGGTTTCGGGGAACCCACGGGGAACCCATGAGAAAATAAAAATATTTAAACAAACATAGTGGCGACAAAGAATAACATTTGAATAGCAAAACAAGCACATTTCAGCAGCATAACTGGAGCAAATTTCAACAAAAAACAATAGTAGATGGTTCAACAGCTATATAGAGTGTATTTTAGCAGAGTTAAACAACATACATAGTATATTTCGGAGGCAGCAAACATAACATAGTAGCAACAATGATATCATTTCAGCAGCAACATAGTATATTTCAGCAGCAAAACAACTGCAAATTTCAGCACAATACTCAGGAATAACATCAGCTAAAAGAAGCCTATTTCAGCACAACTATAGCCCATTTCAACAACAAAGATAAGCATATTTCAGCAACAAACAGGAGCATATTTCAGTAAAAAAATGTATTTTGCCGGGTTTGCCGGGTTTCGGGTTCGGGGACTACCGAAACGGGTGCAAACCCATGAAACGTGTCGGGTTGTATAATGCGCCCAACAACAGCCCCGCGGGGATGAAAAGATGCCCATCCTCATCCCCTAATAGGGTAAAAACCCGCGGGGACGCGGGTTTCGGGGCCCCGTTGCCATCTTGAACCTTGACCCGCCGTGTTATGTTGTTGTCCCTTTGCACTGCCACTCTTCTTCCCCTTACTAGCCTTCTACTCATCAGACTCAGGGTCTTTCGTACTATCAGAGTCCGCGTATTTAACGAGAGCCGCCATGAGCTCCCCCATATCATTACAGTGGCCCTTAAGCCGCCCTAGTTTCTGCTTAAGGGGAAGGAAACGGCAATTCTTCTCCAACATTAGGACTGCTGAGCCTGCGTTGATACTGTCCGATGTGTGTATAACGGCCGAGATCCAGCACACCCAATTGGTTGTTGACTCGCCCTCACCTTGGACGCAAGAATCTAAATCCAGAATTGACATAGGTTGCTTGCATGTGTCTTTAAAATTTTGAATAAAACATGTCTTCAACTCCGCCCATGACCCGATGGAGTTAGCGGGCAACCCTTTCAACCAAGTATGAGTCGGCCCATCTAACATCATGGTAAAATACTTAGCACGCACAGCATCACTAACATCCAACATCTCCATGGCCATCTCCTAGATCTCAATCCAGGCTTCTGGGGGCTGATCCGCAGTGTAGTTTGGCACCTTGCTGGGGCCCTTGAAATCCTTAGGCAAGCGCTCGTCGCATAGAGCCGGCACTAAACACGGCACACCAAGGGTTCTAGAGGTCACTCCTACCTCTACAGATGCCAATGGGTAAATCGGAGATTGTTGTTGAGCCACCAGCTCAGCCTCGCGCCGCGCCCTGCCCTGGTCCACCAAAGCCTGAGCATCATTGCCAGAATGCGCTGGGTCAGGTCTACGAAGCTGGTTGTGGTGCCGCTCACTGCTCGATACTGCTAGCGAGTCAACATGCCTGCTATAACTCAGGCTTGGATGCGAGGTTGAATGAATCCGTTCACGACTGTATGAATAAGCCGCATGCTATGCCACCTCCGTCTGAAGAAGCTCTCCGGCTCTCTGTATCTCCATCGCAGCTGGTGACTCGTCTTGAACAGGGAGATCCACCAATCGTGTAGCCGCGACGATCATATTATCCATAGGGTTAGAATAATGACCCGTCGGCATCGGAATATGCTGAGGCGGAGTCAAATTCAAACAAGGCGGGTCTGCAGCTCGTGGCTGAACTGGCACTCCGGCTGCAGGTGCCTCGATGGCCCGGTTCACCACGGGCAGATTACTGGTCCCTGCCCCAGGTGTGTTAAAAAGGTTTCTTGCATCGTACTCCGTAGGTAAGCGACTCTGGTGCCTCCTCCTCATAACAACGTTTGAAGCATTCTGATCCAAAGTGAGCCGGAACAACTTGGCCTGTATGCGCTGTGATTGCGCGTCCAAGGCGGCTCGGTCAGTCGTCATCCTAGCGTTTTCAGCAGCAAGCTCTTCCTTGGCTTGAGCTATCCCATCACGCAGTTTTGCAACATCCGCTTTATGATGTGCTTGAGTCTCCGGGGTTACCTCTGCCCCCATTACAGTCATCAAATCATCCAACAGCTCAGTCAAAACCTTGGCCGGCGGGCGCGTAGAGCCGCTAGCACCAGTCGTCGCCGCAGCCGTTGAGCTGGAGGTCATAGCCACGGCGGTCGTTGAACCGAGCACCGGTTGTGTGCCAGCCATGAAGATTGCAACCCTGTTCGGTGGCTCATAGGGGTCCAGAATACTGTCACTATCGGAACAGCCCCGGAGCTTGCCATTCTGCAGTTGATACATTGAATCGGTCTCATCGGTTGAAGACTCACCATCGGAGCGGATTACCGTCTCTCCTCTGGACACAGATCCTTCCTCAAGATCCACCCCATGGATGAAACCAACAAAGGCGCGCTTCATGGCGGCTTGAACCTTGGCGGGTCGTGCGCGCTGAGCCGTCTCAACGATGTCGGTGCAGGTGTCCGGCTCAGGCCCTGTCTTGTCGATCTTGCTGATGAAGACGTGGATTCCACCGAAGGGGACTCGGTATCCGTACTCAATCGAGCCGGCCTCGGGGCCCCAGCCAGCGTCGTCAATGTAGAGCTTGCCGCGACGACTCTTGGTCACCTGGCCCACGGCGCATCCCTTGATCCCTGCGAAGCTGCCCTTCAAGAACTCAAAACCACCGTGCTCTAGCCCCACTGTGGGTGCCAACTGTCGTGGATTTAGCACGACAAATGCCCTAGCAAAAGGACTTATATGTGGAGCCATCACAACGTAGTTATCTTGAAGGGGTTAAACGGGACAAAGGACACGAAGAGTTTACCCAGGTTCGGCCCCCCTCAATGAGGTAAAAGCCTACTCCTGATTTAGGTTGTATTGCTTGGGTTTCGATGACCAAGGAGCGAATACGCTTGACCTAGCCCTCAATTGATTGTTACTTGAGTCAACCCGCCGCCGGGTCACCCCTTTATATACATAGCTTGATGCCCGACGGCTTACAGAGTCTCGGCCGGCTCATACACAATGTGTCCGGCTCGGTGATCAACTAAGCTTGTCTTACAATACAAGTTAAACATATGGTGGTTCATACCCATGGGCCTCAAGTCACCTCCGTGTCTTGGGCTTTCAATAAGCTTGCTCTATGGACCACCGTCTTCATCATCCTCTTGGGCCTTCTCATCTTAAGCCGTCAGTGGTACGACCCGGCCCCTCCTGGATGGGTCATACCCAGTAGTTATATCCCCAATAGTAAGCGACTCGTTAATTAATCTGAATTAATTAACCATTCCTGACTGGCAAAATAAGCTTCGACTCGGCTCATTCCCATAACTTGCGGTGCGCGCGCCCGTGTCGTGATGAGGCGAGGCGTGGCGAGGCGAGGCTGGCGGCGGAAGAGGAGGAGTGCGCATGCACGGCTCCTATTCCCAAGCTCCCAATAGCAAGTGATGGAGCAGCCCTTATAAAGAGGTCTCACTTTTCTTACTATAGCAGTATGGTACTAAACTTCGCACACTTCCCACCACTTGCCGTACACATGCATGGGCCTTAGAGATTAACTAGGGATTTGAAGGAAATATGCCCTAGAGGCAATAATAAAGTTATTATTTATTTCCTTATATCATGATAAAAGTTTATTATTCATGCTAGAATTGTATTAACCGGAAACATAATACATGTGTGAATACATAGACAAATAGAGTGTCACTAGTATGCCTCTACTTGACTAGCTCGTTGATCAAAGATGGTTATGTTTCCTAACCATGGACAAAGGGTTGTTATTTGATTAACGGGATCACATCATTAGTTGAATGATCTGATTGACATGACCCATTCCATTAGCTTAGCACCCGATCGTTTAGTATGTTGCTATTGCTTTCTTCATGACTTATACATGTTCCTATGACTATGAGATTATGCAACTCCCGTTTGCCAGAGGAACACTTTGTGTGCTACCAAACGTCACAACGTAACTGGGTGATTATAAAGGAGCTCTACAGGTGTCTCCAAAGGTACATGTTGGGTTGGCGTATTTCGAGATTAGGATTTGTCACTCCGATTGTCGGAGAGGTATCTCTGGGCCATCTCGGTAATGCACATCACCTAAGCCTTGCAAGCATTGCAACTAATGAGTTAGTTGCGGGATGATGTATTACAGAACGAGTAAAGAGACTTGCCGGTAATGAGATTGAACTAGGTATAGGATACCGACGATCGAATCTCGGGCAAGTAACATACCGATGACAAAGGGAACAACGTATGTTGTTATGCGGTCTGACCGATAAAAGATCTTCGTAGAATATGTAGGAGCCAATATGAGCATCCAGGTTCCGCTATTGGTTATTGACCGGAGACGTGTCTCGGTCATGTCTACATTGTTCTCGAACCCGTAGGGTCCGCATGCTTAAGGTTACGATGACAGTTATATTATGAGTTTATGCATTTTGATGTACCGAAGGTTGTTCGGAGTCCCGGATGTGATCACAGACATGACGAGGAGTCTCGAAATGGTTGAGACATAATGATTGATATATTGGAAGCCTATGTTTGGATATCGGAAGTGTTCCGGGTGAAATCGGGATTTTACCGGATTACCGGGAGGTTACCGGAACCCCCCGGGAGGTATATGGGCCTTAGCGGGCCTTAGTGGAAGAGAGGAGAGGTGGCCATAGATGGGCCGCGCGCCCCTCCCCCCCCCCCTTGGTCCGAATAGGACAAGGAGAGGGGGCCGGCCCCCCTTCCTCCTCTCTCTCCTCTTTTCCCCCCTCCGCGAATCCTATTCCAACTAGGAAAGGGGGGGAGTCCTACTCCTAGAGGGAGTAGGACTCCTCCTGGCGCGCCTCCTCTTGGCCGGCCAGCCCCCCCTCCCTTGAGCCTTTATATACGGAGGCAGGGGCACCCCTAGAGACACAAGTTGATCCACGTGATCATATTCTTAGCCGTGTGCGGTGCCCCCTTCCACCATAGTCCTCGATAATATTGTAGCGGTGCTTAGGCGAAGCCCTGCGACAGTAGTACATCAAGATCGTCACCACGCCGTCGTGCTGACGGAACTCTTCCTCGACACTTTGCTGGATCGGAGTCCGGGGATCGTCATCGAGCTGAACGTGTGCTAGAACTCGAAGGTGTCGTAGTTTCGGTGCTTGATCGGTCGGGCCGTGAAGACGTACGACTACATCAACCAAGTTAACGCTTCCGTTGTCGATCTACAAGGGTACGTAGATCACACTCTCCCCCTCTCGTTGCTATGCATCACCATGATCTTGCGTGTGCGTAGGAATTTTTTTGAAATTACTACGTTCCCCAACAGTGGCATCCGAGCCTAGGTTTTATATGTTGATGTTATATGCACGAGTAGAACACAAGTGAGTTGTGGTCGATATAAGTCATACTGCTTACCACCATGTCATACTTTGGTTCAGCGGTATTGTTGGACGAAGCGGCCCGGACCGACATTACGCGTACGCTTACACGAGACCGGTTCTCCCGACGTGCTTTGCACATAGGTGGCTTGCGGGTGACAGTTTCTCCAACTTTAGTTGAACCGAGTGTGGCTACGCCCGGTCCTTGTGAAGGTTAAAACAGCACCAACTTGACAAACTACCGTTGTGGTTTTGATGCATAGGTAAGATTGGTTCTTGCTTAAGCCCGTAGCAGCCACGTAAAACATGCAACAACAAAGTAGAGGACGTCTAACTTGTTTTTGCAGGGCATGTTGTGATGTGATATGGTCAAGACATGATGCTAAATTTAATTGTATGAGATGATCATGTTTTGTAACCAAGTTATCAGCAACTGGCAGGAGCCATATGGTTGTCGCTTTATTGTATGCAATGCAATCGCGCTGTAATGCTTTACTTTATCACTAAGCGGTAGCGATAGTCGTGGAAGCATAAGATTGGCGAGACGACAACGATGCTACGATGGAGATCAAGGTGTCGCGCCCGTGACGATGGTGATCATGACGGTGCTTCGGAGATGGAGATCACAAGCACAAGATGATGATGGCCATATCATATCACTTATATTGATTGCATGTGATATTTATCTTTTATGCATCTTATCTTGCTTTGATTGACGGTAGCATTATAAGATGATCTCTCACTAAATTATCAAGAAGTGTTCTCCCTGAGTATGCACCATTGCGAAAGTTCTTCGTGCTGAGACACCACGTGATGATCAGGTGTGATAGGCTCTACGTTCAAATACAACGGGTGCAAAACAGTTGCACACGCGGAATACTCAGGTTATACTTGATGAGCCAAGCATATACAGATATGGCCTCGGAACACGGAGACCGAAAGGTCGAGCGTGAATCATATAGTAGATATGATCAACATAGTGATGTTCACCAATGAAACTACTCCATCTCACATGATGATCGGACATGGTTTAGTTGATTTGGATCACGTAATCACTTAGAGAATTAGAGGGATGTCTATCTAAGTGGGAGTTCTTTAAGTAATATGATTAATTGAACCTAAATTTATCATGAACTTAGTACCTGATAGTATCTTGCTTGTTTATGTATGATTGTAGATAAATGGCCCGTGCTGTTCTTCCGTTGAATTTTAATGCGTTCCTTTAGAAAGCAAAGTTGAAAGATGATGGTAGCAATTACACGGACTGGGTCCGTAACTTGAGGATTATCCTCATTGCTGCACAGAAGAATTACGTCCTGGAAGCACCGCTGGGTGCCAGGCCTGCTGCTGGAGCAACACCAGATGTTATGAACGTCTGGCAGAGCAAAGCTGATGACTACTCGATAGTTCAGTGTGCCATGCTTTACGGCTTAGAACCGGGACTTCAACGACGTTTTGAACGTCATGGAGCATATGAGATGTTCCAGAAGTTGAAGTTAATATTTCAAGCAAATGCCCGGATTGAGAGATATGAAGTCTCCAATAAGTTCTATAGCTGCAAGATGGAGGAGAACAGTTCTGCCAGTGAGCATATACTCAAAATGTCTGGGTATAATAATCACTTGATTCAAATGGGAGTTAATCTTCCAGATGATTGCGTCATTGACAGAATTCTCCAATCACTGCCACCAAGCTACAAGAGCTTCGTGATGAACTATAATATACAAGGGATGAATAAGACTATTCTCGAGCTCTTCACAATGCTGAAAGCTGCGGAGGTAGAAATCAAAAAGGAGCATCAAGTGTTGATGGTCAACAAGACCACTAGTTTCAAGAAAAAGGGCAAAGGGAAGAAGAAGGGGAACTTCAAGAAGAACAGCAAGCAAGTTGCTGCTCAAGAGAAGAAACCCAAGTCTGGACCTAAGCCTGAAACTGAGTGCTTCTACTACAAGCAGACTGGTCACTGGAAGCGGAACTGCCCCAAGTATTTGGCGGATAAGAAGGATGGCAAGGTGAACAAAGGTATATGTGATATACATGTTATTGATGTGTACCTTACTAATGCTCGCAGTAGCACCTGGGTATTTGATACTGGTTCTGTTGCTAATATTTGCAACTCGAAACAAGGACTACGAATTAAGCGAAGATTGGCTAAGGACGAGGTGACGATGCGCGTGGGAAACGGTTCCAAAGTCGATGTAATCGCGGTCGTCACGCTACCTCTACATCTACCTTTGGGATTAATATTAGACCTAAATAATTGTTATTTGGTGCCAGCGTTAAGCATGAACATTATATCTGGATCTTGTTTGATGCGAGATGGTTATTCATTTAAATCAGAGAATAATGGTTGTTCTATTTATATGAGTAATATCTTTTATGGTCATGCACCCTTGAAGAGTGGTCTATTCTTATTGAATCTCGATAGTAGTAACACACATATTCATAATGTTGAAGCCAAAAGATGCAGAGTTGATAATGATAGTGCAACTTATTTGTGGCACTGCCGTTTAGGTCATATCGGTGTAAAGCGCATGAAGAAACTCCATACTGATGGACTTTTGGAACCACTTGATTATGAATCACTTGGTACTTGCGAACCGTGCCTCATGGGCAATATGACTAAAACGCCGTTCTCCGGTACTATGGAGAGAGCAACAGGTTTGTTGAAAATCATACATACAGATGTATGTGGTCCGATGAATATTGAGGCTCGTGGCGGATATCGTTATTTTCTCACCTTCACAGATGACTTAAGCAGATATGGGTATATCTACTTAATGAAACATAAGTCTGAAACGTTTGAAAAGTTCAAAGAATTTCAGAGTGAAGTTGAAAATCATCGTAACAAGAAAATAAAGTTTCTACGATCTGATCGTGGAGGAGAATATTTGAGTTACGAGTTTGGTGTACATTCGAAACAATGCGGAATAGTTTCGCAACTCACGCCACCCGGAACACCACAGCGTAATGGTGTGTCCGAATGTCGTAATCGTACTTTACTAGATATGGTGCGATCTATGATGTCTCTTACTGATTTACCGCTATCGTTTTGGGGTTATGCTTTGGAGACGGCTGCATTCACATTAAATAGGGCACCATCAAAATTTGTTGAGACGACGCCTTATGAACTATGGTTTGGTAAGAAACAAAAGTTGTCGTTTCTGAAAGTTTGGGGCTGCGATGCTTATGTGAAAAAGCTTCAACCTGATAAGCTCGAACCCAAATCGGAGAAATGTGTCTTCATAGGATATCCAAAGGAGACTATTGGATACACCTTCTATCACAGATCCGAAGGCAAGACTTTTGTTGCTAAGTTCAGAAACTTTCTAGAGAAGGAGTTTCTCTCGAAAGAAGTGAGTGGGAGGAAAGTAGAACTTGACGAGGTAACTGTACCTGCTCCCTTATTGGAAAGTAGTGCATCACAGAAAACTGTTTCTGTGACACCTACACCAATTAGTGAGGAAGCTAATGATAATGATCATGAAACTTCAGAACAAGATACTACTGAACCTCGTAGATCAACCAGAGTGAGATCCGCGCGAGAGTGGTACGGTAATCAAGTTCTGGAAGTCATGCTACTAGATCATGAAGAACCTACGAACTATGAAGAAGCGATGTTGAGCCCAGATTCCGCAAAATGGCTTGAAGCCATGAAATCTGAGATGGGATCCATGTATGAGAACAAAGTGTGGACTTTGGTTGACTTGCCCAATGATCGGCAAGCAATTGAGAATAAATGGATCTTC
Organism: Triticum urartu; assembly: GCF_003073215.2. Lineage (NCBI taxonomy): Eukaryota > Viridiplantae > Streptophyta > Magnoliopsida > Poales > Poaceae > Triticum > Triticum urartu. The sequence goes on along the minus strand of NC_053025.1, from coordinate 441,822,748 downwards.
AATAAGAAGACTGACGCCGACGGTAATATTACTGTCTGCAAAGCTCGACTTGTCGCAAAAGGGTTTTGGCAAGTTCAAGGGGTTGACTACGATGAGACCTTCTCACCCGTAGCGATGCTTAAGTCTTTCCGAATCATGTTAGCAATTGCCGCATTTTATGATTATGAAATTTGGCAGATGGATGTCAAAACTGCATTCCTGAATGGATTTCTGGAAGAAGAGTTGTATATGATGCAACCGGAAGGTTTTGTCGATCCAAAGGGAGCTAACAAAGTGTGCAAGCTCTAGCGATCCATTTATGGACTGGTGCAAGCCTCTCGGAGTTGGAATAAATGCTTTGATGGTGTGACAAAAGCATTTGGTTTTATATAGACTTTTGGAGAAGCCTGTATTTACAAGAAAGTGAGTGGGAGCTCTGTAGCATTTCTGATATTATATGTGGATGACATATTACTGATTGGAAATGATATAGAATTTCTGGATAGCATAAAGGGATACTTGAATAAGAGTTTTTCAATGAAAGACCTCGGTGAAGCTGCTTACATATTAGGCATGAAGATCTATAGAGATAGATCAAGACGTTTAATTGGACTTTCACAAAGCACATACCTTGACAAGATTTTGAAGAAGTTCAAAATGGATCAAGCAAAGAAAGGGTTCTTGCCTGTGTTACAAGGTGTGAAATTGAGTCAGACTCAATGCCCGACCACTGCAGAAGATAGAGAGAAAATGAAAGATGTTCCCTATGCTTCAGCCATAGGCTCTATCATGTATGCAATGCTGTGTACCAGACCTGATGTGTGCCTTGCTATAAGTCTAGCAGGGAGGTACCAAAGTAATCCAGGAGTGGATCACTGGACATCAGTCAAGAACATCCTGAAGTACCTGAAAAGGACTAAGGATATGTTTATCGTATATGGAGGTGACAAAGAGCTCATCGTAAACGGTTACGTTGATGCAAGCTTTGACACTGATCCGGACGATTCTAAATCGCAAACCGGATACGTGTTTACATTAAACGGTGGAGCTGTCAGTTGGTGCAGTTCTAAACAGAGCTTCGTGGCGGGATCTACGTGTGAAGCGGAATACATAGCTGCTTTGGAAGCAGCGAATGAAGGAGTCTGGATGAAGGAGTTCATATCCGATCTAGGTGTCATACCTAGTGCATCGGGTCCAATGAAAATCTTTTGTGACAATACTGGTGCAATTGCCTTGGCGAAGGAATCCAGATTTCACAAGAGAACCAAGCACATCAAGAGACGCTTCAATTCCATCCGGGATCTAGTCCAGGTGGGAGACATAGAGATTTGCAAGATACATACGGATCTGAATGTTGCAGACCCATTGACTAAGCCTCTTCCACGAGCAAAACATGATCAGCACCAAGGCTCCATGGGTGTTAGAATCATTACTGTGTAATCTAGATTATTGACTCTAGTGCAAGTGGGAGACTGAAGGAAATATGCCCTAGAGGCAATAATAAAGTTATTATTTATTTCCTTATATCATGATAAAAGTTTATTATTCATGCTAGAATTGTATTAACCGGAAACATAATACATGTGGTGAATACATAGACAAACAGAGTGTCACTAGTATGCCTCTACTTGACTAGCTCGTTAATCAAAGATGGTTATGTTTCCTACCATAGACAAATGAGTTGTCATTTGATTAACGGGATCACATCATTAGGGAATGATCTGATTGACTTGACCCATTTCCATTAGCTTTGCACCCGATCGTTTAGTATGTTGCTATTGCTTTCTTCATGACTTATATGTTCTTATGACTATGAGATTATGCAACTCCCGTTTGCCGGAGGAACACTTTGTGTGCTACCAAACATCACAATGTAACTGGTGATTATAAAGGTGCTCTACAGGTGTCTCCAAAGGTACTGTTGGGTTGGCGTATTTCGAGATTAGGATTTGTCACTCCGATTGTCGGAGAGGTATCTCTGGGCCCTCTCGGTAATGCACATCACTATAAGCCTTGCAAGCATTGCAACTAATGAGTTAGTTGCGGGATGATGTATTACAGAACGAGTAAAGAGACTTGCCGGTAATGAGATTGAACTAGGTATAGGATACCGACGATCGAATCTCGGGCAAGTAACATACCGATGACAAAGGGAACAACGTATGTTGTTATGCGGTCTGACCGATAAAAGATCTTCGTAGAATATGTAGGAGCCAATATGAGCATCCAGGTTCCGCTATTGGTTATTGACCGGAGACGTGTCTCGGTCATGTCTACATTGTTCTCGAACCCATAGGGTCCGCACGCTTAAGGTTACGATGACAGTTATATTATGAGTTTATGCATTTTGATGTACCGAAGGTTGTTCGGAGTCCCGGATGTGATCACGGACATGACGAGGAGTCTCGAAATGGTCGAGACATAAAGATTGATATATTGGAAGCCTATGTTTGGATATCGGAAGTGTTCCGGGTGAAATCGGGATTTTACCGGATTACCGGGAGGTTACCGGAACCCCCCGGGAGGTATATGGGCCTTAGAGGGCCTTAGTGGAAGAGAGGAGAGGTGGCCATAGATGGGCCGCGCCCCCCCTTGGTCCGAATAGGACAAGGAGAGGGGGCCGGCCCCCCTTCCTCCTCTCTCTCCTCTTTTCCCCCCTCCGCGAATCCTATTCCAACTAGGAAAGGGGGGAGTCCTACTCCTAGAGGGAGTAGGACTCCTCCTGGCGCGCCTCCTCTTGGCCGGCCAGCCCCCCCTCCCTTGAGACTTTATATACGGAGGCAGGGGCACCCCTAGAGACACAAGTTGATCCACGTGATCATATTCTTAGCCGTGTGCGGTGCCCCCTTCCACCATAGTCCTCGATAATATTGTAGCGGTGCTTAGGCGAAGCCCTGCGACAGTAGTACATCAAGATCGTCACCACACCGTCGTGCTGACGGAACTCTTCCCCGACACTTTGCTGGATCGGAGTCCGGGGATCGTCATCGAGCTGAACGTGTGCTAGAACTCGAAGGTGCCGTAGTTTCGGTGCTTGATCGGTCGGGCCGTGAAGACGTACGACTACACCAACCAAGTTAACGCTTCCGTTGTCGATCTACAAGGGTACATAGATCACACTCTCCCCCTCTCGTTGCTATGCATCACCATGATCTTGCGTGTGCGTAGGAATTTTTTTGAAATTACTACGTTCCCCAATAGGATTATTGTCTTATATGGGCCTAAGCCCATCCATAATCCATCAATCCCCCACCAGATCTCGAGGCACATAAGTTTTTCAACTGTTCCAAACAATGTTTTATATACCAGAATTTTCAGTGGAGATTGTTAAGTTGAACTTCCACCTAGAGCAATAGGATTAGACTTCTTCACAACTGAACAATGGACTATGCCTTGAATTGTCAGTTTGGCATGCAGAAGTTTCGCCTATTGTCAGTTGATACATGGCTGCCAAAGGCTAAACCCCACGGGTGGAGCTTATTATTCATACTCCGTACCTTCTCATGAGCTTCCTAGAAATCACTCAATCTCATAGACTGTGACCAGCAGTCGGGCTCACATAGGTGTGTTCCTCCAAACAATGCTCTGTAGGTTAGCATCTTGCTTACATAAGCTTTGGAACATATTAAGACAAAAGCCAGCTTGCCTTACAGAATTGAGAGTATTATTGCATCTCCAACGGAGTGGGTTAGGTAAGGATACTCTACTCAGTTGACCACTGGATTGTTTTCCCAGGTCCTAATTCATGGGATCTCCGATCACATAGGTTAGGTTACCCCCATGGCAACTTACGTGGGTCTCATGCCCATCTCCCACGATGCATTTTCTATCACAATCTGTGATAGACCTTTCATAAAAGGGTTGCCAGATTTTTAGCAATATGGATATAATCCAATGCTATCACTCCGGAGTTTCTTGATTTTCTCACATATTTCAATATTTTTCTTATGTGCTTTGTGGATTTCATATTGTCCTTTGAACTCTTAGCCTTGGCAATCACAGTTTGATTGTCACAGTTCATAAGGACAGTCGGGACTGGTTTATCAACCACCGGCAAATCCATCAAAATCTCTCGAAGCCATTCTGCTTCGACGCATGATGTGTCTAATGCTGTGAGTTCTGCTTCCATAGTCGATCTCGTTAAGATCGTCTGCTTGCAAGACTTCCAGGAAACATCACCACCACCAAGTGTGAAGACATACCCACTTGTGGCTTTCATCTCATCAGCATCAGATATCCAATTCGAATCACTATACCCCTCAAGTACCGCCGAGTACCCAGAATAGTGAATTCCATAGTTCACAGTACCTTGCAAATAGCGCATCACTCGCTCAACAGCATGCCAATGCACATCTTACGGATTGGAAACAAACCGGCTCAGTTTGCACACATCAAATAAGATGTTAGGACGAGTAGCACAAGCTAGGTACACCAGTGAACCAGCCACTTGAGAATATCTTAGTTGATCTACAGTCGTGCCTTTGAACTTTCGAATCCACACGCTAGGATCATATGGTGTTGCAGAAGCTTTGCAGTCTGAATGTCCCAAACGGCTCAAAATCTTCTCAACATAGTGGGATTGCAAAAGTGTAATTTCATCCTCAGTATTTCTCAGTAGCTTGATATTCAAGATAACATCAGCCATGCCCAGGTCTTTCATCTCAAAGTTATGAGATAGAAAAGCCTTGACCTCCTAAATGACTTTGAGGTGGGTCCCAAATATCAGTATGTCATCGACATACAGACACAGTATAACTCCTTCGCCTCCACCATAGCGATAGTATACACACTTGTCAGCTTCGTTAACAACAAAGCCATCAGACACCAAAGTTGTATTAAACCTCTCATGACATTGCTTAGGCGCTTGTTTCAGGCCATACAGAGATTTCACTAGCTTACACACCTTTCTTTCCTGACCATTTACTACAAAGCCATCTGGCTGTTGCATGTAAATTTCCTTGTCTAGCTCTCCATTAAGGAAAGTCGTCTTAACGTCCATATGATGAACGAGAAGACCATGCGAGGAAGCCAAAGCGAGTAACACTCAAATGGTTGTCAGCCTAGCCACAGGTGAGTAAGTATCGAAGAAATTGTCTTCTTCGCCAAACAGCCCCAAGTGCGCAAGTAAGAGAGTGTAGTTCTTCTATTTTCCCATTGCTCATAGGAAGTAGTCTCATTATCCTTTGCAGGAACTTTGTTGAGGACATGACATGATGTCAATATAGCCTCCCCCACCATGCCTTGGATAAACCCGATGTATCTAACATGGCGTTGGCCAAATCTGTTAGAGCCTCCCCCAAGCTCTGCACAAGTTCATGCGGTTGTGGACCCTAATCTCTGGATGGCAGCTCTCGAACGATGTTGAGGATACACTCTCTTGGTCCTGGGAGAAGGACGGACAGTTCTCCGTTAGATCTGCCTATGCCGCTAGATTCATGGGGCGCATCGTCTCCCAGACAATGGATTTCACCTGGAAGTCGAAGGCGCCCTTGAGGTGCCGCTCTTTCGCATGGCTCGCCCTAAAGAACAGATGTTGGACCTCCGATCGGCTGGCCCGCCGTGGTCTACCTCACCAGGACTCCTGCCCTCTTTGCAACCAAGATGACGAAACCATTCAGCACCTCCTGGTGGGTTGTGTGTTTGCTAAACAAGTGTGGCACTGGCTGGGTGGCCTCACGAACAGACCTGACTTCAAGCCCCATCACGATGAAGGCCTCGGTGACTGGTGCCTCCGTCAGGATCGTTCTTCTGCTCATCGTAGATCCACTCGCGCCAAATGCCTACTGGCCATGTGGTGCATTTGGAAGCACCGTAACGACATCGTGTTCAATGGTGCTTCACCATCACTCACAGCGGTTTCGCTTAGGATTAAGGACGAGGGTGCTCTCTGGGCTAGGGCTGGCCTTATGAAAGACAATGCTATAGGGTTCGAGGTAGAAGACGGTAGGCTGGATCGAGAGTAGTGTCTCGTGTGTATGGTGGTGTCGGTTAACCCCGACATGTAAATCTCTGGTGTAACCGTGGACTCGGGGCTCTCCCCACTTTCTTCTTTAGTGAATGGTATGCACACTCGTGCGTATTCGAGAGAAAAAATCTGTTAGAGTACGGTTTTTCCGTTCGGCAACCTGTTTGACTGGGGTGAATAGGGAGGCGTCCACTCAAGAATAATACCATGTTCCGCACAGAATAAATCAAACTCACTAGAAAAGTACTCTCCACCATGATCAGACCGGACTCGTTTTATTTTCTTCTCAAGTTGGTTCTCAATTTCAGCCTTATAGATTTTAAAGTAGTGTAGAGCCTCATCCTTTGTATTTAACAGATACACATAACAAAATCTAGTGGAATCATCAATTAAAGTCATGAAATATTTCTTTCCACCTTTAGTCAACACACCATTCATCTCACAGAGATCTGAATGTGTGAGCTCTAGTGGTGCCAAGTGTCTCTCCTTCGCATGCTTGTTAGGCTTACGAGGTTGCTTTGCTTGCACACACGCATGGCATTTAGAGCCTTTGGCTAAAGTGAAACTCGGGATTAGATTCATCTTAGCTAGCTACGTCATACAACCGAAATTTATGTGACAAAGACGTGAATGCCAAACCTCACATTTGTTCACATTGGAATGAATTTGGTTCACGACTTTATTACAGAAATCCTCCAGGGAAAGGCAGAACAAACCACCACAATCATATCCTTTTCCCAAAATAGTTCATAACGAGATACGACTACTTTGTTAGACTCAAATACTAACTTAAACCCTTTTTTACATAGAAGGGAGCCACTAACGAGATTCTTCTTGATGACGGGGACATGCTGCACGTTCTTCAGTTGTACGATATTTTCCGAAGTAAACTTCAAATCTACCATGCCAACACCATGAACAGAAGCATGTGAGCCGTTCCCCATCAGGACGGAACAATCTCATGCGACCTGGTAAGAAGAAAACAAAGACACATCAGCACACACATGAATATTGGCCCCAGTGTCAACCCACCAATCGGTGGACTGACAAACTGAAAGTACGGTAAACAGATTACCATACCCATATGCCTCATCATTGTTGCTCAGAGTGACATTGACAGACTTGGCGTCCTGTCCTGTCTTCTTGTACTTATTTGGGCACTTGTTTGCACAATGTTCCTCTGAACCACAAGTAAAGCAGCCATCTCTCCTTTTGTCTTTCTTCTTACCCTTCTTCTTGAAGGTAGTATTCTGCTGGACAGAGTTTTTTCCCTTGAACTTGTGAAAGTTCTTCTGCGCCACATTGGCGCTAGAAGAACCCTCTGCCCCTTTCACGTGTGAGTCCTTTGCTCTCGAGTTCTGCTCAACACTTAGATGACCGATGACATCCTCAATAGAGAATTCACGTCTCAAGTGCTTGAGAGAAGTAGCAAAGTTCCTCCATCCAGGAGGGAGTTTTGCAATAATGCAACCCGCGACAAACTTGTCCGGTAACTCACACTTCAGGAGCTCCAGCTCCTTAGCATCTCACGGGCCTGCTCCAATATAGAACGGTTGTCAACCATTTTGTAATCATGGAACTGCTCCATAGCATACAACTCGCTTCCAACATGGTTGCGCCGAACTTAGCTTCGAGCGCATCCCACAAATTCTTGGCAACGCGCATATGGAGATATGTGTCCACAAGCTTGTCTCCGATCATAGTAAGAACGACTCCCACAAAGATGGTGGTTGCCTCCCTAAACACATTCTCCTGTTCAGGAGCAATTGTTACCGTGGGAGTCACACCATCAACCCAGAACACGTTCGTTGCTGTGAGCCACAAGGTGGTCCTCGTCTGCGAACGCTTAAAATGTGTTCCAGTAAACTTTTCCGGTTTCAGAGTAGCGGCGAAGCCATGAGTCAAAATGTGTCTAAAATAAGGTTTTTGGATTGTTGAAAATATTAGCACTTTCTCGATTAATCTAATCCACGATTAAACAGTAAACATGGCAAGTATAGTATGCATCTCATACCGATACCTCAGCATGTGAGCACGTACAGTACATAGAACCGAAACATCTATGGACATCATATATACGCCCAGCACATGAACGAGCAAATAGGGGATGAACGAGTCATACCCTTCGGTTGGCCAGACCAACGCGGCGGCGACAGCGGCACCCTTGACATCGGCTGAGGCCTTCTTCTTGGCGGCTTCGTCGTCAGTCATGGAGTCGATGCAGGGGAAGTAGTGGAAGCAGATGCGGACGGAGATGGGGACGGATCGGGAGCAGTCGCGTTGAGACGCTCCCTAAAAACTTTATTGTCGTTCTACCGGGCAGGATCTCGAACGACAGGGTTCCGGAGGCACCTGCTCTCCCGACCAATCATGCACGCGGTCGTCGGGATGGGATCGTCGGAAGCAACAGAGTAAGAGGAACAGTAGATGACGGCTAGGGTTGTGCGAAAGGGAGCGAGTGAACTGAGTTAGGGTTTACTCCACTCCTGACCGGCAAAAATAAGCTTCGGCTCGTTCTCGCAACCCGCGGCGCGCGCGCGTCGAGGCGAGGCGGGCGGCGGAGAAGGAGAGGCGCGCATGTACAACTCATATTCCCAAGCTTCCAATAGCAAGTGATGGAGCAGTTAGAGGTCTCATTCTTCTTACTGTAGGAGTATGGTACTAAACTTTCCACACTTTTCATCACTTGCCGTACACATGCATGGGCCTTACAGATTAATTAGGGGTTATTGTCTTAATGGGACTAATCCCATCCATAATCCATCAGGGGAAAAGAAGGCATGTTAAAAAAAAAACAAATGTTCAAAAAAGAAGGTGGAGAAGAAGGCACTTGCCACGTTGCAGGAGAGACAGGCCTTGTCATCATGTTCTCTTGCAGAGAGAGGCCCCGAGACGAATGATGCTTAATCTTATCTGCATACGTGCAGCGCTGATCATCGATCATGTAGCGGCAAGGGCCTCCTACCTTGTCATGTCTATCTCTGTACGCTTCTTGGATGGTCCATGGCATAAGTGGGATATGATCGAATGGCCATATGCTCGCTTCGTATGTGTGGGGCAAATCCTGATAGGGGTATGATGGTACCATGTATGACTGTCTATGCATCATATTTTCCTTCCCCGAGTTCTCTCAATCACATTTTGGGTGACCAGAAAATGGCAAACGTACCAGGCATGAGAGAGATATGGTCCGCTACATCTTTCTGATAGGCCTAAACGTACTAGTGCGTCACCGATGATCGGGGATTCCATCTCTAATCTTCTGCAGAAAAGGAATGCACGGTTGATGGACGGCAGAGGGGTGCTCATGTGGATCGCACAATAGGGGCCGCAACCCCAGAGGGCGAGAACATATGATTGGAGCTGTACACTGGTATGTACTAGCAGCGTTATTGCACCCAAGATACTTGACTTTAAGTGGTGATTTGTTAACGTTGCCGGGTGCCCAGCACAAGTGAACAGGCTGTGCTAGCAAAGGAGCGGACGACGAGCCCTGCATACAGCCGAATCTCATAATAGAGCCCCTCCAATGTATTGCTTCAGTTGAACACACCGGGAAAAGCCCTCAACATATAAAAGTTGAGATTCTTTTGTCCTGGTTTACACGTACACTTCAGCAGATGTATTTTTACATTTGAGCAGAGTTATCAGATGTCACTGGACAGGGACACGAGTGATCGATCCCTCTGAGCTCCCGTCCATATGATATATAGTACTACCCTACTGGTAACACACTTGTCAATTGGCATGGTGATGACAGAGCTTAAACAATGTTTGCACCGAGAAGTTGAAGCCCCTCCTCCCCGCCAGGCGCCAGGCTGTGCGAATGAGACTATGAGAGGCTGGCTTGCTTCCGGGGAAATGCAAGATGATTCTTTTTCTTGGAAAAGATGAAGCGAAGATGTAATGCAAGGGGGCAGAACGTGCGTGATCTTATCCCCACATCTTAGCATCCCTTGCTCCCGGGCAACCCCAAAAAGAGGTCAACAACAACCAACCCCAAGGCCAAGGCCAAGGGCGGGGAAGGGGAAGGGGGCCTATGCATTTCTGGGTCCATACGCCGTCTTTCTCAGCCATTAGACACGCCCAAAAACCACGTCACTGTTCACTAAGCAAACATCTTATAGAGAACACACAAGAAAACACCACACCGGTCTCCGTCTCGTTTCGGTTTTCAGCACGGCCTCCTCCTCATCATCATCCTTCTCTCCAGAGCCCGAACAAGCCCGTGCCTCCACCCAACACGGCGGCCGCACCGCACCTACCACCCGTGCGTGCGTGCGTGCGCGCGCACCAATCCAAGCCGGCTTCCCTTTAGACCCAACATCGCCGAGATAGTACGTACATTGGATTGGCATGTCACGTACAAGGCCGGTGGGCGTGGCCCTTGGCGATCACATTTGGGGATTGGCTTTCCTCCTCGCGCGTTGGCGTTGGCGGGGGCGGTCGGTCGTGCTCGGGCGACGCTGACACGCCAACCGCCGGCCGGTAGGGCCAGCCCACCAGAACCCGGCGCCTCCTGCAAGTGCACGCACATCCATGGATCCATGGCGATCGAGGACCACCCCGTACGTGTCTCCATCGGTCGACTGCTCCTAATAGAGTATTGCGATACGGCACTTCAAGGGCAGGCAGAGGGGACGGCAGCGTATACTATCAAGGGTTCCAGAAAGCCACCAACATTTTGTCTCTCTAGCTTAGCTAGCCTTCTTCTACTCTGCCGTCCCGAGACAAGGAACTGCCGGAGCGACGGCAAGAAAGGTATCATTCATGGCTTTGGGCAACAAAAACACAACCAAAACTACGTTCGGCGCTGCTAGCTAGCCCGATCTGTAGAAAAGCCAAGCACCTGCAGGCATGCCAACCAGAAAATACTCTCTCGTTTTTACTCGGCCAATCTGTGTGCGCTGTCCGTACGTGCTTCAGTGTCACGAGCGAATCCAACGTTAGCAGCTGTTCAAATCAAAACGGAACAAATGTTTGTTTCTTGGGTCCTCGCAAAAAGAAAAAGAAAAGGGCGGCCAAGAGGACGTTAGGTGCACCAGAACTCTAGCATACAAACAGAAATGCAATCAGATTGGAGTGATTAGCTTAGCGTTGGCTTTACGAATGATCAACACTGTACTTTCTTATCTTATCTATCATCTAAAAGAACCGAACACACTGTACCTTTGGGAAACGGAGCTCGGAGAGGAATTTATACCGCGGAACGGACCACAAGGAACGCATCATCAGCAGATGATTTCTGAACCCTAAATGACACAGCAAGAAAAAGCAAAGAAACCAACACGTGAAAAGGTGGAAATGGGCGTCGGTTAGACCGTCACCGTCACGCATATCACACCGGAGCGCGCCTGGCGAGGGCGGAAACCGACGCGTGTGGCGGGCACCCAACGGGGACGTGCCCTTCACCACCTCCCCTTCCGTCGGGTCGGGTGAGTGGGACGACGGCGAGTGGAGGCTCGGGTACGATACGATTGATTCCAGGGAACAAATGACACGAAATGTTCCTTCTACAACGTTCAGCAATAGCAATAGCAGTAGCAAAGAAACATATGGTTGGACGCACGTATCGGGCGGGAGGTCGACAAACAGATACCAGATGCTTAGTGGGAGCTGGCAAGGAAAGTGAGATGATGAGGAGACCTTTTAGCAGGCCTCTATATACCAGGGATGAGGTGCTGATGAAGGGCTCGGGACAAAAGAAGAGAGAAGAAAATGTTTGATCAACGGAGAGGGAAAGCACAATAATGATTTGCAAAAGAAAGAATAAAGCGGCGAGCCCAGCAAGTGGCGAGTGAGGCCCCACCGGAAAGGGCCTCGAAAAGGAGGAGACGGGCGCGCGGTAGCTCACAAGTCCCGTGTTGCTCGCCCGCTGCAACCCTCCACGTCCTCCCCCCGCACCGCCCGCCCATCCATCATCTTTCAGTCGTCGGGTCGGGAGCTTAACGGAAACGCTCTCCCTATAATTAACTGATGATGAATCCATCGGCAGATCGCGAGTGCTCAGGCTCGAAATGGTTGTTGGTGTCAGCCGCCGTAGTGCACGAGCCACAAAGGGAGGATTCCAAGTTACTCATGTCTGCCAGCGATTTCGACATGAGCCATCCCTCCCAATGAACCGGTCCATGGAGTAGGAGTGGTAGGACACTTCTCTTCTGCCAGCAGCGTTAAGGCTTGTGCAGGTGTTGCATTGGACCGGCTGACCCTTCAGGGGGATGGATGGTGCGAATTCAATTGATTGATTGCCACCGTTTGCCAGAGCACCAGTACAACAGACCAAGCCACCAAACCAAACAGCAGGGAGTGAGATACTATTGCCATTTAAGGGGAAGACGAACAACAAATGCTCGCAAAGTCTGTTTCTCTCCCTCCCTCTGCTTTTATTTATTTATTTATTTATATCATCATCATCATCACCATCACCATGATGCCATGATGAGGCTGCAGCTCTGTAGAGTGTATGGTATGATACAAATGACCTTTTTTGTAGCACCAAACAATCGACCAAAAATATGTGGGACGAACACGAACAATCTAAGAGTGGCACAAAACATTTAATTCAACAGAAGAAGAAATTGAAAGAGAACGGGAAGGAGGAGAAAAAATATATAGGTTTTTGAACATGTAACGGTGACCAAGAATTAGAGCTCAGGATTTATACGGGTCGGCGAAAGAAGGAAAAGAATCTTTGTAGTAGTAGTGTTGTTTGCGGTTGGTTGGTTACCGGGACGGCTCCACGGCGGCCGGGCCGTACAGATCGAACGGCGCCCAGAGCGCGTCCAGCGGGCACGGCCGCCCGCCGCCCAGCCGCGCCCACGGCTTGCCGGACCCCGACCAATGCAGCAGGCTCACCGGCCCCGGGTGGAGGTCGCGGCAGCTGCCCAGGATGTTGTCGCCGCCCAGGCCGTGCTGGTTCCACCGGTGCTCGATCGCCGCCACGTGCCCCGCGAACACCAGCAGGAACGGCGGCAGCGACCCCAGCTCGTAGATGCGCCCGGGCGCCGACTTCTGTATCTCCATCCACCGCTCGATAAGCCGGGTGTAGCCCGCGCGCCGCCACCGCGCCAGGTCCAGCACCATCACGCCCGTGTTGAAGTAGCACGGCCGCCTGCCCTCGAACGTCCCGGCGAACTGCTCCTCCGACCAGAACCGGTCGGTGAAGTACTTGGTGAAGTTGGCGTGGCAGTACTCCGGCGCGCCGACGGTGCGGCCGCCGAGGTCGGTGCGCCAGAGCTTGGCCACGTCGTCGACGAGCACGAGGTCGGAGTCGAGGTAGATGACGCGGCGCACGCAGGGCTCCAGGAGGTCGGCGAGGTAGTTGCGGGCGTAGTTGAGCGGCTCCTCCAGCGCCTGGCGCACCGACGACGAGATGAGCCCCCGGACGCGCGCGGGGTCGAAGTAGTAGACTTTGAACCGGAGCTGCGGGAAGACGGCGCGGACGAGGTCGCCCAGGCTGGGGTCGGAGACGAGGAAATGGAAGAAGACGCTCTCCGGGCACATGGCGTGCTGGACCACGGAATGGACGGCGGCGACCGAGCCCCTCAGGTAGCCCTCGTCCAGAGTAATGGCGATGTGGACGAGCGAGGGGTCGCAGACATTGCTGCCGGTGGCGTTGCCGCAGTCAGCGGCATTGCGGAAGGACGGCGCGCGGCGGAAGGGGAGGCCCCTGGCCCCCCCGGCGATCTGGCCGGGGAAGCGGACGTGGCTGTCGAACTGCGACGACCGGATGGCCTCGGCGGGCGGGAAGGACTGCAGCGACGGCGAGAGGACCACCATCAGCATGGCGGCGGAGAAGAAGCCGGACAGGCGCGCTGCCCATAGCATCGCGCTCCGCCGAGTGCGCTGCCACCGCTTGCTGGCGCCGGGCCGGCCACGGCTGCTGGTCGACCACCCCAAGACGGCGTGCAGGTGGGCGATGGCGTCGTCCAGCGGCAGCGTGGCCAGGGCTGGGGGCTAAAAGGGGGCAGCTCGCGGCAGAGTCAGCGCGGATACCTCGCCTCCTCCTCCTTCCTCCTCCTCCTCCTCCTCCTCCTCAACTGGATCGCCTCGTGGTTTCTTGGCTGGCGGATCGGCGCGTGGAGTGGGGGAGAAGCGAGAGGGCATCCAGGCGAGGCGTGGTAATGGGGAGTGGGGTTGAGACTTGAGAATAGGAGGCGACGGCACCCACCAACCCACCGCGGCCACAGGCGAGCGCGAGGCGAGGCGATTCCCCCGTGCGACTGCTCGGCTTTTTCTGCAGCGGCGGTGGCGTGGTGGCGGCGGCTTATTGTATCTGCCGCTTCGGTTTTATTACTTGTGCGCTCTCTGATTTTGGGGATTCGGGGGGTTATCTCTCTCGCCGTGCCCTCTTTTCCTCCCGCCTTTGAGAAGAGCGGCTCCGTGGGGGAGGAGAGGACGGGAGGCAGCTCGCCTGGGTCAGCGGCAGCGGCTCAGCTCACGAATCACTTTGCTCAATTTTACCACTACTCCCACTTGCTTTTTCAGATTATAATTGTTTTCCGAACCAGATTTTGTATTTCATGCCACATTTCTGCGCTGTTTTGCAAATTTGTTAGAGTGCGGCTAGGTCTCACTCAAACGATATAGTATATAAGAAGAAGAGAAAAAACGAAAACAACTTTTTTTTGCATGAATATCCATGCAAAATCAAAGGAAGATAGTATCGACTGAGACATAACGAAGTCTCAGACTTAGCAAAATTGGATTTGTTAATACTCTCTCCGTTCCTTTATATAAGGTGTATTTGTATTTCGATAAAATTTCATAATGTAAGATGCATTTCTTGTAATTCCTTATAATTCCCTTGCTACCCCTTTAGAAAAAAGGGAAAGTATCTATTTCCCGATTGTCTGTATCTCTCCTTGTAGCAAAAAAAAGGAAAATATCTCTCTGTCGATTGCATGTATCTCTTACTTTCCTAGACTAATTAATTTACTTGCCACTAACCAATAGATTTGCCAAGGGTAATTTGGTCTTAACATGTCTATAATTTTGTGCCTTGGTGACCGTGCCGAGAATAATACATCTTACATAAAGAAACGGAGGGAGTATGTAGCATTTGATTTTTTTGTAGATATATATACACCGCATATTAAAAAATGGTGTTTTACATGGTATTTAAAAACAAAAGTGTTATCTGGCGAACGTTCGTTAGGTGGTAATCCCGGCGAATGTATTCCCTGCCGTTGCACGAATCTTGGCTAACACCGTGTACGCTCTCTTTGTATTATCCAAAAATTAGATGAACAATGTGCACGATGGAGGTTCGAACTCCCGACATTTTGCTAAGGTGGCGGGCACGATATCCAATGGACCGAAGGATGAAGAAAATACATCCTACCACCTAGGAGTAATTACCCCACATGTCTCATATACTATCATGTAGTACTATATATATTACATTATCACTCTAAATATGTTTATATACTAAATCTAAGATGTTTCAAAGCAAGTTACATGAAAAAATTTGTATATGAGTCCATAGTTTTGGTTATATTTGTGAAATACGTACATATTTGTATCTAAAAAAAGTATGCTCAAAATATGATAAATACTACCTAAAATAGTATATATACTACCTAAACATTGTTATATACTACATAATACACATACATACTCTCGGTTTTGACAGATACTACATACAACATACAAAACGCAAGTGATGGTAACTACCAGTGATGGTAGGAAACATTTTGTCATATAAGAGGATGTCATTTTTATTATTGAGAGGGCGGCAATTTGTAAAAACCCAAAAATCCCGAATTTTAATTACTGAGAGGACGACATTTTTATTATTGAGAGGGCAGCAATTTTTTTATTTAAGAGGATGGCATTTAAATTTTTTCTAAGGCTGGCATTGTCTTTAACAGGATGTCATTTTATTATTAACAAAAGTGATTTTATTATTATTAATGGCATGCTAATTTTCATTGACCTTGGCAATTCATGTGCGTGTGTGGTTTTTCATTACTAAATTTAAAGAGGATGGCATTTTTAGTTACTAAATTTAAAGAGGATGGCATTTTTAATTACTATAAGAGGATGGAATATTTATTTATTAATAGGATGACATTTTTACTATTGATATGATGGCATTTAATTTTTGAAGGGGGTGGTATTTTTATTTTTGCAAAGATGGTATTCTTATTTTAATGGGCTAGCATTTTTATTATTAAGGGCATGCCAACTTTTTATTGACCATGGCAATTCATGTTGTGTGAATTTCTTTTGTTTTTTCACAAAACGAGAATATATAATCTAATTTTGGGGCTTATCAAAATAAAACATTTTTTATGTAGAGGATGTTAGTTTTTAACGTTTAGCATGGCATTTTCATTTTGTAGATCACACTACTTTTTTATCATACTCATTGCAAATTTATAAATTGAAGATATGGTAGTTCTTATAAAGTAGAATGACATTTTTCTTACATAAATTAAATCATGACATTTTGGGTTTTTTCTTCCCTTGCTAAGATTTTTTTAAGAAAAAGGAGTTAAATGGGCTTTTGGGAACGATGGGTCGTGCCACAGCGAATAAATCGCTAGAGGTTCCTATATGGCGCTTAGGTGCTGCTATTTTGTTTTATGTTTTTATGTTTCCCATCCCCTAAAAAATTAAAAATAAGAATACCATCGTTGCAAAAAATTAGAATGACATTCTTATTTCATGTTTCTATGTTTTTTGCAAAGGGTATTCTTATTTTAATGGGATGGTATTCTTATTCTCATTTCCATCTTTTCTTCTTTGTTTTTCTTTTTGCATTTCTATGAACTTTTTTTAATCTTGAACATTTTTTATAAGTGAATTAAAAAATGTTCATGAATTTGAAAATTTGTTCACCATAATTTTTTAAAATATTCATGAAATTCAAAATTCATCCGGTTTTCAAAAATTTATCCGATTTTTCAAAAAAGTGATCTTGAATTGAGAATTTGTCCATCAAGTTCAAAAAATGAAAAAAGAATCATCTAATTCAAAAATGTTCATCAAAATTTGTTCACCATGATTTTTAAAAATATTAACATGCAACGGTCAATTCTCTGCACGCAATGGTATTGATTATCAAATAAACATCAAGTTTCTTGTTTCTCCCCGCCTTGGTCGCCGGTATGGAGGAAGTTTGAAAAATGCTTGTTTTCACATCTGGACGCTTCAACCCATGTGTGTAATTATGACATTGAGAATTGCGTAACCGTGGGAATTTAGAGCGACTAGGTGCTAATAATTGTAGTTGATATATCAGTATTCTAACCGTCTGCCAAGGCGGTTAGATAATCCGTCAATCCCCCGCTTCAATTGTCATTCCTCTTCTCTGCATACCCCGCTTCAGTGTCCATCATCTTCATCGTCTCGGCCGGCCGTGCTACACACTTGCACACACTCTGCAATCTCACTTTCTCGTGGTTTGTATACATACCGCAGCCATGTCGAGCGGCGACGAGGACGACAGTTTCACCAGCAGTGTGGCGCTCGATGATAGGTCAATATCGAAATCATCCCGCTCGTCTTCCATTAATTCGGCGTCGAGCCCAGATGATGCGGAGCATCCTACGGACATCATCATGTCAAAAGTCCGTTTGCCAAGTGATACGTGTGACATCTACTTCACATACATAAAGGTAAATCATGTCCTTTACACGTGTCCGCTTGACCCCTTCGATGATGGTATACTACTTGATACTTCTCCCACGTGCATTGATGTCCACTACACAATTTGTTCTTGTAGACTCGTGTTGGGCCTCCAAGCGCAGAAATTTGTAGGACATTAGCAAATTTCCCTCAAGTGGATGACCTAAGGTCTATCAATCCGTGGGAGGCGTAGGATGAAGATAGTCTCTCTCAAACAACACCGCAACCAAATAACAAAGAATCTCTTGTGTGCTTAACACACCAAATACAATGGTAAATTGTATAGATGCACTAGTTCGTTGGAGAGATGGTGATACAAGTGTAGTAATGATAGTAGATATTGATTTTTCTAATAGGAACAATAAAAATAGCAAGATAGCAAGTGAAAAAAGTGAGCACAAACGGTATAGCAATGCTTGAAAATAAGGCATAGGGTTCGTACTTTTGCTAGTACAATCTCCCGACAATGCTAATATAATTGGATCATATAACCATCCCTCAACATGCAATGAAGAATCACTCCAAAGTTCTTGTCTAGCAGAGAACATAAGAAGAAATTGTTTGTAGGGTACGAAACCACCTCAAAGTTATCCTTTTTGATCGAACCATCCAAGAGTTCGTACTAAAATAACACCAAGTTATCTTTTTCGACCGATCTATCTAAGAGTTCGTACTAAATAACACCAAATGATACACATCAACCAACTCTAATGTCACCTAGATACTCCAATGTCACCACGAATATCGGTGAGATGATTATATGATATGCATCAAACAATTTCAGATTCATAATACTCCACCCAACACAAAGAACCTCAAAGAGTGCCCCAAGATTCCTACCAGGAAAACAAGGATGAAAACATCCATCAACCCCTATGCATAGATTACCCCAATGTCACCTTAGGTGTCCACGAGTTGAGTACCAAAACAAATATCAAGTGAATCAATATGATACCCCATTGTCACCACGGGTATTCATAGCAAGACATACATCAAGTGCTCTCAAATCCATAAAAGTATTTGATAGAGAGGGAGAAAAACCATATGATCCAACTATATTAACAAAGCTCGCGTACATCACGATTGTGCCAAATCAAGAACACGAGAGAGAGAGATAGATAGATAGATAGAGAGAGAGAGAGAGGGAGAGAGATTAAACACATAGCTACCGGTACAAACCCTCGTCCCCAAGGGTGGGCAACTCCCTCCTCATCTTGGTGGCCGCTAGATGACGAAGATGGCCATCGGTGATGATTCCCCCCGCCGGCAGGGTGCCAGAACAGGGTCTAGATCAGTTTTTCATGGCTACAGAGGCTTGCGGCGGCAAAACTTTTGATCTAGGGTAATTTTTGGGGGTTTCTGTATTTATAGGGCTTTTTGGCGTCGGTCTCACGTCTAGATGGGCCACGAGGTGCCCACTACCCACCAGCCCACGATCAAGGCCCCTAGCGCGCCCTGGTGGGTAGTGGCCACCTCCTTCACCTTCTGGTCCTCCCACGAAGCTTCTAGTGCCTCTTTTGTTCCAAAAAAATTTGTCAAAAAGTTTCGTTGCATTTGGAGAACTTCTATTTCTGCACAAAAACAACACCACGGTAGTTCTGCTGAAAATAAAGTTAGTCCAGGTTGGTTCCATTCAAATCATACCAAAACCATATAGAACTATTGTAAACATGGCATGCATACTTCATAAATTATAGATACGTTGGAGACGTACCAGGATCCCCAAGCTTAATTCCCGCTTGTCCTCGAGTAGGTAAATGATAAAAGAAATAATTTATGAAGTGTGTGAAAGGGCATTTCCCTACTTTATGTTTTGGATGATGATGACAACCCTTTGTGGTCTAAACGTGTGCTATATGTTTCAGGTTCTCGATGCTTAGGCTTACATCGGATTGCTATTACCTCTCGAAGGAAAAGATCGAAGACGTGTCCTCTACGTTTTTATTTTCTTTGGTCGTAGAGTACCCGTACTATCAAGAGGGAATCCTCATTAGGAAGCTCTGGGGGAATCAGTTCACGTACACTTTTCTCACCCTCTCTTTGCCTTCCTCAGGTGTGTGTGTGAGAGAGAGAGTTTTCCTTGCCTCTTCCCCTCTTTCCTGCTCACTGTTTCTGCCCAGCGATTGTATCGCTCTCTGGAGCGGTTGTACCGCTGGGTCTTGTCGCTCACCAGCTTTTGCTCGAGCGGTTGTACCGCTGCCTCCGGGCGGTGGTACCGCCACCATGCTCTGCAACAGCTAGGGCGGTGGTTCCATCCATGTACCGCTCAAGTACCGCTCTCGCCTCTGGTTTGATGCTGTTCTTGGGCGGTAGTGGCCCGGTTGGTCCGGTCGTTCCACCATGACCGGTACCACCGGTGGTCCGAGCGTTTCTTCCGCTCAGAACTTAGCCGCCCAAGAGCTCAAGGCCATGCGGTTGTTCCGGCCAGGCACCGCCCAAGTACCGGTCAAGCTCCTGTTTTGATGCGGTGGTTGTGCGGTAGCCAGGCGGTTAGTCCGGTTATCTTTCTTAGCCGGTACTACCGCCCGCCTGTCCGGTTGTACCGCTTGGTAGGGTTCTGCTGTTACACCGTGAGTCCCGGTTGTACCGGGACGAGGACCGGGTTGTACCGCTGCAGTGCAAAAACGCAGTAACGGTTGGAAATGTGGGGAGACTAATTTAAGGGGGCTTCTCCCACCTACCACTCCACCTTTGACCTCTCTCACTCCACCATTGATGCCCTTCAAGCTCTCTTGCCCGATCTCTCTCTCTAGCCACTCAAACTTGTTGATTTGCTAGGGATTGAAGGAGGAGACCTAGATCTACACTTCCACCAAAGGATATTTGGTTCCCCCATACTTTCTTGTGTGGATTTTGTTACTCTTGGGTGTTTGAGCACCCTAGACGGTTGAGGTCACCTCGGAGCCATATTCCATTGTGGTGAAGCTTCGTGGTTTTGTTGGGAGCCTCCAATTAAGTTGTGGAGAGAGCCCCAACCTTGTTTGTAAAGGTTCGCTAGCCGCCTTCAAGGGCACCAATAGTGGAATCACGGCATCTCGCATTGTGTGAGGGCGTGAGGAGAATACGGTGGCCCTAGTGGCTTCTTGGGGAGCATTGTGCCTCCACACCGCTCCAACGGAGACGTACTTCCTCTCAAAGGGAAGGAACTTCGGCAACACATCCTCGTCTCCACCGTCTCCACTCTTGGTTATCTCGTGCCTTTATTTAAGCAAGCTTACTTGTTTCATATCTCTTGCTTGCTTGTGTACCTATCCTCGTTGCATCATATAGGTTGCTCACCTAGTTGCATTTCTAGACAACCCATTTTGATGCAAAGTTTAACTTGTTAAAGAAAAGCTAAAAATTGTTAGTTGCCTATTCACCCCCCTCTAGTCAACCATATCGATCCTTTCAATTGGTATCAGAGCCTCGTCTCTTTATTAAGGACTTTACCGTCCAAAGAGTATGGTTGATACCATAGACGGTGTGGAGGAACACTCCTGTGTGAATCCGATCTCATCTACGGGAGATGGGGGAACTTCGGTCTCTCATGAGGAGTTCAATGTGGCCTTGGAGACATTGAAAACCTCCATGACGACCGAAGTCGAAAGCATGTTTACTAAATTTCTTGAGGGGCTTAAACTATCCACCGCACCGTTGAAAGTGGGTGATCCCGCCAACAAGGTGACGGATGCTATCCCCGACAAGGGGGAAGCTAGTAGTGAAAAGGCTCCTTCTTCTAGTGGCAAGAATGGCACCAGCATCTTTGCCCATGTGGAACCACCACTTGTTTATGGTGGACCGGTTCCTTCCACTCATTTGAATCATGCCGGTCCTCCCCCTAAGATTGTGAAAAATGAGGATTTTGATTCTTGGGTTTACCGCTTTAAACGTCATTTAAATCATGTGAACACTAACCTTTGGAGAATCATTGAAGAAGGTTTCTATCCACATGATCCAAGCAACTTCACTCCTCGAGAAGCCGCGGACAATCAATTCAATGAGAATGCTCTCTTCATCATTCAAGATGCTATTCCACCCGAAGACCTACCTCATCTTCGTCCTTTCACCTTGGCCAAATATGCATGGCATTGTGTCGTGTCTCTCTACAGGGGAAGCGCAAGCATTCAACGCTCCAACTATGAAGTGGTACAAGATGAGGCCGATGAGTTTGCAATGAAGGAAGATGAAGAACCTCGTGAGCTCTATCGGAGAGTAACCAAACTCGCGGTCTCACTACGAGATCACGGGAGCAAGGACACGGATGACAATTGGATCAAGCGCAAATTCCTCAAGGCAATGATGCCCTATCACAAGGCCATGTCCTCTGTCATTCGTCAAAGACCGGACTTCCACACTTTGACCTCAAGCGAAGTGTTGGATGAGTTTGTGGCCATGAACATTTTGGACAAGACCGCCGACAATGCGGTGCTCCATTCTCAACGGGCAAAGAAGCCTAACCTTGCATTGAAGGCCAAGCTCATAGTGGAAGACGAAGAAGAGGAAGAAGAGGAGAGCAACCCCGAAGATACGAAGTATGCATATCATGAACACATGGCACTTGCTTCAAGGCAATTTTGGAGCAAGAAAAACTCAAGGCCAAACTTTAGCAAAAACAACTCGAGTGGTACAAGGGGCAAGCAACGTGTAAGGACTTGCTACAATTGCGGCAACGTGAGTCATTTCGTTGCGGAATGCCCGTATGAGAAGAGGGAAGACAATGGTGGAAAACTCATCCGAAAGGACAAGGCCAAGTCGTTCCCCAACAAGAACAACTTCACCAAGAAGACTCATCCCAAGGCCTTGGTTGTGCAAGAAGAGTACAATGAGGACGATGACGATGATGAAGATGATGAGTCGGTTGCCATGGCCTCCGTTGCCATTGCAACAACGTCACGGATGTCTCTCTTCGACTCACCCAACGAGAGCATCACCGGCAAGTGGCTCATGGCTAAAGCCACCAACAAGGTAACCTCCAACATCAAAACTACCATCATTAATCATCCTTCCCCAATGGATAGCATTAATGAATTTGAGGGAGCTAATGTGGAGGCTAACGAGTTTGAGGCCTTTATGGGCAAACTCAAGGGAAAATCCAAGAAGCACTTTATTGCTCTCTTGGAACAACTTGGTGAGGCCAATGACATGATCGAGGCTCACGAAAACACCATCTCTAAGATGGAAGGACATAGTCGTGACTATGCCGATGAGATTTCGGATCTTTCCAATGCTCTTGAGGAAGAGCGTGGTCTTTGTTTGGCTCTTGAGGAGTCACACAACATAGATCATGCTAAGTTAGAGAAAGATTATGATCATGCCCTCGTTATTTCTCGTGTGCTAAATTCCGAGAAGGCCAAACTCAGGGTTGATCTTGCTAGACTCAAAGAGGAGTTTGATATACTTTACAAGGCCCACAAGGCCTTGAAGGGTATTCACGCTAGTCTCAAGGAGTCTCATGATCAACTCCAAGTGAAGCTAACTAAGGAGAAAGCAACTTTTCCTCATATGGTTTTAATTGATAATGCAAATGCTACTAACCCGTGTTGTGAGCATATACATCTTGTTGAGGAAAATGCTAAGTTGAAGGAGCAACTTGAGAGAGGTCTTGCGACTTGCATACAAGGCAAGAAGAACCTCAACGATATCTTGACCAACCAAAAGGGAGGTGTGGCCAAGGAAGGGGTTGGGTACGTCCCCGACTCCAAGAACAAGAAGAAGAATGACAAGACCAAACGGCCTCCTCCTCTCATGCAAACCTTTGTGAGGGAGGGAGAGAGTGCCCCCGAGGAGAAGAAGAAGAACAATGTCAAGAAGGGCAATGTCACCCCTCCCAACAAAGCCGGCGATTTTAATCCTTCTTATGTGTTATGCCGTGCTAGTGATGGGCATGTTTATGCCAAATTTGTTGGTTCTCTTCATGAATACATTGAATGGTCTATTTGGGTTCCTAAGACCCTTGTTAATAACATCAAAGGACCCATTACAAAATGGGTACCTAAAACCAAGCATTGATCTCTTGTAGGTGTTTGCTTCCGATGGTGGATCATGGTTGCTTGATAGCGGAGCTACAAATCATATGACCGGAAGCAAGGACTTGGTGGTGGACGTGCACAAGGTTCCATCTATGCCCACCAATGTCGAGCGGGGTGACGCCTCATCTTCTAAGGTATTGGGACTTGGCAAGGTGGTCATCTCTCATGATCTCACGATCGAGAAGGTCATGCTTGTTGAGTCCCTTGCATACAATTTACTTTCCGTTCGTCAACTTGCAATCATGGGCTTTGCCACTTTCTTTGATATCGATACCGTGGCCCTCTTGTGGAGCAAGACTCTTAAAGTAGCCTTTGTTGGGCATGTTGAGAACGGTCTATATGTGATTAACTTCTCGGAGCGACCCACTAAGACCGCGACATGCCTAATGGCTAAAGTTGATGTGGGATGGCTTTGGCATCGCCGTTTAGCCCATGTCAATATGAGATCTTTGCAAAGTCTCCTCAAGGGGGACCATGTCCGTGGACTAACGAATGTTAGTTTTGCTAAAGATCGTGCTTGCAGTGCCTGTATCGAAGGAAAGCTACATGAGAAGTCTCACCCTCCCACGACTATCATTTATTCAAAGAGGCCTTTGGAGCTCCTTCACATGGATCTCTTTGGGCCTCCATCCTTCGATAGTCTTGGAGGTAGGAAGTATTGCTTGGTGATTGTGGATGGCTACTCAAGGTACACGTGGGTGTATTTCTTCAAGAGGAAGAGCGAGACCCAACAAACCATCATTGACTTTGCAAATGAAGCACAACGTCAACACAATGCAAAGATCTTGACAATAAGAAGTGACAACGGCACCGAGTTCAAGAACTACACCTTGGATGAATTTCTTAGTGATGAGGGAATCAAGCATCAATATTCCGCACCATACACCCCTCAACAAAACGGTGTTGCGGAAAGGAAGAACCGGACGTTGATGGATGCGGCAAGGACCATGATGGTAGAGTTCAAGTCTCCGTACAACTTTTGGGCCGAAGCCATCAACACCGCGTGTCATGCATCCAATCGGCTCTACCTCTGCAAGGGCTTGAACAAGACTCCATATGAGATACTCACCGGTTACAAGCCCAACCTCAAGTACTTCCGGGTGTTCGGGTGTAAGTGTTTCATTCTCAAGAAAGGTGTTCGGTTGTCTAAATTTGAGGCTAGAGCTCATGAGGGCATATTTGTTGGTTATGCTACAAACTCTCATGCTTACCGTGTCCTCAATAAATCCATGGGACTTATTGAGGACACGTGTAACGTGGAGTTTGATGAGAATAACGGCTCCCAAGTGGAGCAAAGTGGCACTTGTGATGTAGGTGATGAAATTCCTCCTCAAGCCATAAGAAGAATGGGTGTTGGTTTTATCCTACCCATTGAGGAACCCCTTGTGGCCGAAGGAGAAGGACAATGCTCCACTAAAGTGGAGCCATCACCAACCCAAGGCCCACACGCTTCCGAAGAAAAAAGTGAAGGCCCTCAACCTCATGAACAAGACCAAGGGCAAGATCATACTCAAGACGGTGTTGACACACCAAGTGATGCCCAAGGTCAAGTTCTCTCCCCCGAGCAAGTTCAAGATCAAGAACAAGTTCATGACGGCGCTCAAGATGATCAAGTAACCGCTCCTCAACTTACCACCGAGGAGGAATTAGAGCGTCGTGCCGCCAAGATTGCATCCAAGCTCTCCACCAAGGATCATCTCATGACGAATGTGCTTGGAAGCTTAAGAAAGGGGGTAAGCACTCGTAGACAATTAGCAAATTATTGTGAGCATCACGCGTTTGTCTCTTGTGTGGAACCCCACAAGGTCTATGAGGCGCTAGAAGATCCGGATTGGCTCAATGCCATGCACGAAGAACTCAACAACTTCGAGCGCAACAAAGTGTGGAGATTGGTGCCAAGGCCAATGGGGAACCACAATGTCATTGGAACCAAGTGGATATTCAAGAACAAGCAAGATGCCCATGGGATTATCATTCACAACAAGGCTCGTTTGGTAGCACAAGGCTACTCCCAAGTCGAGGGTCGACTACGGTGAAACCTTTGCTCCCGTTGCTCGTCTTGAATCCATTCGCTTGTTAATTGCATATGCTTCTCATCATAATTTTAAGTTACAACAAATGGATGTGAAGAGTGCTTTTCTTAATGGTCCCATTAATGAATTGGTTTACGTCAAGCAACCCCCCAGGTTCGAGGATCCCTACTTTCCCAATCATGTGTATCAACTCGATAAGGCGCTCTATGGCCTTAAACAAGCCCCACGTGCGTGGTATGACCACCTTACCGAGTTGTTACAAGACCGTGGTTTTGAAGTTGGGCTAATCGACCCCACTCTTTTTACTAAGAAGGTCAAAGGGGAGTTGTTTGTGTGCCAATTATATGTTGATGATATTATCTTTGGTTCTCCTAACAAAGCTTTCAATGAGGAATTTGCCGCTCTCATGACCTCAAAGTTCGAGAGGTCCTCCATGGGAGAGTTGAAGTTCTTTCTAGGGTTCGAAGTGAAGCAAAGAAGAGAAGGAACCTTCATCAATCAATCCAAATACACTCAAGACATGCTCAAGAGATTCAAGCTAAGTGACGTCAAGCCGGCTTCCACTCCAATGCCCACCAAGTGCCAAATTGACTTAGATCCCAATGGTAAAGTGGTGGATCAAAAGGTATATCGTTCCATGATTGGATCCTTGCTTTACCTTTGTGCATCTAGACTGGACATCATGTTGAGTGTGGGAATTTGTGCACGGTTTCAAGCCGCACCTAAGGAAAGTCACTATGTGGCGGTCAAACGAATCTTTCAATATTTGGCTCATACCCCAAACTTTGGCCTATGGTACCCTAGAGGATCAAACTTCAAGCTTGTAGGGTACTCGGATTCCGATTTGGCGGGAGACAAAGTGGATAGGAAGTCCACTTCTGGAGGGTGCCAATTCCTTGGTTGCTCTTTGGTAAGTTGGTCTTCCAAAAAGCAAAGTTGTGTGTCTCTCTCGTCCACTGAGGCGGAGTATGTTGCCGCCGGTAGTTGTTGTGCTCAACTCCTATGGATGAGGCAAACTTTGAAGGATTACGGTGTCACTTGTGACAAAGTGCCTCTTTGGTGTGACAATGAAAGTGCCATCAAGATCTCTCTCAATCCGGTACAACATTTCAAGACGAAGCATATTGAGATCCGGTATCACTTCATCTGGGATCACATTAGACGAGGAGAGATCGAGCTCAACTATGTCAACACTCATGACAACCTTGCAGATATTTTCACGAAGCCCTTAGATGAAGCAAGATTTCGCGAGTTAAGACATGAGCTAAATATCATTGATTCGAGCAATGTGGCTTGAACCCTTGCACACCCTACCACGCTCAACTTGTTGTCTAGTTTAGGTGTAGGCATGGACATAGGGGGAGTGTTGTTCTCTCAATGAACTCTCCCTCCCCCCATTATGCATAAATTGATTGTGTCTTTCACATTAGCCATATTTGATGGTACTTGTGCTTCAAAGACGAGTTTTGGTCATGGACCCAAGGATAATTCTTCGTGGTGCCATACCAATTGACTCAAACATAGGTGGCCTCGGCCACCGTCCTCTCTTCGGGGAGTTGGAGTTAGCCTTGCTGTTCTCGTGTTGTTTTCTCTCTTTCTCTCTTTGCTCTTTGTGTTAGGTTCTCCTAGGGTGTTGTTTCTCTCCTGTTTTTGTGCCCCTTCTTCCTCCCTTCGGATTGCACTCATTTGATCTTGGCTTGGGCTTAGGTGGTCGGGCGGTACAACCGGTACCACGAGTGGTTCTACCGTTGGTACCGGGTTGTGCCGTCCCAAGGGTTTCCGTTCGGTGCCTGGGCGGTTCCACCGCACAATCCCACGGTAACCCACGTCCGGTACTACCGGTTGTTGCCGTGCGGTAATACCGCTGCCTTCCAGGCACCGGAAGTACCGCCTCCATCCACCGGTCTGTACCAGACGAGCGGTACAACCGCTCCCCTAAGCGGTTCTACCGGGGCGTGCGTACGGGCCTATATATACTTGACGGGGCTGAAGGGTTGTCTTTTTCCCTTCGTCCTCGTTCCTCTTTTTCTTACCCTAGCCGCCGGCCATCTCTACCCCTGCCCCGGAGTGCGTCTCGCGCTTCGGATCCTTGGCTCTCCGTGGATTCTCTCCGTGGAGGCCTTCCGAACTCTTCCCATGGATGGTGGTAATGCCTCGTGTTCTTTGCCTCTAGATTTTTGTTTAGGGTTATTCCTTGCCTAGGGCTTTACGCATCTTTCTGCGTTTAGTGTTCGATCTATGGCTTAGAAGAGTTCTTTGTTAGCCTCCTGTCTTGTTTGCAGCACTTAGAATTCGGAATATTACTTGCGTGATTCGTATGCCTCGGTTAGATCTATCTTCCCTGGTAGTGCCACTGTCAGCGGTTCTACCGCCCCTACGGGCAGTACAACCGATGGAGCGGTACTACCGGTGGAAGATCCGGTACAACCGAAGTATATCAACCACTAAGCACTGTTCTATCTTCTCTGTTGTTGCAACTTGTTCCTTTTCTGCTAGTGGGTGCAATCCTCTCATCCTTGTTGGGTTTTTGTGTGTTCTTTTCGTGTGTGTGTTCAGGTGGCTCTAGTTCTCGCTCTGATCCTCGCAAGACCAAGAAGAGGGCACGAAGGACCTTGCGCCCGGTTGTGTCAGATGATGAAGAAGTTGTGATTCCCACCAAGCTCACTCGCCGTGAAAAGTCTGCAGCTGCTAAGCAACGTGTGGTCATGCCGTTGCATCATTGGAAAGCCAAGGATTGGGAAGCCTACCGCTCAAAGAATCCGTATGAGGTTCCCATTGCTCCCTGTTGGACCACTGTTCAGTTCTGGAATGAGATGCAAGTGCGGATTGTTCATGAACTCTTTGAGCACAACAAGAATAGATATGCCAAGCAGTGGACGATTGATTTTGATCATTGGAGGAACAACATGGAGTATTTTGGTGAGGCGTTAGCTCTCTGCGAGGAGTTTGATCTTGTCAAGATCATGTCAGTCAACTATGACTTTGATGTTCAACTCATCCATCAGTTCTATGCCACGGTTCATTTTGGGGAAGATGATGCGCGCACTCTCACCTTCATGTGTCGCGATGAATTGTTTCACGTCCCTGGAGGGCTTTCTGCAATGCTATTGGGTACGAGGATACCGGTCTGCAAGGAAGGGGTGGCATTCACCCTCATGATTTTCCTGAGTCCATGCCTAAGGAGAAGCTTGCCCCTCTGTACATTCGGGGCCGTGGGATTATTGGAGAATCCAAGGATTTGGAGAAGGTCTATGACATCATGCACCGAGTGTTCCGCAATGTGCTCTTGCCCAAGGTGGGCAATCAAGATGAAATTCATGGCTATCTGGTTGATTTGATGGTTGCTATGAAGACCATGGTGGGGACAGGGGCAACGTTTGATGTGTCAAATTGGCTGTGGCATGAGATGTACAACATGGTCATCTACCGTAAAGTCCCAATCTACGCTCCATTTGTCATGTGCTTTCTAAACTCTGTGTGGGCTGTTCGTCATCCTGGAGAGCTCCTCACTTCTCCAAACAACCTCACTGTTCATGAGGTCAAGCTCCTTAAGAAGAAGAAGCATGCCGAGCCTCGCTTCCCTGGACATGCTCCTGAGGATGTCTATGCTACTTCTGACGATGAGGACTTTGAGCTGGAGCCAGGGGCCAAGCCTTCGTGGGTGGCCAAACTTATTGCCAAGGTAAAGAAGACCTTTTGTCTCCAGGCTGACATCCAGAAGAAGATGTATGAGGCACATGTCAATGAGAAGCTCGCACGGCGTCGCCAAATTGCAATGATGAAGCACCTCAACATGCAGGTTCAGAGTGGCTCTGAGAAGAGCATCACCCCAGAGGAGCGTTGGATCTCTACCCATAGCACCTGGACTGATGATGAAGCCCCTCCCCAGCCATCATCCCCGTTTGCAGCAGCTGACAATGCCATGGAAGAATCTGATCACGACGACGATGACGACTCTGATGATGAAGATCCAGATGTGACTGAGGAGTCAGAGGAGGACGCCTGAGCTTTGGGTCGCTAGCTTCGCTCTTTTCCTTTTTGGTGTCTTGATGCCAAAGGGGGAGAGGGTTCTATAGGTCTCGGGGATTTGCTTGGGTTGTTTTCTCTTGTTCTCGTGTTTTTGTGTTTGTTTGTGGACTTGTTTCGTTCCGTGCTGTGTGTGAGACTTGCTAGACTTGCTACTCCGTTTATTCGTAGGTCTTTATCATTATTATTGCCTCTAAGTATTATATTGTCTATCCTTTTGAGCTCAGAGTGATGAGTCTATAAAATCTAGGGGGAGTCTAGTCCTGAAAGTGTGCCCATGCTTTCTAACAGCTAGTACTTGTTGGGGCACACATTCAGGGGGAGTTCCATCTAGATTTCATTGACTTATCTCTTGCAAATCGTGTTGTTGTCATCATCCACCAAAAAGGGGGAGATTGAAAGGGCATTTCCCTACTTTATGTTTTGGATGATGATGACAACCCTTTGTGGTCTAAACGTGTGCTATATGTTTCAGGTTCTCGATGCTTAGGCTTACATCGGATTGCTATTACCTCTCGAAGGAAAAGATCGAAGACGTGTCCTCACGTTTTTATTTTCTTTGGTCGTAGAGTACCCGTACTATCAAGAGGGAATCCTCATTAGGAAGCTCTGGGGGAATCAGTTCACGCACACTTTTCTCACCCTCTCTTTGCCTTCCTCAGGTATGTGTGTGAGAGAGAGAGTTTTCCTTGCCTCTTCCCCTCTTTCCCGCTCACTGTTTCTGCCCAGCGGTTGTACCGCTCTCTGGAGCGGTTGTACTGCTGGGTCTTGTCGCTCACCAGCTTTTGCTCGAGCGGTTGTACCGCTGCCTCCGGGCGGTGGTACCGCCACCATGCTCTGCAACAGCTAGGGCGGTGGTTCCGTCCATGTACCGCTCAAGTACCGCTCTCGCCTCTGGTTTGATGCTGTTCTTGGGCGGTAGTGGCCCGGTTGGTCCGGTCGTTCCACGATGACCGGTACCACCGGTGGTCCGAGCGGTTCTTCCGCTCAGAACTTAGCCGCCCAAGAGCTCAAGGCCATGCGGTTGTTCCGGCCAGGCACCGCCCAAGTACCGGTCAAGCTCCTGTTTTGATGCGGTGGTTGTGCGGTAGCCAGGCGGTTAGTCCGGTTATCTTTCTTAGCCGGTACTACCGCCCGCCTGTCCGGTTGTACCGCTTGGTAGGGTTCTGCTGTTACACCGTGAGTCCCGGTTGTACCGGGACGAGGACCGGTTGTACCGCTGCAGTGCAAAAACGCAGTAACGGTTGGATTTGTGGGGAGACTACTTAATGGGGCTTCTCCCACCTACCACTCCCACCTTTGACCTCTCTCACTCCACCATTGATGCCCTTCAAGCTCTCTTGCCCGATCTCTCTCTCTAGCCACTCAAACTTGTTGATTTGCTAGGGATTTAAGGAGGAGACCTAGATCTACACTTCCACCAAAGGATATTTGGTTCCCCCATACTTTCTTGTGTGGATTTTGTTACTCTTGGGTGTTTGAGCACCCTAGACGGTTGAGGTCACCTCGGAGCCATATTCCATTGTGGTGAAGCTTCGTGGTTTTGTTGGGAGCCTCCAATTAAGTTGTGGAGAGAGCCCCAACCTTGTTTGTAAAGGTTCGGTAGCCGCCTTCAAGGGCACCAATAGTGGAATCACGGCATCTCGCATTGTGTGAGGGCGTGAGGAGAATACGATGGCCCTAGTGGCTTCTTGGGGAGCATTGTGCCTCCACACCGCTCCAACGGAGACGTACTTCCTCTCAAAGGGAAGGAACTTCGGCAACACATCCTCGTCTCCACCATCTCCACTCTTGGTTATCTCGTGCCTTTATTTAAGCAAGCTTACTTGTTTCATATCTCTTGCTTGCTTGTGTACCTATCCTCGTTGCATCATATAGGTTGCTCACCTAGTTGCATTTCTAGACAACCCATTTTGATGCAAAGTTTAACTTGTTAAAGAAAAGCTAAAAATTGTTAGTTGCCTATTCACCCCCCCTCTAGTCAACCATATCGATCCTTTCAGTGTGAATGTTAGATAGTGCATAAGTTTGATCAATGATAATTTCAATCACTTCTCCTAGCATCATAACAACAACTCTTTCTCATAAAACTTATCATGATAAAGTAGCAATTGAAAACGGAATTTTTGATGTGGAATGCTTCTATCATATTCATCATATACTCTTTTCTTTTGTAGCATGGACATTCGGACTTGAATGATTCGAAGCAATAATCTATAATTTGACATTAAGACATCAATACTCAACCATACTAACAAGCAACCATATCTTTCAAAATATCGACGCTAAATAAAGTTAGCCCTAGCCCATTATGCCTAATCATTGATCTGAAGGAAATATGCCCTAGAGGCAATAATAAACTTGTTATTTTATATTTCCTTATTCATGATAAAGGTTTATTATTCATGCTAGAATTGTATTGATTGGAAACTTAAATACATGCGTGGATACATAAACAAATACCGTGTCCCTAGTGAGCCTCTACTAGACTAGCTCATTGATCAAAGATGGTTAAGGTTTCCTAACCATAGACATGTGTTGTCATTTGATAACGAGATAACATCATTAGGAGAATGATGTGATGGACAAGACCCATCCGTTAGCTTAGCATAATGATCGTTTAGTTTGTTGCTATTGCTTCTTCATGTCAAATTATTCCTTCGACTATGAGATTATGCATCTCCCGAATACTGGAGGAATACCTTGTGTGCTATCAAACGTCACAACGTAACTGGGTGATCATAAAGATGCTCTACAGGTATCTCCTAAGGTGTTTGTTGAGTTGGCATAGACCGAGATAAGGATTTGTCACTCCGAGTATCGCAGAGGTATCTCTGGGCCCTCTCGGTAATACACATCATAAGAAGCCTTGCAAGCAAAATGACTAATGAGTTAGTTACAGGATGATGTATTACGGAACGAGTAAAGAGACTTGTCAGTAACGAGATTGAACTAGGTATGAAGATACCGACGATCGAATCTCGGGCAAGTAACATACCGATGGACCAAGGGAATTGCGTATGTTGTCATAACGGTTCGACCAATAAAGATCTTCATATAATATGTAGGAGCCAATATGGGCGTCTAGGTTCCGCTATTGGTTATTGACCGGAGAGGTGTCTCGGTCATGTCTACATAGTTCTCGAACCCGTAGGTCCGCACGCTTAACGTTCGTTGACGATATAGTGTTATATGAGTTATATGTTTTGGTGACTGAATGTTGTTCTGAGTCTCGGATGAGATCACGAACATGACAAGGAGTCTCGAAATGTTTGAGAGGTAAATATTGATATATAGGACGATGGTATTTGGGCACCGTAAGTGTTTCGGGACGTACCAGGAAGGAATCGGGTCATCGGAAGGGGTTTCGGGCACCCCCCGGCAAGTTATGGGCCTTATGGGCCAAAGGAGGGGACAGACCAGCCCACAAGGGGGCTGGTGCTTCCCCTCCCTTGTTTGGCCAGCCCTAGGGAAGGAAAATGGGGAGGGCTAGCCCCTCCTGCCTTTCCCTCTCATGGAAGAAAGGAAAAGGGGGGGCGCCACCCTCCCCTGCCTTTCTGTAATGCCCCGAGACCGATGTGCCAGGTGTCCTCCAGTTATTCGTTGTTGTTGCCTTGTCTTTGCTTGCGTGTCATGCATTTCATATCATGTCATCATGTGCATTGCATCATCATGTTTTCGAAACTTGCATCCGTCCCGGTCTCCTCATTCCTTCCGTTGTTCGTTCGGAGCCTAGACACACCTGCACGCGCCCGAGGCATGTCCAAAATAGTATTTTATAAGTGGCCAGAAAATGTTCTCGGATTGGGGTTAAAGTTGACATGCGGTGTTGTTTTAGTGTAGGTAGGCCGCCTGCCAAGTTTCATCGCATTTGGAGTTCGTTTGACGCCCCAACGGATAACTATAGCGACATTATAGTCGGTCAAAACGTCGGACGTTTTCGGTCTCCGGAAACCGTGCCGGGCTGCATCTCTCCCCTCTTCTCTCAGACCAACCCGCTCTTCACAATCTGCCAGGCCCTACCTAACCTCTCTCGTCAGCCCGCGGACCTCCTCTCGCGCGCGTCGAAAATTATCCCGGACCCGACCCGGGCAGTCATCTCCGTTGGTTTCGGATCATCCCCAAACATCTACAAAACGTCTCCGTTTTGTTAATTGGACTTCCTAACCTATATTTTCTCAGCCGCCCGATTACAATCGTAGGGACGTGATAGCCCCTACCCTAATCTCATTGCAATATAAATAGTGGACAACTCTAGAAACTAGGGATCATGTCCCCTCCATCCATCCAATCACTCCGCCGCCGCCGTTCCACCAAATCCCCTCGGGATCCCCCGCTCCTCGTTTTCCTCCACCCATCAACCAGGGACCCGAGCTCCTTCTCCCACGCCCACGAGCGCCGAGGCCTTTGCTTCTCCTCACACCGCATCAGCAGCCCCACGCGCCTGTGGATCCCCTTGGCCTTGCCTGAGCTCGCCGGGGAGCAGAGCATGATGATGCCTGATTTCCTGTGCCCCTCTCGATCCAGGAGCCCGAGCTCACCTGCCTGAGGCTGCCATTTTCAACCAGCCTCATCAGAGACCAGCGCCCTGCTGCCTTATCCTCCCAGTTCGATCCGGAGAGGAGCTCCTCCATGAACCACCCGTGCCTTGGACCTACGCCACTACCGGATCCCAACCCCATGCCCGACGATGTCCTACGCCATCGTCGTTGACCACCAGATGAGCATCCCGCCCATCTCTTCTCTTCTCCCTCCTTCCATTCATCTCCCTCTCCCTCACATCGCTCCCTCTGTCTTGGTTTGTCAACAGGAGGAGCCCCGTCGCCAGCAACCTCCTCTGCGCCATGTCGACCGCACCAGTGCACACCTCGTCGCCGTTTTACCCAGCCGCCGTCAAGCTCGCGTCCGGCCCCAATCTCATCTGCCTCCCCCGTCTCGGATCCGGCCTTCCCACGCCAAGTTTGCCGTCGCCACTCCCGTGCATCGCCATGATCTGCAGCCCTGCCCGTCGCTGCTGCTGCCTTGCTTCGTCTGAACCTCCCTCCACGCCGCCAAGTCATTTGCCGCTTCCCCTGCGTCTGTGTGCGAGCACGGAGGATGAGTACGACAGCGCCAAGTTCCGGCCGGTTCCCGCCGATCTCGTCGCTGAACCTCGTGCGTCGCGTCTTCTACCTCGCCTGCAGCCTGTCGCTGCCGTTCTTCTTCAGAACGAGCCGAGTGCAGCGCCTCGCCCACTCGCGTTGACCATGCACTCTCCCATCGCCTCGCTGGGCCACTGCCAAGATCCACCCTCCTTCCCCAGATCCGGCCTGCTGCAGCCTCTTCCCAACTGGGCCTCAGCCCAATGTGAGCCACCCCAGCACCCCACCTTTTTTTTTCTTTTTCTTCTTCTCTGTTGGGCCATGTTCCAGATCCGGCCCGTGTAGGGTTTTTTTAGGATCTGCGATTTAGTTATTTTTTTCCAGAGTTTATAGATTTGCGGTAAAACCCCTAAGCTCCATGCATATCATAACTCACCAACCGGGCATCTTTTGTAAAAACATTATATATGAAACTTGCTTAGTTTTTCATCTAGTTTAATAATATGCAATTTTCATCTATGTTTAAAATGTTTAAAATGATGTTTGCATATATTTTCCCATATTGCCATGTAAAATGCTTTAATTCATAGCTTAATAACCGTAGCTCGGATTTTAATAAACTTTATATGTAAATGGGGTAGAATTTTGCCTAGTTTATCATGGTGGCATCACTTTGCATGTTTAACAACTCTAAAATTGTGTTTAGGGTAGAACAGTACCAAACCTTAAAATATGCATATGGGGATTTTTCCGGACTTGTTGCTTGTTGTTCCGGCCTCATTTAAACTTGCCTAGATAGGTAGTTTTGTTTTGCTTCGCCCTCTTGCCATGTTTAACAACATTTAATATTGATGGGTACATAAACGAGATCGAATATAAATAACTTGAACGTGGTGTTTCGTCAATATGCAACGGAGTTGCATATTGAGCTCCACTTAATTTGTAGGATTGCTTGTGCACTTTGCCATGCCATGCCTCATTAAACCGGACATGCATCATACTTGTTGTGCATCATGCCATGGTTTTGTGGTGGTTGTTTACTATGTTGTTTTCTTCTTTCCGGGTTGTCTTTCTCGTGAGCCTCGGTTCCGTTCCGGAGTTGTGAGGATCCGTTCGACTACGTCCGTTTGTCTTCTTCATGGACTCGTTCTTCTTCCTTGCGGGATTTCAGGCAAGATGACCATACCCTCGAAATCACTTCCATCTTTGCTTGCTAGATGCTCGCTCTTTTGCTATGCCTATGCTGCGATACCTACCACTTGCTTATCATGCCTCCCATATTGTTTGAACCAAGCCTCTAACCCACCTTGTCCTAGCAAACCGTTGTTTGGCTATGTTACCGCTTTGCTCAGCCCCTCTTATAGCGTTGTTAGTTGCAGGTGAAGATTGAAGTTTGTTCCTTGTTGGAACATGGAGATGTTGTTCCTTGTTGGAACATGTTTACTTGTTGGGATATCACAATATCTCTTATTTAATTAATGCATCTATATACTTGGTAAAGGGTGGAAGGCTTGGCCTTATGCCTGGTGTTTTGTTCCACTCTTGCCGCCCTAGTTTCCGTCATATCGGTGTTATGTTCCCGGATTTTGCGTTCCTTACGCGGTTGGGTAATAATGGGAACCCCTTGACAGTTCGCCTTGAATAAAACTCTTCCAGCAATGCCCAACATTGATTTTACCATTTGCCACTTAGCCTTTTTTCCCTTGGGTTCCGCAGACTCAAGGGTCATCTTTATTTTACCCCCCCGGGCCAGTGCTCCTCTGAGTGTTGGTCCAAACTAGAGTCCTGTGCAGCGCCCCCTCGGGGAAACTCGAGGTTTGGTTTTAGTTGTATGGAGCGCTCATCTGAGTGTGCCCTGAGAACGAGATATGTGCAGCTCCTATCGGGATTTGTCGGCACATTCGCGCGGTGTTGCTGGTCTTGTTTTACCATTGTCGAAATGTCTTGTAACCGGGATTCCGAGTCTGATCGGGTCTTCCCGCTAGAAGGAATATCCTTCGTTGACCGTGAGAGCTTGTGATGGGCTAAGTTGGGACACCCCTGCAGGGATTTGAACTTTCGAAAGTCGTGCCCGCAGTTATGGGCAGATGGGAATTTGTTAACGTCCGGTTGTAGAAAACCTGAAGTTGACCTTAATTAAAATACATCAACCGCGTGTGTAACCGTGATGGTCTCTTTCCGGAGGTGTCCGGGAAGTGAACACGGTGTTGGAGTTATGCTTGACGTAGGTTGTTGTAGGATCACTTCTTGATCATAGTTTATCGATCGTGCTTTGCCTTCTCTTCTCGCTCTCATTTGCGTATGTTAGCCACCATATATGCTAGTCGCGTGCTGCAGCTCCACCTCATACCTTTACCTTACCCATAAGCTTAAATAGTCTTGATCGCGAGGGTGCGAGATTGCTGAGTCCCCGTGACTCACAGATACTTCCCAAACCAGCTTGCAGGTGCCGTTGAACCGTGCGGATGACGCAACCAAGCTCAAGGAGGAGATCGATGAAGATCTTGTCCTTTTTGTTGTTTTGTTCTAGTTGATTAGTAGTGGAGCCCAGTTGGGGTCGATCGGGGACCTTGTCGCATTTGGGGTTCTTCTTTTATTTTGGTTCCGTAGTCGAACCTTGATTGTATTTGGATGTTGTAATGCTTTATTCATGTAATTATGTGAAGTGGCGATTGTAAGCCAACTATGTATCTTTTCCCTTATGTATTACATGGGTTGTGTGAATATTACCTCACTTGCGACATTGCTTTCAATGCAGTTATGCCTCTAAGTCGTGCTTCGACACGTGGGAGATATAGCCGCATCGAGGGCGTTACACTTTCTCCTCACTCCAAATAAGAAAGGGGGCGCGGCTTGGGAGGGACCCCAAGTAGGATTCCTCCTACTTGGGCGCCTCCTTTGGCTGCTCTATATGTGGGAGTGAGGTGCCTAGCACACAACAGACAATTACCTAGCCGTGTGCGGCGCCCTCTCCACCGTTTACACCCCCGGTCATATTTCGTAGTGCTTAGGCGAAGCCCTGCGGAGATCACTTCACCATCACTGTCACCATGTCCTCATGCTGCCGGAACTCATCTACTACCTCGCTGTCTTGCTGGATCAAGAAGGCATAGGACGTCACCGAGCTGAACATGTTCAGAACGCGGAGGTGCCGTACGTTCGGTACTTGATCGGTTGGAGCGCGACGAAGTTCGACTACATCAACTGTGTTGTTAAACACTTTCGCTTACGATCTATGAGGGTATGTAGACATACTCTCCCCCTCGTTTCTATGCATCTCCATGGATAGATCATTGTGTGTGCATAAAATTTTTGTTGTTTTCCATGCAACGTTTCCCAGCAGTGGCATCGAGCGAGGTCTATGTATAGATGATATGCACGAGTAGAACACAAAGAGTTGTGGGAGGTGATAGTCATACTGCTTACCACCAACATATTATTTTGATTCGGCGATATTGTGGGATGAAGCAGCCCGGACCAACCTTACATGTCCACGCACATGAGACCGGTTCCACCGACAGACATGCAACTAGTTTTTCATAAAGGTGGCTGGCGGGTGTCTGTTTCTCCTACTTTAGTTGAATCAAATTTGACTACGGATGGTCCTTGAAGAAGGTTAAAACACCAAACTTGATGAAACACCGTTGTGGTTTATGTGCAGGTAAGAACGGTTCTTGCTATAAGCCCGTAGCAGCCACGTAAAACTTGCAACAACAAAGTAGAGGACGTCTAACTTGTATTTGCAGGGCATGTTGTGATGTGATATGGTCAAGATATGATGTGATATATGTTGATGTATGAGATGATCATGTTTTGTAATATCGACAACCGGCAGGAGCCTTAGGGTTGTCTCTTTATTGTATGAAGTGCAAACGCCATGTAATTGCTTTACTTTATCACTATGCGTTAGCGATTGTTGTAGAAGCAATAGTTGGTGTGACGACCTCGACGCAATGATGCTATGATGGAGATAAAGGTGTCGAGTCGGTGACGATGGAGATCCTGACGATGCTTTGGAGATGGAGATCAAAAGCACAAGATGATGATGGCCATATCATGTCACATATTTTGATTGCATGTGATGTTTATCCTTTATGCATCTTATTTTGCCTAGAACGGCGGTAGCATTATAAGATGACCCCTTCACTTAATTTCAAGATAAAAGTGTTCTCCTTGAGTATGCACCGTTGCTACAGTTCATCATTTCGAGACACCACGTGATGATCGGGTGTGATAGACTCTACGTTCACATACAACGGGTGTAAGAAAATTTTGCACATGCAGAATACTTGGGTTAAACTTGACGAGCCTGGCATGTACATACATGGTCTCAGGAAACTGTAGACCGAAAGGTCAAACATGAGTCATATAGTAGATATGATCAACATAGAGATGTTCACCATTGATGACTACCCCATCTCACGAGATGCTCGGACATGGGTTAGTTGATTTGGATTATGTATCACTTAGATAAACTTGAGAGATGTTTATTTAAGTGGGAGTTCATTAGTAATTTGATTAATTAAACTTAATTTATCATGAACTTAGTCTTGATAGTTTTGCATATCTATGTTGTAGATCAATAGCTCGCGATATAGCTCCTATATTTTTTTATATGTTCCTACAGAAAACTAAGTTGAAAGATGATAGTAGCAATGATGCAGGCTGGGTCCATGATCTGAGGATTATCCTCATTGCTGCATGGAATAATTATGTCCTTGATGCACCGCTAGGTGACAGACCTATTGCAGGAGCAGATGCAGACATTATGAATGTTTGGCAAGCTCGATATGATGACTACTTGGTAGTTTATTGCGCCATGCTTTACATCTTAGAACCGGGACTTCAAAAAACATTTTGAATGCCATAGAGTATATGAGATGTTCCAAGAGCTGAAATTGGTATTTCAGACTCATGCCTGTGACAAGAGGTATGAGACCTCTGACAAGTACTTTGCCAACAAGATGGAGGAGAATAGCTCAACCAGTGAGCATGTGCGCAGAATGTCTAGGTACTACAATCACTTGAATCAAGTGGGAGTTAATCTTCCAGATAAGATAGTGATTGACAAAGTTCTCTAGTCACTATCACCAAGCTACTAGAACTTCATGATGAACTATAATGTGCAAGGGATGACAAAAATGATTCCCGAGCTCTTCCCGATGCTGAAATCGGTGATGGTAGAAATAAAAAAGAGCATCAAGTGTTGATGGTTAACAAGACCACTAGTTTTAAGAAAAAAGGCATGAGAAAGAGAGGGAACTTCAAGAAGAATGGCAAGCAAGTTGCTGCTCCCATGAAGAAGCCCAAAGCTGGAACCAAGCCTGAAAATGAGTGCCTCTACTGCAAAGGAAATGGTCACTGGAAACGGAACTGCCCCAAATACTTGGCGGATAAGAAGGATGGCAAAGTGAACAAAGGTATATTTGATATACATGTTATTGATGTGTACTTTACTAGTGTTCATAGCAACCTATGGGTATTTGATACTGGTTCAGTTGCTAAGAATAGTAACTCGAAACAGGAGTTGCAGAATGAATAGAGACTAGTTAAGGACGAGGTGACGATGTGTGTTGGAAGTAATTCCAAGGTTGATACGATCACCATCGCACACTCCCTCTACCTTCGGGAATAGTATTGAACCTAAAGAAAAGTTATTTGGTGTTTGCGTTGAGCATGAATGTGATTTGATCATGTTTATTGCAATACAATTATTCATTTAAGTCAAAGAATAATTGTTGTTCTATTTACATGAACAAAACCTTCTATGGTCATATACCCAATGTGAATGGTTTATTGAATCTCGATCGTAGTGATACACACATTCATAATACTGATGCCAAAGGATGCAAAGTTAATAATTATAGTGCAATATTCTTGTGGCACAACCGTTTAGGTCATATTGGTGTAAAGCGCATGAAGAAACTCCATGCAGATGGGATTTTGGAATCACTTGATACTTGCGAACCATGCCTCATGGGCAAGATGACTAAAACTCCGTTCTTCAAAATAATGGAGTGAGCTAATGACTTATTGGAAATAATACATACTGATGTATGCGGTCCGATGACTGCTGAAGCATGCGGTGTGTATTGTTATATTCCGACCTTCACAGATGAGTTGAGTAGGTATGGGTATATCTACTTGATGAAACACAAGTCTGAAACGTTTGAAAAGTTCAAAGAATTTCAGAGTGAAGTGGAGAATCATCGTAACAAGAAAATAAAGTTTCTACGATCTGATCGTGGAGGCAAATATGTCGGCGTTCTGGGAACGGGGGTCCCCAGACTTGCCTGCCTGCGGCCTGCGGCGTGGCTCAAAGGGGGCCCAGCACGGCCCATCTTCACCAACACAAACCCAAGACCCTCGCGAGGGGCCAAGCCTCGCGAGGCGGACGACGCGAAGCCTCCTCAGGCACGGCCTCATCAGGCTGGCTCACGAGGAGGCGGAGAGATTGAGGCGGGGTACCTCACGAGGTGCCCATGACGCAAGCCATGACAACCCAGGGCGCCGGGCGGGTGCCAGCCTGCGCAGCGTCCTCCTTTCCTCTTTGGTGCAAAGGGGGCAAGCGCAGCTGCGGAGTACCAAGGCATCAGACAAAGGTTGCCATTTCGGTGCAACGAGACCAAGACCA
The DNA here is from genome assembly GCF_003073215.2 of Triticum urartu. Classification (NCBI taxonomy): domain Eukaryota; kingdom Viridiplantae; phylum Streptophyta; class Magnoliopsida; order Poales; family Poaceae; genus Triticum; species Triticum urartu. Next base: position 441,781,385 of record NC_053025.1, on the reverse strand, counting down.
GGAGGACTACGAGACGGAGGTCACCGTGGAGCCCAAGATGGCGTCATCACCAGAGCTTTGCGCAGGCGAAGACTACTTTTTGTCAGGATAGTTGATACTTGCTGTCCCCCTTCAAATTAGCCCGCTATTGTTGGCTCCCTTCTCGCTCAATATTTGGGAAGAGGACCAGGGCCTCTATAAATAGGACCAGCCACCCACGCAGCAAAGGGGGTTCCGGTTCGGTCGAGAGAGAGAGAGAGAGAGAGAGAAAGGTGGCTGAACTCCTCCCAGCAGTTCATCGCCTCAGCCAAGAACAGACCCTCGCGAGGCTGTTCTTCCTTGTATTGTTCATCATCACCAGCCCAAGAGGCAATCCACACACCACACACTGGAGTAGGGTATTACACCACAACGGTGGCCCGAACCAGTATAAACTCTGTGTCTCTTGTGTTGTTCTTTCCTTAGTTCAGATCCTAGCACGGCGGAGGGGTGCAGGAAGGTAGGAGGCGAAATCTCCGCGCGCACCCCAGTGTTCGAACCTCAAGGGTCTGCCGGAACCCAAAATCCAACATTTGGCGCGCCAGGTAGGGGTGCGCCGGAATTCGTCTTCCACCGCTCCGTACCCCGTCGCGTCGTCATCACCATGCCCGGCGACCAGGAGGGCAACCCAGACCCATGGGCGGCGTGGCCCGCCCGCGCAGAGCCGCTCGCCTCAGGCGACCCCGTGCCCCAGGCAGTTCGCGGTCCGTAGGGCGCTGCAGGCCGCGGGCGACGCGGACAGGCTTCGACAGCTCTCACACCGCGGCAGGCGCGGTCGGCAGCAAGGGCCTCCAATCACGCCGCGACCACGACACCGTACACCCGCCGGGAGCAAGCGAACTCGAGGGCTGCGCTCACGGTGGCTCGAGAGCTGCTGCAGTGCAGACTATTGGAGGGCGGCCACGACGTGCTACTGGAGCGGGTGGCAGAGCTCCTGGGCTTCGCCGCCTCGGGGGCTCACCCCTTCTGCACCCAGCTCCCGTCTCCAACCCAGGGCGGCCCGTGCGGGGGCCCCGCGCGCGCCCGCGGGCTCCAAGGCTACACCAACACCAGCGAGGCTGTCAGCACCGGACCGACGGCGGCGCAACCCCCGCTCCTGGTCCGCGAAGAAGAAGGGCTCGACATGACCCGCGGCCTCAGTGGACAGTCGCGCTGCCACCCCGTGGTAGGCGCGTCAGGCAAGACCGCGTGGCGCGCAGAGTACTACGGCGTGGCCTTCGGGGTGGCGGCGCCAAAGGAATACGTGCCCCTCATGATGGATCAAGGACGCTCACGCGAGGGCGAGCCAGGCTCGCTCCTCAGCCCGAGCCGGGGGGACGAGGCGCCAGAAGTTGAGCCCTTCCAGGAGTCTTGGGACGGTCCCACTGGGCACGCTGGAAGCAGCGATTATCGGGTACCGCTAATTCTTCAACAGGCATACGCTAACCATGGATCGCAGGAGGTGCAGTTTGCCGCAGCAGGCAGCTGCCCCACTCCCACAGCCTCCTACCCCTCAGGAGGAGGACGCAGGGGGCTGCAGGAGAGGGGCAGGGATTCGACATCACCACCGCGGTGTTCGGAGCAAGGTGTTCTCAGGAGGCAGGCCCTCCGCTGGGGAGGTGCCCCAGGGCCTGCCCCCAGCGGAGGACCCGTGGTCGTCGGGGGAACCGCTGGCGACCACTCTACCCCATCGGCGACGTCCTGGTTTCCGGTCGTCGTTGATGGCACTAGAGTGTGGCGCAAGGCGGGGCCCTCATCTAGCGATATGAAGCAAGGCCAGTACCTATGAAGAAGGCCCAGTGCCTGTGAAGCTCGCCGCCCCGTGAAACTCTCACGTAATAATGAGTGGGGCTGTACACGCCCCGGAGTCTCAGGGGTGCCGGCCACAGGCCCCGGGGCTCCCTCCCACGCCCAGTGGCAGCACTTAGCTCCGCGCTGGTGAGAAGACATGCAAGACTAGACTAGGTGCCGGACGCGGCCTTTTGTTTGCTTTCGTTGCTCTTCCCCTTGGTTGTCGCTTTCCCCCGCTGGATTCAAGCTGGATTCGAATTTGAGATTTGCGTGTGTTCGGGGAGGGGTGCTTAGTCTCGTTCGAGCAATTTCTCGCATTTTGGTTACCACTTCACCTCAGCCGCCTCCCCTCATGAGCCCCTCGTGAGCCGGGTCAGGCCTAGCTTGTGCGCAGCCCAGACTGCCACCGCCGCGTCCTCTCAGGAGGGTGTTTTACTGCAGATCCTACGGATTCAATTAGGGGACACTCAGGACACCACAACCCCCGCGGGCTGCATCAGGGCCAGCGTGGAACAAAGGTATACTAGCTGACCAGCGCGTCGCTTAAGCTAGCCACTTGGCGTGGGCGCATGGGCGATGTGGCTTCTACTGATACGATAAACACAAGTTTTACATGAGGGCCCCCCCTCCAAAATGCTCTCACAGTCATCAGGCCAAAACCTGAGTTCTATTCATGTAGGGTAAGGAAGCAGGAACGATGTACAGTCAGTCGGACGAATCCCCCAATGCGTCCTCAGGAGCACCACCTGGGCCGTTGCTGGCGCCGCTGAACTCGCCATCGCTGTCCGCGTCGCCGCCAGCGGCGTCAGGGCCGCCCATCGCGCCGCCCTCGTCGGCCGCCACGATCGCATCATCATTGTCTGAGGCAAAGGCCCTGATAAGAGCGTCCACATTGTCCTCCACCCAGTACGCTAGGTCGCCTCGGACAGCCTGGGGGACTGGGGTGATGGCGGCATCAAAATCAAAATGGGGATCCATGTTCTGGAGGTGACTGAAGATGCGGGAAAAGGCGCGCCTGAGCAGGGCGCGGCTCCTCTCCTCCACCAACCTGTCAGCCCTGGTCGACCGCGCCTCCAGGTGCGTCACCACGTCAGTGAAGAACTGGAGATTGCCCGCGTAGTTGATTGCATGCGGCTCACCGACGGCCTCCTCGCAGATGTTGCCCAAGGCCGCGTTAGCTCTCTCCCGGAGAGTGGTGAGCATGGGGCCGTGCTCATGCTCCAAGATCCGCCGCTGACGTATCTCGTCCGCATTCTGACGCGCGACGGCCTCAGCCTCCTCCACCCGCTGGCGAAGAAGGAGCACCTCAGCCTGGGAGGTGGTTAACTCACCTCGCGCCACCTCAAGGGCGGCCCGGGAAGCATCGGCCCGTCGCACCGCCTCCTCCAGCTTGGCCCTCAAAGCGGCAGTCCTGCCTTCAGCTTCGGCCTGGATCAACCCCAGCTTCTCTTCGAACTCGTGCTCGAGGTTCACATGCGCCATCGCCACTCGACGTCCGACCTCCTCCAGGACGCGGGCTTCCTGTGCAGCAACATCATCCTCCGCCTGCGTCACCAAGCGCTCCCTCGTCTCCAGACGCTCGTACTCGCGGGTACGTTCAGCGGCTTCCAGTGTCAGCGCCTCCTCACGCTTCTGGAGCTCTGTTGAGTCGCCAGAGGCCACCTTCATCGACGCAAGGGCTGCCTCGCGCAGCTCCACCTGCTCCTCCAGCGAGTGGCACTAGGCCAGAAGCTCCCGAGCCCGCTCCTCCGCAGCCATTCGCCGCCGGTTAGCTTCCCGAGCCTCCTCAGCGGCCCGAGACCGGGCCTCCCAAGAGGCCACCAACGCCGCCTTGGTCTCTGCTTCATCAAGATCACGCTCACGGCGCGCAAGGGCGATGGAGCCCTCTAGCTCGCGCCTCTCTGCAGCCAGGCGCAGGCCCTCGGCCTCAAGGCGCGCATCTTCATCAGCAAGCTCCTCACCAAGCAGGCTCACTACGTCAGTCGCCCTTTGAAGGAATCCTTGGCGGAAAGCGCGATGCTCCCAGGCGCGCTCGAGCACGTCTTCCACACCATCATCTGCCCTGAGCAAGCGCCGGGGGCCGCGAGTCAGCACTCCCCCTCTGGGCTGGGGGCTGGCACCCTCGCGACGGCCGGGCACGCTGCGTTAGAAGCCCGGCCTGGGGCCAGCCCGTCCTCAGGAGAAGAGCACAGGAAGCGCCTCAGCCAATCGCAGTTCACGACCAGGCGAGAGGCCCATGGCAGGCTGGCTATGCCACGAGAAGGCCCGTGAAGGAGGATCGTGAGGTGCACGGGGCCGCGGTGCGCCTCGGGATGGTTCGCCTCTTCGATCGCCCTCGCCACAAGGGCTCCGTTGCTCGGAGCGCTCGAGGACGATGGAGGGGGCGAAGCCAAGGGGGACGGCTCCTCAGCCGTCTCCGCAAGCTCGGCTGGAAGGGGCCTGCGGAGCAAGGGTCAGTACAAGTAACAGAAGGATCGGGAGCCGGGAAAGGAAAAGGCTTACTCATTAGTGGCGAAGTACTTCCTACGCTTCAGCAGGAGACAAGGGTAATCGTCGCCCAGGGCCTCCCTTCTCTTCCGGAGAGCCTCGAAGTTCACGCGGAAGCGGCCCAAGAGTTGGGCGCATGGATCAACCTTCGACGAAGACGGAGCGACAAGGCGATCTATGGCAGTGGCGCCTACCCGATGTGCGCTGCCAATCGCCTCCCCAAGAGATGCAGCTGGAGCCTCAGGGGCCCCAGTCGCAGGCACTGAGGGCAGCCGCTCGCCACCCTCAGCCTCAGCGGCACGGGCCCCAAGAGCTGCTTCCTCATGAGCCTCGCCCGGTGCTGTCACCGCGCCGGGAGCCCCCTCGGCCTCTGGCACCTCATGCCTGCCTGCTCCGCCACTCGAGGATGAGTCGCCTCGGCCGACGGGCAGGGCAGTCACCATCACTGGGTTCTCGTGAGGCCCCTGAAGGCCGGTGGGGTGCGGCCCCCACTCATCAAAGACAGACATCTGCTTCACAAAGTCGCCCCTGCTCTGGCAGAGGTACAGCAAGGCCCCTCCATGCCGGACGCTGCCGGGGTTGGGGTCCCCAGCCAGGGTCAAGAGCACCGTCCTCAGCACCTCAGGAGCCAGGTCCTCTTCCTGGAGCCTCATACGATCCTCGCGCCCATGGAAGGCCCACATCCGGCGAGAGTGGCGTTGAAGAGGAGCAACGCGGCATAACAGGAACTCCTTCACCACCTTGGGCGCTGTCACGCCAAGCGACCTCAATAGCGCGAAGCGACGCCAGACGAAGATGAGCCGGGGGCTCTCGAGCGTCTCCTGGCCCCAGCCCGAATTGGGGACAGCAGGCGAGGTCGGCTCCAATAGCAGGGGGCTGGGCACCCCTGCGTCCACATACAGCCACCGCTCGCGGAACTCGACCGTGAGCAGGGGAAGCTTGAAGTCAATCCCAGAGGCCGCCGTCTCAGGCGCGGCAACGAAGCTCACACAAGCCCAGCATTGGGTAGGGTCAACAAGATGCAACGAGAAGAAGTGGCGCAGCAGGGCAACCGAAGGAGGGATGCCCACCATAGCTTCGCAAACAAAGGCGAAGACCGAAAGGAGGGTGATGGATTCAGGACCCAGATGCATCATGTGGATCTGATAGTGGGAAAGCACGGCGTTGAAGAAATCAGAAAAGGGGGGAACCAGACCCGCCCACAGGGCGTCGGCAAGATACGGGACCTCGGTGGCCGTCCTGTCGATGAAGAAGTGGGACGCGGGCCAGGCCGTCGTCCTCCCGCACTCATTGAAGATGGTGGCCAGAGCCAAGCTGACCTTGCCCAAGCCCTCGGCGGGGGCCACCGACGGCGGCGGGCAAGGCGGAGACACGGGTTTCTTCCCTCTCCCCTTCTTTGTCAGAGCCATGGCGATGGGAAGGGGGGGAGGGAGGCTCGAGATTGAGTTGAAAACAGAAACAGGAGTTCGAGCGGAGGAAGGACAGAGGGCGCTCGAGCGATAAAAGGGGAACGGCTGTGTACGACTGCGGGTCCGCCTAGCACGACACAAGATAAGGAGGGCGTGGGGGAACAGTGCCGCCCACGTCCAATCAACCGCCACGCGATGCCCAAGGCCGCGGGATGTTAGGGCCCGCGGTGCTTCACTCTTGCCCTTCCGCCTCCCTGCACGGCCAAGGCCGGGCGCGCCTTGGGCCCAGGGGCTACTGTCGGCGTTCTGGGAACGGGGATCCCCAGACTTGCCTGCCTGCGGCCTGCGGCGTGGCTCAAAGGGGGGCCCAGCACGGCCCATTTTCACCAACACAAACCCAAGACGCTCGCGAGGGGCCAAGCCTCGCGAGGCGGACGACGCGAAGCCTCCTCAGGCACGGCCTCGTCAGGCTGGCTCACGAGGAGGCAGAGAGATCGAGGTGGGGTACCTCACGAGGTGCCCATGACGCAAGCCATGACAACCCAGGGCGCCAGGCGGGTGCCAGCCCACGCAGCGTCCTCCTTTCCTCTTTGGTGCAAAGGGGGCAAGCGCAGCCACGGAGTACCGAGGCATCAGGCAAAGGTTCCCATTTCGGTGCAACAAGACCAAGACCAGGAGGACTATGAGACGGAGGTCACCGTGGAGCTCAAGACGGTGTCATCACCAGAGCTTTGCGCAGGCGAAGACTACTTTTGTCAGGATAGTTTATACTTGCTGTCCCCCTTCAAATTAGCCCGCTATTGTTGGCTCCCTTCCCGCTCAATATTTGGGAAGAGGACCAGGGCCTCTATAAATAGGACCAGCCACCCACGCAGCAAAGGGGGTTCCGGTTCGGTCGAGAGAGAGAGAGAGAGAGAAAGGTGGCTGAACTCCTCCCAGCAGTTCATCGCCTCAGCCAAGAACAGACCCTCGCGAGGCTGTTCTTCCTTGTATTGTTCATCATCACCAGCCCAAGAGGCAATCCACACACCACACACTGGAGTAGGGTATTACACCACAACGGTGGCCCGAACCAGTATAAACTCTGTGTCTCTTGTGTTGTTCTTTCCTTAGTTCAGATCCTAGCACGGCGGAGGGGTGCAGGAAGGTAGGAGGCGAAATCTCCGCGCGCACCCCAGTGTTCGAACCTCAAGGGTCTGCCGGAACCCAAAATCCAACATTTGGCGCGCCAGGTAGGGGTGCGCCGGAATTCGTCTTCCACCGCTTCCTACACCAACTAGAGAGGAAGCTAATGATGATGATCATGAAACTTCAGATCAAGTTACTACTGGACCTTATAGGTCGAAAAGAGCACGTTCCGCACCAGAGTGGTACAGTAATTGAAAGTGCAACTAATCCCCAGGTGGTTTTGGTAATTCATAACAACATATAGCTCATTGAACTAATATCCATTCAAGTTGAATATTTCAGAAAGTTCAATGATTGGCAATGGCATGGGCTAGAGATGTGGACCCCTCAAAATGCTAAGGACAAAGATTGGCAAAAGCTCAAGACTCTTCATTTCTATTTTAGTGATCCAATATCACATTGAGTCCATAGGAAAAGCCAATACTATTAAAAGGGGATGAGGTGTTGCTTAATGGTCTACTTGCTCAAAATGCTTAGTGATATGCTCCAAAGCCCTCAACCACTTTTACAAATCCAAATATGTCCTAAACCTAAAGTCAAACTCAGCCCTACCGATCTGATCTATCCGGCGCCGTCGAGTTCCTTTGACATAGCCAAAGCCAGAAACCCTAATCAGTTCGGTCTCACCGATAGGGATTCGGTCTAAACGAGATGGGATTGCAAACTCTCTGTTTCCCTTTGTAACGTTTCGGTCTCACCGAAATGAGCGATCGGTCCCACCAAGTTCGCAATGCAAACTCTCTGTTTCCCTTCGTAACATTTCGGTCTCACCGAAATGAGCGATTGGTCCCATCGAGTTTGCTTGACCAACTCTCTGTTTACTCATTGCTGAAAATCGGTCTCACCGAGTTCATGCAATCGGTCACACCGAGATGAGGTTTTGCCCTAACCCTAGCACATCGGTCCCACCGAGTTGATCATGTCGATCCCACCGAGATTCCTAACGCTCACATTTTGAACCAAATCGGTCTCACCGAGTTCACCTATTCGGTCTGGCCGAGTTGGGTCAAATGTGTGTAACGGTTGGATTTTGTGTGGAGACTATATATAGCCCTCCACCCCTGTCTCTATTCAAGAGAGAGCCATCAGAACATGCCTACACTTCCACTACTCATTTTTTGAGAGAGAACCATCTACTCATGTGTTGAGACCAAGACATTCCAATCCAACCACAAGAATCTTGATCTCTAGCCTTCCCCAAGTAGCTTTCCACTCAAATCATCTTTCCACCATAGCCAAATCTGTGTGAGAGAGTTGAGTGTTGGGGAGACTATCATTTGAAGGGAAAGAGCAAGGAGTTCATCATCGTGACACGATCTATTACCTTTTGGAGAGTGGTGTCTCCTAGATTGGTTATTGGGAGCCTCTGACAAGATTGTGGAGTTGAACCAAGGAGTTTGTAAGGGCCAGGAGATCGCCTACTTCGTGAAGATCTACCCAAGTGAGGCAAGTCCTTAGTGGGCGATGGCCATGGTGGGATAGACAAGTTTGCTTCTTCGTGGACCCTTCATGGGTGGAGCCCTCCGTGGACTCGTGCAACCGTTACCCTTCGTGGGTTGAAGTCTCCATCAATGTGGACGTACGATAGCACCACCTATCGGAACCACGCTAAAAATCTCTGTTTCTATATTGCGTTTGCCTTCTCCAAACCCCTCCCTTTACCTTCATATGGAATGTTTTACTTTCCGCTGCTACACTCTTAGAATTGTATGTGTAGGTTAATTGCTTGACTTGTGCTAAGTTGCTAAAATCCGCCAAGACTTAAAATTGGGAAAAGGCTAGATTTTTATTTGGTCAAGTAGTCTAATCCCCCCTCTAGACCTACTTTTCATCCTACAAGTGGTATCATAGCTTTGATCTCCATTTGCCTTGATTTCCATAGCTTTGGTGATCATAGCCTTGGTTTCACAACCTAGGATAGTATGGCATCTAGCGAGGGAAATTACCACCGTAGAGGTCCTTACTTTGATGGTACTAATTTTGCTAGTTGGAAGCATAAGATGAAAATGCATATTCTTGGACATAACCCTGTCATTTGGGCAATTGTGTGTATTGGTTTGCAAGGTGAATTCTTTGAAGATAGAAGAGAACCGAATCGTGAAGCGACCGTGGAAGAACTGATGTTGCAATATAGTGCTCAAGCTTGCGATATTCTCTTCAACGGGTTGTGCCCCGAAGAATTCAACGAAATCAGCCGCCTTGAGAATGCAAAGGAAATTTGGGATACTTTGGTTGATATGCATGAAGGTACTGAGTCCGTCAAGGAATCCAAATTGGATGTGCTTCAGAGTCAACTTGAAAAATTCAAAATTAAGGATGGTGAAGGAGTCGCTGAAATGTATTCTAGGTTTGCTCCCATCACAAATGAGATTTCCAGCTTAGGAAGTGAAGAGATGACTGATAGATTCATCATCAAGAAGATCCTAAGATCCTTGGATGGAAAATATGATACCGTGTGCACCTTGATCCAATTGATGCACAATTACAAAGATCTCAAGCCAACGGAAGTCATTGGTAAAATTGTTGCTCATGAGATGTCACTCAAGGATAAGGAAGAGCTTCACAAGAAGTCTAGTAGTGCTTACAAAGCCTCTTGTGATGCTCCTACAACATCAAGTGAGAAAATTCTTCAATGAAGAATTGAGCCTAATGGTGAAGAACTTAAACAAGTTATACGAGAGTAGAAGCAAAGATAGAAGTTCCAAGTCAAGGTCCTACAACGACAAAAGATCTTCTAGTCGTGATCGCAATTGCTACAATTGTGGGAGACCCGGACACTACTCTAGTGAGTGTACGACTCCCTACAAAAGATGAGAAGACTCACCTAAAAGGAGAAGTAAAAGAGAAGAATCACCACCAAGAGAGAGAAGGAGTAGAGATGATCGTTATGAACGAAGACCCTCTCGCAGAAGAAAGGATTCGGAAAGGAAGGACAAGTCATCAAAGAGCTACACAAGAAGAAGACATCAAGCTCATTTTGGTGAATGGGTATTCGGTTCCGACTCCCACAACTACTCCGAGAGAAGCTATCACTTCGACTCCGAATATACTCAAGATGAAGGTGTTGCCGGTCTTGCACTTGTGTCATCCAACTCCTATGACATATTCGATTCACCAAATGAAGGGATTGGAAGATGCTTCATGGCTAAAGGCCCCAAGGTATAACACCCCAAGTATGTTGATTTTAATAGTGATGAAGATGATTTGCTAGGTGATGACGAGTTACTTGTTGACAACTCTAGTGATGAGAACTATAATGAAATTGCTATTAATCATGCTAATCAAGATGAAATGAATGACAATGACAAGAAGGAGATTGAGCATCTAACTAAAGAACTAAACACTCTTAAGTTAGCTCATGAAACTATCTTAGAGGATCATCGAGAGCTTTGACTCATGAGAAGCTACACTTTGAAAAGCTCAATCTAGAGTAAGAGCATGGGTTCTTAAGAGCAATCAATGATGATCTTCGTAAGAAAAGTTCTTTTTACATTGCCAAGCGTTTACTCTTGTCTACTTACATGCCACAAGTAAAATCTAGCAACAAGAGCAAGAAAGATTCTTCTTCTAGTAGTAACAATAATCATGTTAAATGCAATATTGTTGCTTCTAGTAGTTCTCTTGATTCCACTAACGGTTCTCTTAGCCAAGTTACAATTGAGCAAGAAAATAGCTTATTGAAGGGAATTATAGAGAAAGGTGTTTACAAGAGCTTTGCCGGGAGTAAGCAATTTGAGGAAATTGTACGCAAGCAAGGAAGGCACCGAAAGAATCAAGGTGTTGGTTTTGAACGCAAGTTCAATGCCAATGGAGTTGAGTGGGAAGAAAGATCAATACCCCAAGACGAATTTTGTTCCTCAACAAGAGAAGTATGATCCCACTTCTTTCAAGGGAACACAAGCTCAAGATGATCTTCCACCACAAGACCACAAGCTAAAAGTCAAGGACAAGCTTTAAGAAGAGATTGATTCATTTGAAGAAGCTCCAAAAGCCATGGTCAAGTGGGTTCCCAAGACTACATCAAGTTCTACTTCATCAAGTATGACTACAACTCCAAGAATTCCCATCAAGATGATGTGGATCCCAAAGAATAAGAACTAGAGAGTTCTTGAGGGTGACTCTGCCAACATACTTCACTCATATTCATTTTGGCAAGGACAAGTGCAATCAACTTTCACATATCGCACTAGTTCAAGGAGTCATAAACCCTCTTGTTGGTAAGACAAGGGACAAGGTAACCTAATGCTTTCATGGACAACATATATGGGTATTTCACTCTATGTCTATGGATATCCTTGTATGTTCCTTGTGGGACTAACCCATGTAGCTATTGAAAGTGTAACTCACTCCATTGGATTGCTCCAAATGATCTACATCAACATTGAGCATCTACATCTTCAACACCTACACGAAGTCATCATCGACAAAACCCAAGGTTAGTTCATCCCTCTCAGGGGGGATTTCACATCTAGGGGGAGCTTTGCTCTAAGAATTGAGAAAAAGCAACTCTAACGGTGTGAACACAATAATGCTTTATGTAAAAGTGGTAACCCCACTTGTGCTTAAACGATGAGTATGACCTACGATCAAATGTTCTCATTTGACTCCTCAGTCAATATACTCATATATAGATGACCTAGTCATCGCCCATTGTTGGGGAACGCGGTAATTTCAAAATTCCCTACGCACACACACAGGATCATGGTGATGCATATCAATGAGAGGGGAGAGTGTGTCCACATACCCTGGTAGACCAAAAGCGGAAGTGTTAGCACAACACGGTTGATGTAGTCGTACGTCTTCATGATCCGACCGATCCAAGTACCGAATGTACGCCACCTCCGAGTTCAGCACACGTTCAGCTCGATGACGTCCCACGAACTCCGATCCAGTAGAGCTTCGAGGGAGAGTTTCGTCAGCACGACGGCGTGATGACGGTGATGATGATACTACCGACGCAGGGCTTCACCTAAGCACCACTATGATATGATCGAGGTGGATTATGGTGGAGGGGGCCACCGCACACGGATGGGAGAGATCAACAGATCAACTTGTGTGTCTCGAGGTGTCCCCTGCCCCTGTATATAAAGGAGGGAGGGAGAGGCCGGCCCTAGAGGTGGCGCGCCAAGTGTGGGGCCTACTAGGACTCCCAAGTCCTAGTAGGATTCCCCTTTCCTTTTCGGAGTAGGAGAGAAGGAAAGAGGGGGAGAGGGAAAAGGAAAAGGGGGCTGCACCCCTTGTCCAATTCGGACTAGAGGGGGGGGGGCGCCTCCTTCCTTTTGGCCTCTCTCCTCTATTCCCGTATGGCCCAATAAGGCCCAATACTTCTCCCGGTGAATTCCCGTAACTCCCCGGTACTCCGAAAAATACCTGATTCACTCGGAACCTTTCCGATGTCCGAATATAGTCGTCCAATATATTGATCTTTACGTCTCGACCATTTCGAGACTCCTCGTCTTGTCCCCGATCTCATCCGGGACTCCGAACTACCTTCGGTACATCAAATCATATAAACTCACAATACAATCGTCATCGAAACTTTAAGCGTGCGGACCCTACGGGTTCGAGAACTATGTAGACATGACCGAGACATGTCTCCGGTCAATAACCAATAGCGGAACCTGGATGCTCATATTGGCTCCCACATATTCTACGAAGATCTTTGTCGGTCAAACCGCATAACAACATACGTTGTTCCCTTTGTTATCGGTATGTTACTTGCCCGAGATTTGATTGTCGGTATGTCAATACCTAGTTCAATCTCGTTACCGGCAAGTCTCTTTACTCGTTCTGTAATACATCATCCCGCAACTAACTCATTAGTTACAATGCTTGCAAGGCTTATAGTGATGTGCATTACCGAGTGGGCCCAGAGATACCTCTCCGACAATCGGAGTGACAAATCCTAATCTCGAAATACGCCAACTCAACAAGTACCTTCGGAGACACCTGTAGAGCACCTTTATAATCACCCAGTTACATTGTGACGTTTGGTAGCACACAAAGTGTTCCTCCGGTAAATGGGAGTTGCATAATCTCATAGTCATAGGAACATGTATAAGTCATGAAGAAAGCAATAGCAACAAACTAAACGATCATCGTGCTAAGCTAACAGATGGGTCAAGTCAATCACATCATTCTCTAATGATGTGATCCTGTTAATCAAATGACAACTCATGTCTATGGTTAGGAAACATAACCATCATTGATTCAACGAGCTAGTCAAGTAGAGGCATACTAGTGACACTATGTTTGTCTATGTATTCACACATGTATTATGTTTCTGGTTAATACAATTCTAGCATGAATAATAAACATTTATCATGAAATAAGGAAATAAATAATAACTTTATTATTGCCTCTAGGGCATATTTCCTTCACCCATTACTTGATAGATGCTAGAGTGTTTGTGCATGCTTTGCCACATATTTCATTTGCTATCTTATTGTGTGAGCATTTTGGTTGCATATTTTCCCATTCAAGGACATCCATTTGTTGCTTTGATTGTTTCACTTTTCTTTTAGACAAATGGATGGACAAGAATGCCTAAGTACTCCCTCTAGCTATCTATGCTTTTCTCGTATCAAACTCTATTCATGCTACATCATAAAGTTTAATCAAGTCGAATTCGGACCCTCCGGGTGAGGAGCACTCGGAGCCACCGATCTGTCAAGGGCTTACACTTCCCAAACCTCTTAATGACATCTTGGTCTGACCGATGCATCCCTTTCGGTTCCATCAAAATCATTAAGTTGATCTAGGTTTTCACCTCGGTGCAATCGATTAGAACAGTTCGGTCTCACCGACTTGCAGTAACTGCTTGCGATTCTGCATCTCGGTGCCACCGAGTTGTTCCACTCGGTCACACGGACAGTGACTCGGTATATATATCCGCGGGTTGAATTTTGAAAATTCTTCAAACACTCCAACCGCGCCTGCCCAGCTATGCTGCCCCTCCTGGTCTCTGGATCGTCTCCATCATCGTCAGTGCCCTCCTGCCGCTGGTCTCCGCCACCATCAACGGGAATCTCCTCCGCCGTTTTCCCCGTATCAAGTTCATCGCCGAGTGAGGGTACGAACTCGGTCCCTTTGTGTATTCCTTTACTCCAATTCTTGCACAAAGGTTAACGCCATGTTTCTAGCCACGAATGAAATAATCTATCCACCTAAAACTTCCACTAGATTAGATTTGATGCAAAAACTTAGGGTTAGGTTTCCGGCGAACTCATCTTGGACTGACCGATTTAAAGAATTCGGTCTCACTGATTTGGCCCAGTCCATTGCACATGTACTACTCGGTCTGACCGAAGTGTACAAATTGGTGTGACCGAGTTCACATTATTTGTGAAACCCTAGCATCTCAGAGTCACCGAACCGCATTTCGGTCTGACCGAAATCACATGTTTAGACTCTATAGTTGCTTCGATGTCACCGAGCTTGTCATATCGGTAGCTTCGAAATGCTTTCTGTAGAAATCTAAAATTAAGTTTTTGTCTCAACTTTTTGCAAAAATAGCTGTGCTTTGTGATGCTCATCTACTCTACCTATACCTATCTATTCACAGGGTCAGATTCAGCCATGTCAGACAACAGTGACATGAGATGGGTTGACTGGGAATTCATTGATGAGAATGAGGATTACTTTCCTGGAGTTCATGAGAGTTTCAGGATGAACAGGGTTAACACTTTTGTTTGTCAGAAGCTGACTAAATGGAATGATGAGATGGTCATGCAATTTTATTCAATTGCACATTTCTACGCAGATGGCAAGATAGTTTGGATGACTGAAGGGACAAGGTCTCAATCAACAATTGTTGTGTGGGCCAAGTTGTTCAATGCCCCTGCAGAAGGTGAGGATGACATAGATGTGTATGCCAAGCCAATGAAGGGATATAACTCCATGGCCCACATGTACAAGGAAATTCCTGATGATGCCTTGGAGACACACAAGTTTGGTTCAATCTACTATCTGCTATTAGGACTGACCACTATAAACACTATACTGAGGCACACTCTGCTACCCAAGTCAGGAGATCATAGGATGACCCGTGGTCACTCCATTAATCTACTGCATATGTTTGATGTGCGAGAGAAGTTCAAGGTGATGACCTTGATTGTTGAAACGATCAAGAGGACTGCTGCTGACTAGAAAAGGTCATGTGGATATGCGCCCCACATTCAGCTGCTCATTAACTCCAAGATGGGGACACAGACATATCTTCTGGACAAAGAGCACCTTCCCCTGAGGCCAGACTTTGAGGACAACATTGTTGTCATGGACGCTTCATATCCTACATCTGTAGAGGCTCAGGAGAAGCGAGAGAAAGCAAAGGCAGCAAAGACTTCCACAGTGCCAGATGCATTAGCTGTCAATCTCGAGACCAAGAAAGACCAGATCAACTATCTACTTGAGGCAACAGTGAGAATAGACAAAGGACTGGCCACCCTGACTCGAAATAAAGAGAGCCCTGAGAGGATCTTTGAGACAAAGCTTCATGATTTAGATGTGAAGGTGTAGGATCAAAAGTAAGTCTATAGGGGGGTGATTAGACTACTTGACCAAATAAAAATCTAGCCTTTTCCCAATTTTAATTCTTGGCAGATTTTAGCAACTTAGCACAAGTCAAGCAAACAACCTACACATGCAATTCTAAGAGTATAGCAGCGAAATGTAAAACAATTGCATATGAAGGTAAAGGGAGGAGTTTGGAGGGAGCAAACGCAATGTAGACACGGAGATTTTTGGCGTGGTTCCGATAGGTGGTGCTATCGTACATCCACATTGATGGAGACTTCAACCCACGAAGTGTAATGGTTGTGCGAGTCCATGGAGGGCTCCACCCACGAAGGGTCCACGAAGAAGCAACCTTGTCTATCCCACCATGGCCATCGCCCACGAAGGACTTGCCTCACTAGGTTATATATTCACAAAGTAGGCGATCTCCTTGCCCGTACAAACTCCTTGGTTCAACTCCACAATCTTTATGGAGGCTCCCAAGTGATACCTAACCAATCTAGGAGACACCACTCTCCAAGAGGTAACAAATGGTGTGTTGATGATGAACTCCTTGATCTTGTGCTTCAAAATGATAGTCTCCCCAACACTCAACTCTCTCTCATAGGATAGGATTTGGTGGAAAGATTATTTGAGTGCAAAGCAACTTGGGGAAGGCTAGAGATCAAGATTTATGTGGTTGGAATGAAGTATCTTGACCTCAACACAAGTGTAGGTGGTTCTCTCTCAGAAAATGTATGTTGGAAGTGTAGGAATGTTCTGATGGCTCTCTCCACGAATGAAGAGTGGGTGGAGGGGTATATATAGCCTCCACACAAAATCTAGCCGTTACACACAAATCACCAAACTCGGTGGGACCGAATCATACAACTCGGTCAAACCGATTTAGTTCATATGTGACCGTTAGGGTTTTCGGTGGGACTAACATGTCAACTCGGTGGGACCGATATCATTAGGGTTAGGGCATAACGTAATCTCGGTGAGACTAATTACACAAACTCAGTGAGACCGATTTTGATAATAAACTAACCAGAGAGTTGGTCAGGCAAACTCGGTGGGACCGATTCGCTCTCTCGGAAGAACCAAAACATTACGAAAGGGAAACAGAGAGTTTGGATTGCAATCTCGGTGGGACCGATCGCTCATCTCGGCTTGACCGAAACGTTACAAAGGGAAACAGAGAGTTTGCAATCCCATCTCGGTGAGACCGAGATCCCTATCGGTAAGACCGAAAAGACTAGGGTTTCTGGCAATGGCTATGTCAATTGAACTCGGTGGCTCTGGATAGACGGTTTTGGTGGGGCCGAGTTTGACTTTGGTTTGGGACATATGTGGATGTGAGAAAGTAGTTGAGGGTTTTTGGAGCATATCAATAAGCACTTTGAGCAAGAAACTCATTAAGCAACACCTCACCCCCTCTTGATAGTATTGGCTTTTCCTATGGACTCAATGCGATCTTGGATCACTTAAAATAAAAAATGTAGAGTCCTGAGCTTTGAGCTTGAGCCAATCATTTGTCCTTAGCATTTTGAGGGATCCACTTTCTAATCCATGCCATGCCAATCATTGAGCTGTTCCTGAAATATTTATCTTTAAGTAGCATTAGCTCAATGAGCTATATGTTGTTAGGAATTACCAAAACCACCCAGGGATAGTTGCACTTTCAGAAGGTCACTGAGATTCAGACCACAGTTGAGAAGATACAGGAAGACATTAAGGAAAAGTGTGACATGCCAACTACTAACACTTTTCAGTGTGTGCCAAGGGCACACAAGTCTGTAGCTGTGCCAGTTGTTAGTGATGCAAGGACTACCACTTCAGCACCTGCCCCAGTTATTCCTCCAGTGGCAACTCCTCCAGCTCCTCAGACATCATCAGAAGTGTTTGCAGAGGGACTCCTCTCAATGCCATCTTCGCACACCGGAGCTCCCGGAGATCGTGCTTAGAGTGCCGCATAGCACTATGCATTTTTCAAGCTTTTTGGTAACTTGTTGCCATAGGGGGAGAAAGTGTATAGATCATAGGCTTCGAGAGAGAGTGTGTGTGTGTGTGTGTTTTGCCCCTTTGTTGCTTCTCTTGCTACTTGTCTTTTGATTGTTTGCTTGCTACAATATTTGTGCTTGTGTGAGATACTCTTATGATCATGTGTTTGATCATATTATGCTTTAATGTGTGCTTGAATGATGTTATCTTAATACTTGTGTATTATCTATCAATCATGTTTGCCTTGGTGATGAGTGCATATTCCTCATATTCTATCATTTTGAGTGCTCCACCAAGATGTATGTGACATGGAAGAGTAACCCATGATCCTAATCAATTGTGCATTTGCATTCAAAAGCAAATTTTAAATAATGCACAAATTTAGGGGGAGCTCTTGCTTATCACATACTTCTCAAAGCGACGATGTATTTCATTCATATTATCATTTGTCGAAGCTTTGATCTATGGATGTGGACCCCTCAAAATGCTAAGGACAAAGATTGGCAAAAGCTCAAGACTCTTCATTTCTATTTTAGTGATCCAAGAGCACATTGAGTCCGTAGGAAAAGCCAATACTATTAAAAGGGGATGAGGTGTTGCTTAATGGTCTGCTTGCTCAAAATGCTTAGTGATATGCTCCAAAGCCATCAACCACTTTCTCAAATACAAATATGTCCTAAACCTAAAGTCAAACTCGGCCCTACCGATTTGATCTATCCGGCGCCACCGAGTTCCTTTGACATAGCCAAAGCCAGAAACCCTAATTAGTTCGGTCTCGCTGATAGGGATTTCGGCCTCACCGAGATGGGATTGCAAACTCTCTGTTTCCCTTCGTAATGTTTCAGCCTCACCAAAATGAGCAATTGGCCCACCGAGATAGCAATGCAAACTCTCTATTTCCCTTCGTAACATTTCGGTCTCACCAAATGAGCGATTGGTCCTACCAAGTTTGCCTGACCAACTCTCTGTTTAGTCATTGTTGAAATCGGTCTCACCGAGTTCATGCAATCGGTCACACCGAGATGAGGTTTTGCCCTAACCCTAGCACATCGGTCCCACCGAGTTGATCATGTCGGTCCCACCGAGTTTCCTAACGTTCACATTTTGAACTGAATCGGTCTCACCAAGTTCACCTATTCGGTCTGACCGTGTTGTGTCAAATGTGTGTAACAGTTGGATTTTGTGTGGAGGCTATATATACCCCTCCACCACCGTCTCTATTCAAGGGAGAGCCATCAGAACGTGCCTACACTTGCACTACTCATTTTCTGAGAGAGAACCACCTACTCATGTGTTGAGACCAAGACATTCCAATCCAACCACAAGAATCTTGATCTCTAGCCTTCCCCAAGTTGCTTTCCACTCAAATCATCTTTCCACCATAGCCAAATCTGTGTGAGAGAGTTGAGTGTTGGGGAGACTATCATTTGAAGCACAAGATCAAGGATTTCATCATCGTCACACCATCTATTACCTTTTGGGGAGTGGTGTCTCCTAGATTGGTTAGGTGTCACTTGGGAGCCTTCGACAAGATTGTGGAGTTGAACCAAGGAGTTTGTAAGGGCAAGTAGATCGCCTGCTTCGTGAAGATATACCCAAGTGTGGCAAGTCCTTCGTGGGCGATGGCCATGGTGGGATAGACTCACGCAACCGTTACCCTTCGTGGGTTGAAGTCCCCATCAACGTGGACGTACGATAGCACCACCTATCGGAACCACACCAAAAATCTCTATGTCTACATTGCGTTTGCCTTCTCCAAACCCCTCCCTTTACCATCATATGCAATGTTTTACTTTTCGCTGCTACACTCTTAGAATTGCATGTGTAGGTGGATTGTTTGACTTGTGCTAAGTTGCTAAAATCTACCAATACTTAAAATAGGGCAAAGGCTAGATTTATATTTGGTCAAGTAGTCTAATTGCCCCCTCTAGACCTACTTTCGATCCTACAGTAATCCTGTCCTAGAAGTCATGTTCTAGACCATGGCGAACCTACAAACTATGAAGAAGCTATGATGAGCCCAAATTCTGATAGATGGCTTGAGGCCATGAAATCTGAGATAGGATTCATGTATGAGAACAAAGTGTGGACTTTGGTGGACTTGCCCGATGATCAGAAAGCCATTAAGAATAAAGGGATCTTCAAGAAGAAGACAAACGCTGATGGTAATGTCACGATCTACAAAGCTTGACTTGTCGCGAAAGGTTTTCGACAAGTTCAAGCGGTTGACTACGACGAGAGATTCTCACCCGTAGCAATGCTCAAGTCAGTCCGAATCATGTTAGCAATTGCCGCATTTTATAAATTATGAAATTTGGCAAATGGTCGTCAAAACTGCATTCCTTAATGGATTTCTTAAAGAAGAGTTGTATATGATGCAACTAGAAGGTTTTGTCGATCCTAAAGGTGCTAACAAAGTGTGCAACCTCCAGCGATCCATCTATGGACTAGTGCAAGCATCTCGGAGTTGGAATATATGCTTTGATGAGATGATCAAAGCATATGGTTTTATACAGACTTGTGATGAAGCCTGTATTACAGGAAAGTGAGTGGGAGCTATGTAGCATTTCTGATATTATATGTGGATGGCATATTATTGATTGGAAATGATATAGAATTTATGGATAGCATAATAAGGATACTTGAACAAGAATTTTTCAATGAAAGACCTCGATGAAGCTACTTATATATTGGGTATCAAGATCTATAGGGATAGATTGAGATGCTAAATAGGACTTTCACAAAGCATATACCTTCACAAGATTTTGAAAAAGTTCAAAATGGATCAGTCAAAGAAAGGGTTCTTGCCTGTGTTGTAAGGTGTGAACTTGAGTAAGACTCCAAACCCGACCACGACAGAAGATAGAGAGAGAATGAAAGTCATTCCCTATGCCTCAGCCATAGGTTCTATAAAGTATGCCATGTTGTGTACCTTGCCATGAGTTTGGCAAGGGGGTACAATAGTGATCCAGGAGTAGATCACTGGACAACGGCCAAAATTATCCTTAGTTACCTAAGAGGACTAAGGAGATATTTCTCGATTATGGAGGTAATAAAGAGTTCGTCGTAAAGGGTTAAGTGGATGCAAGATTTGACGTTGATCTGGAAGACTCCGAGTCTCAATCTGGATACATATTGAAAGTGGGAGCAATTAGATAGAGTAGCTCCATACAAAGCATTGTAGACATAGAAATTTGCAAAATACACATGGATCTGAATTTGATAGACTCATTGACTAAACTTATCTCACAAGCAAAACATGATCGCATTTTAGTACTCTTTGGGTGTTAATCACATGGCGATGTGAACTAGATTATTGACTCTAGTAAACTCTTTGGGTGTTGGTCACATGTCGATGTGAACTATGGGTGTTAATCACATGGCGATGTGAACTAGATTATTGATTCTAGTGCAAGTGGGAGACTGAAGGAAATATTCCCTAGAGGCAATAATAAAGTTGTTATTTTATATTTCCTTATTCATGATAGAGGTTTATTATTCATGCTAGAATTATATTTATTGGAAACTTAAATACATGTGTGGATACATAAACAAATACCGTGTCCCTAGTGAGCCTCTACTAGACTAGCTCGTCGATCAAAGATGGTTAAGGTTTACTAACCATAGGCATGTGTTGTCATTTGATAACGGGATCACATCATTAGGAGAATGATGTGATGGACAAGACCCATCCGTTAGCTTAGCATAATGATCTATCAGTTCGTTGCTATTGCTTTCTTCATGTCAAATACATATTACTTCGACTATGAGATTATGCAACTCTCGGATACCGGAGGAATACCTTCTGTGCCATAAAACATCACAACGTAACTGGGCGATCATAAAGATGCTCTACAGGTATCTCCGAAGGTGTTTGTTGAGTTGGCATACACCGAGATTAGGATTTGTCACTCCGAGTATCGCAGAGGTATATCTGGGCCCTCTCGGTATTACACATCATAAGAAGCCTTGCAAGCAAAGTGACTAATGAGTTAGTTACAGGATGATGTATTATGGAATGATTAAAGAGACTTGCCGGTGACGAGATTGAACTAGGGATGAAGATACCGATGATCGAATCTCATGCAAGTAACATACCGATGGACAAAGGGAATTACGTATGTTGTCATAACAGTTCGACCGATAAAGATCTTCGTAGAATATGTAGGAGCCAATATGGGCATCCAGGTTCCGTTATTGGTTATTGATCGTAGAGGTGTCTCGATCATGTCTACATAGTTCTCGAACCCGTAGGGTCCGCATGCTTAACGTTCGTTGAGGATATAGTGTTATATGAGTTATATGTTTTGGTGACCGAATGTTGTTCAGAGTCCCAGATGAGATCAAGGACATAACGAGGAGTCTCTAAATCGTAGATAGGTAAAGATTGATATATAGGACGATTGTTGAGGGAGTCCTGGATTAGGGGGTCTCCGGACAGCCGGACTATATCCTTTGGCCAGACTGTTGGACTATGAAGATACAAGATTGAAGATTTCGTCTCGTGTCCGGATGGGACTCTCCTTGGCATGGAAGGCAAGCTAGGCAATACGGATATGTAGATCTCCTCCCTTGTAACCGACTCTGTATAAGCCTAGCCCCCTCCGGTGTCTATATAAACCGGAGGGTTTAGTCCGTAGGACAACATACAATCATACCATAGGCTAGCTTCTAGGGTTCAGCCTCTACGATCTCGTGGTAGATCAACTCTTGTAATACTCATATCATCAAGAACAATCAAGCAGGACGTAGGGTATTACCTCCATCAAGAGGGCCCGAACTTGGGTAAAAATCGTGTCCCCTACCTCCTGTTACCATCCGCCTTAGACGCACAGTTCGGGACCCCCTACCCGAGATCCGCCGGTTTTGACACCGACATTGGTGCTTTCATTGAGAGTTCCACTGTGTCGTCACCGTAAGGCTCGATGGCTCCTTCGATCATCGGTAATGATGCGGTCCAAGGTGAGGTTTACCCCCCGGACAGATCTTCGTATTCGGCGGCTTTGCACTGCGGGCCAATTCGCTTGGCCATCTGGAGCAGATCGAGAGCTACGCCCCTGGCCATCAGGTCAGGTTTGGAAACTTAAACTACACTGCCGACATCTGTAGAGTCTTGATCTTCGATGGATTCGAGCCCATGTCAGATGCGCCACATAGTCACGACGAGCATGGCATAACTCTGCCGTCGGACAATATTCGGGAGATCGCATCTGCAACTACTCCGGCCGTCAATCCGGAGCAAATCGCGCCATCCGAGAGCGGAGGGATAGACCCCGCCATGGAGGCCGCACTCTCAGTGGCGATAGAGCTGGATACTGACTTCATCCCTTACGAGAGCCGTGTCGCCGAACCACTGGATTCACCTTTGGCCACGGACTCCGAGCCGCTTACATCCGTGCCCGCCGAATCCCCTCTAGCATGATGTAGAGCCGGAGGATGAACAAGCTAGACCTCCAGAGCAGGCAGCAGATGGAGAACCGGAGGAGGACAATTACATGACTCTCTCCGAATACGAAGCGAGCCTCGGCGACGAATAATTTATCGGGCCCGAGGACCCCGTCGAGTAGGAGCGCTTCAAGCGCAGGCTTATGGCCACATCACATAGCCTGAAGAAAAAGCAACAACAACTTCAAGCTGATCAAGACTTGCTAGCAGACAGATGGACCGAAGTCCTTGCGGCGGAGGAATACGAACTCGAGCGCCCCTCCAAGAGTTACCCAAAACGCAGGTTGCTACCTCACCTCGGGGAGGAAGCATTGAAACCTCATTCACCAGTGTACGATGCGGCTGACCGGCCACTGCGTGGCCGAGCCAGAGAGGCGTTTCAGCCTGAAGTTCATCCTGCACCCCGCCGCCACTCAATCAAAAATACCAAGGCCCGGGGCAACACACGGGACCTGCGAGACGTATTGGACAGTAAGGCAAAACTTGCAAGGTCAATATACGGGACACGGGCACGTGCGCCAATACGGGATGATGATCGTTGCGCCGGATACACCAAAAGCAAATCCGGCCGGGCCGAATATAGCAGACAAGACTCATATGAACTGCGTCGTGATATAGCCCGGCATAGAGGCACCGCACACCCCCTATGCTTCACTGATGAAGTTATGGACCACGATTTCCCGGAGGGTTTCAAACCTGTAAATATCAAATCATACGATGGTACAACAGATCCCGTTGTATGGATTGAGGATTTCCTCCTTCACATCCACATAGATCGCGGTGATGATCTATACGCCATCAAGTACCTCCCACTAAAACTCAAAGGACCAGCCCGACATTGGCTGAGTAGCTTGCCAGCAGACTCCGTCGGCAGTTGGGAGGATCTGGAAGACGCATTCCTTGACAACTTCCAGGGCACTTATGTGCGACCACCGGATGCTGATGACTTGAGCCATATAACTTAGCAGCCAGGGGAATCGGCCAGACAATTCTGGACTCGGTTCCTGACTAAGAAAAACCAAATTGTCGACTGTTCGGATGCAGAGGCCTTAGAGGCATTCAAGCATAACATCCACGACGAGTGGCTTGCCCGACACCTCGGCCAGGAGAAGCCGAAGTCTATGGCAGCCCTGACGACACTCATGACCCGCTTTTGCGCGGGCGAGGATAGCTGGCTGGCTCGTAACAACAACACATCCAGGAATCCGGGCACTCCGGATAACAGAGATGCCAACGGCAAATCACGACGCAACAAACACAAGCGCCGCAAATATGGTGATAAAACCAATAATACGGCAGTTAATGCCGGGTTCAGGGTGTCAAAGCCCGGTCAACGGAAAGGGCCCCACAAAAGTACAAATCCGGGTCCATCCAGTCTGGATCGCATACTCGCTCGCCAATGCCAAATTCATGGCACCTCAGAAACGCCAGCCACCCATACCAACAGAGAATGCTGGGTCTTCAAACAAGCCGGCAAGGCAGGCGCCAAACACGAAGAGGGGTCAAAAAGCGATGATAGCAACGAAGAGCCCAGATTTCCGAACACAGGAGGCCAAAAGAAATCCCCCCTTACTCAATCAGTGAATGTGGTAAATACCACCCAACCGGCCCACTTGGACCAGATATACACCCTTAAGGATGGTGGCTCAACGGAACTCGCCGTCCCACAATATAAGCTAGGGCCGGTCACCTTCAGCCGCACTGATCGTCCGGTTACAGCCAATTGGGGCAATCCAGCCGCACTAATCCTCGACCCAATAGTAGACGGGTTCCACCTCACTCGAGTCCTTATGGACGGAGGTAGCAGTTTAAATCTGCTTTACCAGGAAACGGTGCGCAAGATGGGCATCGATCAGTCAGCGATCAAGCCTAGTAAGGCCACTTTTAGAGGCATAATACCAGATATGGAGGTCAGCTGTACAGGCTCCATTTCGCTCGAGGTAATCTTCGGGTCACCAGAAAATTACCGTACCGAAGAGTTAATCTTCGAAATCGCCCCCTTCCGCAGTGACTATCAAGCACTGCTCGGGCAAACCGCGTTTGCTTGATTCAACGCGGTACCACATTATGCCTACCGTAAGCTCAAAATGCCCGGTCCACGCGGCGTCATCACGGTTCATGGCAAGTCCGAATTTTCCTTTGGCACCAACAAATACATCACCGCCTTAGCAGTAGGAACACCGAGCAGCACCTTGCAGCCAAACCTCGAGTCGAAACCTAGGCTCCCGGACACCGTCAAGGGGCTCCGAACTACTTTGCCGAAGGATACTCCGGCGAAGGCCACGACAGGCCGAACTTAGGGGCTCAACCGCCCTCCGGCACGCAAACATTTCTTATATTTCCTTCACAGGTTCACCTTGGCACCGACCAGGACGGACTCTACAGAGGCAGCTCGAACGCGTCTAGGCATCCTTAGACATTCCCCGCAGCGAACATCCGGCTACAATACAGATCCGCACTCAACCTCTTTCCCCTGGTCACAGCAGGTTCTGCTATCACAACTCCTTTTTTTACCACATTACTTGTACCCATACGCATAGACGTATTATTCAAATACAACATGTGGATTTATATAACATTTTACCGATGATTATTTCTCATCGAAATCATTTCGTCAAATGGCATCCGTACACAACGATATGCCTTAAATATGCCAGGGGCTTCGTTTTCCCCTTAGCATGGCAATACAAGTCCGAACACCTTCATGGATGTTCGGCACCCCGAACTTATAACATTATATGCATCAGCTCTGAATCATGTCTTGGGTCAATAGTTGGGTTTGCCCGGCTCCTATGTTTTGGTACCTTACGTTCCGCTATATCGGCTAAGGTAGCACTGGGAGAACTACTGCGATTGTGTCCCGATTCTTCCGGACGAGCACCTCAGTAGAGAAAGCTGGAAACTGACTGTCATGATACGGCGAGAGCTGGTCAGCTGTTCGAGCGGTCGCAAAATCTTAAAGGATTTCTCCCCCATAATGCCATAACCAATGCAGCGTGCGATGGATCGGCTTTTTTCTTCGATCAGGCGCTTATAGAGCCCCTAGTACGGTCTTCCGAACACAAGGGGCTGCGCCGACCATATTAAAGCTCCTCTGGCTAAGTGAGAGTGATAAAGCCCTATAGTCCAATTGCCTGGTTCGTTGTGCTGAGCACCTCCCTTGGAGGACCCAAAACTGGGATAAAGAGTGCTAAGGTTTATCCCGAACACCCCCGTACTCCTTACGTGGGGGCAGAAGCCGACGACTGGCTAACTCTCAGACTTAATATACAAACGGCCGCACAAGAGGGTAAACTTTTATATAACAGGCGACATATCAACGACCTTGTTTAAACATTACAACGGACAACATGATCCGCATTCAGGGAAATATAATGTCCTTGGTACATAGCTCCGCCGCAAGGTAGGATCCTTTCAGGACAATCTTATAATATGATTCGGGCTTGCGGTGCTCCTTCCCCTCCGGCGGTCCTTTGGTCACCAGCTTTTCGGCATCCATCTTCCCCTAGTGCACCTTTGCAAGGGCGAAGGCCATTCGCGCTCCTTCTATACAGACCGATAGCCGGATGACGTCAAGTCGAGGGCAAGCGCTTATAAGCCGCCTTACGTGCCCGAAGTAGCTGCTTGGAATCGGTTCGGCAGGCCATAGCCGGATAACCACATCTTTCATGGCTAGTTCCGCCGCCTTATGCAGTTCGATTAGCTGTTTCAGTTGATCGGCAAAAGGCACCGGATAATTCGGTGCCAAATACTGAGACCAAAAAAGCTTGTCGGTGGTGTTCCTTCCTTCGGCTCGGTAGAAGTGAGCGGCATCTGATATACTGTGCGGCAGCTCGGCAAATACACCTGAGAAGTCCAGATTCGCAATCAGAAACATAGTTTTCCCTTCAAATATTTTCTTTACATGGGAAAAACTTACCTGCCGCGATCTTCCTCGCCTCTTGGATCCCCTGCAACTCGCTTTGGGTTTCCCCCTGCGCGTCGCTCGTGGCATGGCACGCCTTGGTGAGTTCGGACTCTTTCTCTGTTAAACTCTGCTCCAAGGCCTCGCATTTACTTACGGCCTCTTGCAGCTTATGCTCAGCTTTAATAAATCTGGCTTCGTGTTTCTCACGAAGAGTCCGCTCCGTGGCCGCCTTTTCTTGGCCTCGGCAATGGCCCTTTTGAGGGCCTCGACTTCAGTCATAACTCCTAGCACAAATTATGCGGCTTATTTCATACAGAACATTTATCTCACAATAAATGCACATAATACTGGTGCATACCTTGTTTATCCCTCAACTGCATTTGCAATCAGCCAATTTCTTCTCTGGCCTGCTCCAGACTCTGTGTGACGCCCTCGATTCAATCGTACACTAACCATACACGCAAATGTGTACGATCAAGATCAAGGACTCATGGGAAGATATCACAACACAACTCTAGACACAAATTAAAATAATACAAGCTTTATATTACAAGCCAGGGGCCTCGAGGGCTCGAATACATAAGCTCGAATACACAAGAGTCAGCGGAAGCAACATTATCTGAGTACAAACATAAGTTAGACAAGTTTGCCTTAAGAAGGCTAGCACAAAAGCAACATCGATCAAAAAGGCAAGGCCTCCTACCTGGGAGCCTCCTAACTACTCCTAGTCGTCGGTGGCCTCCACGTAGTAGTAAGCACCCTCATGGTAGTAGTTGTAGTCGGTGGTGTCGTCTGGCTCCTGGGCTCCGACATCTGGTTGCGTCAACCAAAAAGAAAGGAAAAGGGGAAAAAGGAGGGAGCAAAGCAACCATGAGTACTCATCCAAAGTACTCGCAAGAATTACATCAGATCTAAACTAAGTATGCATCTGTGTCAAAGGGAAAGGGCTGTATCTATGGACTAAACTACCTAAATGCCAGAATAGAGGGGAGAGCCTAGTCCTATCGAAGACTAGCATCTTCAGCATCTTCAAGCATCATGCAGCATCAAGAGAGATAAGAGTAGCATAAAGTAAAGTAGTAGTAGTGTTATCAACCTCGGCCAGAGATCCTTTCTCGACTCCCCACGAGAAAGCAATCCCAGAGCCATACTATCCATTCATCATAACCATGTCTCATAACCATGTCTCATCTCAAGTATCCAGTTCTAGTTGTATCGATCAGGATACAACTCCAAGTGTCCGTTACCGTGGGACAGGCTATCGATAGATGTTTTCTTCCCTGCATGGGTGCTCCAACTTACCCACCACGCTCAATTAACTCCGGCCAGACACACTTTCCTGGGTCATGCCCGGCCTCGGCCAAACAATACGCCGCAACCCGACCTAGGCTTAATAGAGAGGCCAGCACGCCGGACTAAACCTATGCCCCCAGGGGTCATGGGCCATCTCCCCGGGAACTCCTACACGTTGCGTACGCGACCGGTGAGCAGACCTAGCTACCTCCTTCAACAAGGCAGGAGCTTACGCAGTCCAACCTGGCGCGCGCCGCTCAGTCACTGACGTCTATTAAGCTTCGGCTGATGTATACGACGCAGAACACCCATACTATGCCCACGTGATGGTTAGTGCTATCAGGCCAGAGGCCCCTCGGATCAAATATCCAAACCGTAGTGGATTAGGAGCACGCGGTAACGAGCAGAGACTCACGAACGATGTGACCCCGTCGCCCCATCTCGAGTACTTGCGGCAAGGGCTAAGAATGCCCGGCCACGCCTCGTAAGTATATCGCGGGCACCTTCCAGGTCAACCCGACTCCACATCACTCGCTATTAAGCTCGCGCGGGTACCCCTAGGGGCCGGCCTGTCTTTAGTAACATGATTCAGTGTAAAGCCATAGTAACCATAGTAACTGTGTGTCTAACACCAAGGGGAAAACCCGAGGAATCACCCCCGGTGAATTCCACTCGATGTTATCATCAAGGTGAACGTAAGAGGATCCACCCTCGAGGTTCACACTTGAGGGGTTGCACGACAGAGCCGTAACGGAAGTGGTTAAGGAGGAAATCACCCCCGATGACCACGACCGGATAGCTACATTACGGAGATCTCATCAGGAGTGATGTATGAGGTTCCACCCTCGGCACTCGATGGTAACTCTGCAGAGTCGAGCAACAAAAGGGGAAAGTGATGTGCGGTGTCGGGGCCTGGACGTCGATCACGTTGATCGAGTCATCGAACATAAAGCGGGGCAACTGGGACAAGGTGGGGGTCACTGATAGATCTCTAACCAACCTATACTAAGCATTTTAGGATAAGCAGGTAAGGTATGAAAGCAGGTAACAAAAACAGGCTATGCATCAGAGTAGGATCATACATAAAGCAGTAGCAGTTCTAATGCAAGCATGAGAGGGAAAGAAATAGGCGATATCAGAATGCTCAAGGGGGTTTGCTTGCCTGGAAGCTCTGTTGAAAAGGAAGAAGTGTCATCGTTGACGTAGCGGATCACAGGGGCATCAACAGGGGTCTCAGGGTCTACCGGAGAGAAGAGGGGGAAGAAACAGTAAATACAGAGCAAACACATGCATGGCAAGACAAAAAGCGGTGCGAGGGGTGTTCTAACACAGTACTATGCGATACCGGCGAAGGGGGATAACATCCGAAAAGTTCTCCCGGAGTTAGGCATTTTCGGATAGGCGAACTGGAGGGCAAAAGTTCGATGTTTGCTATGCTAGGGGCAGGTGACAGATGAATGGAGAGCATATTCCGATTTGTCTCGTCGTTCTGAGGAACTTTCATGTATAAAACATTTTCATCTGAGCTACGGTTTATTTTATATGAATTTCTAAAGTTTTAACCAATATCCTAGAAATCCCTGAAATTTTGCTAAGTCCAAGAATTCAACGGTTTTTTAAACATCACTTGGCTGTTTTCCGAAGGCTATAACTAATGTTTAGTTCTAATGAAGACACTACATATAAGTGTTTTACTCTACATCAACAACACTACAAGGCCATGCCATTAGATAGTCTGAACAGCTCCTGAAACAGGTCAACTTACAGCTCTGAAGTAGCTAAGACAGTAAATCTGTTTTTCAGTATTCTCTCTTAACAGAACATAGAATTTTGTCAGTTTTATAGGAATTAATCCATGCCGTATTTGAATTTGGTCCAATGGAATAATTTGGAGGTTGTCATGTGTACTCCCAACACAAATTAATTTCAACGAAGTTAGACTTTGTTTGACCATAGTTTTGTTGCCATCCAGAGAGCTAAGAAGGTAGAAATAGCAAAAGCTAGCTAGCGCTACACTAACATTCTGTTACTGTAGCAGCGAAACGCAGCGGCAAGAGCGGCCGCAAGCGCGGGCGGGCATCTACGAGCTTGGGCACGCGCGCGGACGGACAAGGGAGGCCACGGCGGTCAGGCACAACGGCGTAGCAGGCGGGAGTAGCAGCAGTAAGAAGTAGAGCAAGGCAGAAGCAGCATCGCCTCACAGGGACAAGCAGAGGCGCGGCCAGCGCGGGACGGCTGTGGGCGCGGCCGGGCGTGGGGTGTTAAGTACCCACTCACGAATTACTCCATTAGAGGGTATTTGAGTTCAGATACAAGGATTTGGGAGAGGATGAAGGAGGGAGGAGGAAGAATAGGAGGTAGGGGAAGGGAAGAGCCGCCCCTTTGCCTGATCCAAGCCCGGATACTTTGCTCATTGCCTCCTCCAGGCATTTGTAGTCTGTAGCGCTGGGTGGTTCGCAGATGGGCCGGCCCATGTAATGGCCGAAGGTTGCAAGCCCATGTACACAATAGGCTCCTGACATGGGGACGGACAAGGCCCGGGCGTGGCCTAGCGCGGTAGGGAGGCGAGGCGAGGCGCAGACACGGGGTGGCCACGGCGCGGGGTTTCGGGCAGACGCGAGTTGCGCGGACACTAGCCGTGACGGACGAAGGCTATGGCTACGAGCGGGAGACGCACTCCGGCGATGGATCGAGACTGGGGCGAGGGGGAAACAGGGGAGGAGCTCACGGCGAATCTGTAGAGGAGGGCAGTGGGCTCGTGGAAGGGTTGTAGGCAGTGGGTTGAGCGGAGAGGCGACGACGTCCGCTACGGAAAAGGTCGCCGATGGCGACGTTTCAAAGGCGTCCCGGCTTGGGGTGGTCCCCGGGACGGACATAGCCGCCCGCCGCGGACCTCCTGGACGTGCTCCCGCACGCCGGAGACAACGGCGGTCGTGACGCTTCACGGCGACGTGCTTTGATGCGCCATGGCTATCTCTAATCAGAGAAGGGAGAGGGTGAGGGAGTGAAGGTGGTTCGAGCTAGGGTTTCGGGGGGAGGAATCCTGGCGTCTTATAGGGCGTCGAGGAGGGCGGGATGGCCGCCACACAGCCGAGGGCGCGGGCATGGCGTGCAGATGACTGCCACGACCGCCCCTCTGCTTCTGTAGCAAAGAGGGAGACAAGTGGGAGGGGGAGTGGGCTGGGCCTCCCTGTACTTTGCATTTGGGCCCAAGCATATAGTGCATGTTCTATCTCTTTTCTTTTACCCTTTTATTTATTTAACACACTCAGTCTTTTATCAAACTTAGCAACTAAATGACTTTTGGTTAAATGTGTAAATTGGCACATAAATAATAGGCAAAATAATGGAGAGGCTACAAAGTTTGAGATCAATTTGAAAAGTATACATTTTAGTTTATTTTGAAAAGACCATTTTATTTGTTGTTGGAGCATTTATTAATTTCCTAAGATTGTTTGGTGAGTCAAATGATGTTAGCCACAACATGACAATGATCAGGGGGAATTATAGAATAGTTTGAACATTTTATTTTTGACATTTGAAAACTTTTAAAGTCGGACTTGATTTTAAATTTTGAATTTGAACAGAGTTTGAATCGACGCGAGTTTAACAACAGTAATAGTGGTGACGTGGCATCATTAGCAGAGGGTTACTGTGGCTTAATTATCCGGGCGTCGCAATTCTCCTCCACTACCAGAAATCTCGTCCCGAGATTTAAGGGTTGAAATAATGGGGAAAGTTTTGGTTAAGAAATTCTAATGGATCATCTC
This sequence comes from Triticum urartu, assembly GCF_003073215.2. Lineage (NCBI taxonomy): Eukaryota > Viridiplantae > Streptophyta > Magnoliopsida > Poales > Poaceae > Triticum > Triticum urartu. The sequence goes on along the minus strand of NC_053025.1, from coordinate 441,749,601 downwards.
GTTATTGGTTGGTCTTCTCGAAAAGTTGATCCCTTTCATTGATGTTTTCATTCCTCTGCATCAATGCATCATAATGAAGTTGTCGTTCTTTCTTCTGGATCTTCACCGTATTTACGAAGGGACAGGGGTTAACTCTGGAAGAACGGACCTATCAAGGTTGAATATATGGTAGATAGCTCAGGGAAAGTGGCAGGAAGTAACTCTCGAATTGAATTAAGAAAACATCAAGAGCGATGTAAGGAGGTATCATGGGCAGTTTTGAGCGGGCAGGCAATCGTTCGATGCCTGAAACATGGCGTGAAAGGGTTCAAAGCAACGAGAATTAGTTTTGTGTCTGATACTAGAATTGATTACTAGGCAGGGGGCATGTGTATTACATACGAAGTCAAGCTTAAGGAATATCTTGGGTAATAGGGTCTATAGGAGAGTTAGGTTTCAATTGTGTGGAACTGTGGATTATGGGCCCACCATGTGGGTTAAAAGTAGAAGGAGCGGTGACATCTTGCACGATCATGATAACAAGGCAAGTCAGATGATAGCGTGTCAGTTACGTCAGCAACAACATCGGTACCAAGGGCGAGGGACAAAGAGAACCATTTTCCTGCTCGTTGAACGAGGCGGACCAGTAGGCAAACTTCTCGTCCATCGGTGGTTACCGAAATGTTATCAACAGTAGTAACAGGGTCTTACTGACATGGTTGTACTCCAAGGTGTTTTCATAAGCGGAAGAATATTACTGCTTAGATCATATAGATCACAAGAAACGTTAAACCAACCAATGGAAAGGAAAATATGATTATCAGATTAAACAAAACAATGGAAAGGAAAATGTGTTTAAAACACATATTTCAAGGGTATATCCATCCCAAGGACAAGTAGAGCATGATATCCTTGACAGGATATAATGTAGAAAACTCTTTAGGTAGGGGGAGAAATTTCATGACATTACCCATACAACGGTGTTTGGATAATTGAGCAGGAAACATTTAACATTGGGCTTCAAATGTTCTCGTTGAAAATTGGAGTACCACAGACATGCTTCGAGATAGCATTGACATAGACACTGGGTAAAGATCAGACTTTGGATACACAAAGGACCCATCAGGAACATCTTATAGAATAAGTCTTACAATTTCCTCATGGACGAATGGCTAACCTTGTAAAAGGATACTATACCAATAGGTCCTCCAACCAGTTGTGCTAGGCATGATATCACCTTACTGGGTTATATAAAGACCAATGCTAGGACTCTTGGAAAATGCTCCAACCATCATATCTGACCAAGTTTCAAATCTAATTGGTGTCCGGATACCTCCGACTCATGATGCCTGAGAAGGAAGGTGCAATAATAGTTGACGCAAATACAATCTAAGATTCTCGGGAAATGAACCATGGAATAAAGTTTAGAAACTAGAGTTCATCATTAAACCAAGGGGAGGATGAGGGGGTGGCTGATGGACTCAGCGAAAATTCCTCGAGATTTCCAAAAAGAGGGATTTCCACACTTATGTGAACAAGGAGATAACATTTGTCAGAACAAATGATATAATGATATATGCTCGAGGAAAACATACACAGTTAAACATTGATTGAAAGGTGCACCCGACATATGGGCTTAGGTAGCACGATCAATGTTAGAATGGTGATTCGTTATCCAATAGTCTTAGAATGAACTGTCGACCATTAACTCCAAAGCAATAGGGTTACTAGGAGTATAGAATCCAAGCAACACCATTCACTTGTTGGTATCCCGGTTAGAAACAACACAAGAAAGAATGGTGATGGTGAGAAGTATCACTATACCAAGAATTCTTAAGAGGTGGAGCAATTCTCACAACATCCTTGACATAAAAGGTGGTAATACTTCAAGGTAGAACGTAATACAAGCTTGATAGCAAGTTGCATCCACAACATGAACAAGTTTATGATGAAAGAAAGATAAGGATATTGTCGATGGTAACTCAAATTACCAAGGGACGAGGATGGTACTTACCATCATGAATTTGGTTGATATACTGGAAGGAGTCAAAATTTTGATGATGATCACGACACATTTGTCGAGAGATTCAAGAAGAGGTAACCGATTGGCGTCGACATCAAGTCAAAGGAATGACGAAGCGAAAGGTTATTGGAACCACGGATATATCATAAACTCGGAATCAAGCTTGTTGTTCAAGGCAAAAAGATATGACGAGGAAAATCAACGTAAGCTTAGCTCATCGTCGAAAATTGTGCTCCAGGAAGGACCAGGTAGCATAGTTAAAAAGTTGCACGATAATGACATAGCGGATCAGGCTAGGAATGACGTGATTGGGTACAAACTGGTAAGCAAAGAAGATTGATAAGAATTGTTGAATTGTAGAGCGGACACGAGTCGGTTATCAGTGTAATTGAGTGTCCAACAACTCAGAACCCGTGGAAAATTGGAATCAGTGAGAAATAATAGTTGAGGAAGAACTCATAAGAAGTTATGTAGTTCCGTGATATTCTCGAGATACCTTAGGGGAATACTCAAAGGTAGAGCAGAATCGAGGTTGGGCAGGCATATGGATCTGTAGAAGACAAGCGATTTAACTTGTCTGAGAAATGGGATCAAAGAAAAACAATCATGGTCGGAACCACGGTTGCAAAGGACCAAGCATAGATACAAGATGAACTTATTATAGGGAGATTATTATTATTACAAGAAGCTTCCATGATAAGTTCCACATCGTGTCCATGGGCATGAACACAAAGTTCAAGGTCTGACTCCCATTTCTGCAATGCATAACCTTTCATTCACTTCTCATTTTTTTTGAAAAAGTTGTAATGTTGAAATTTTATTTGGCGAAGCAACAGAAGAGTATGAATCGCGAAAACTTTCGGGTTCATATGGTTTGGGGAAGGCATAGGTTCAACCCATTGGGGTATCTTAGGAGCATATACCATAAATTTGAAGAATAAATGTCACGAGCTCGATAGTAGAGTATGCTTGAGAAAGCAAAGTATACAATTTACCAAAGGCATTATGTATCCGAGGAAAGGCTCACAAGGTTACTGAATATGAAGGACACTGTCAGATAAAATCCGACAAAGGGTCTGGTGGTCCACAAGGGCTCTGATGTGAGCATCGACACTCAACCAGTGGAAGATAGAATGCAAGGAGATCAGTTATAGAAACAACTGACTAACTCAAGGCTCAGATGCAAAGGAAGTATGAATTCCAAGACAAGGGATCAGAAGCAACACTCTCATTAGGGATGGATAAGTTGAATAGCCTTAGGGGTACAATCGATGGCAATTTGATTGGTCAAGATCCAGCACCTGTTAAAATGACGTCTAAGCCAGAAGGATGAACTCTAGGATCTGGTTGAGGATTGCGAGCATTCACAACTTATTGAATCATTGACCTTAAAATGATAGTGACAAAGGATGCCAATACGATTACTATACTTATGGGATTAACCATAATGCAAGCAAGCAAGAATTTCAAGAGCAATAAGCTTCTGAGGATTTTTGGAAGACGGAATAGCATTTCAAAGAAATTTGTGACACACATGATCAACTAGGGATGAACAAATCCTCGATAAGTGTGAGGAATTATTTGTAGGGGTATTTATGCGGCAAAGGTCTGCAAGGCAGTAGCTCAAGGATTCTCGGAACAACGGAGAGTATTCAAGACATCTTGTGGTAACAAGAGCAACTGGGAATGAAAGTATGAATGACAGGTGTACGTAGTTATCCATAAGGATATATTGATGGAAGAGAATTGCAAAAGCGATGAGCACAAGTTCTCAAGAGAACATCGGAGTGTATCTTCGGAATCTTCTGATGGAGCAGATGATCATTTGGAATGAGGGGCTCTCCAGGAGAGAGTCAGTTACGAGAACCTAGTGTCAAAGTTAGTAAAATCATTTTACCCGAGTAGTAGAGAGATCAGAGCCCCAGAGTATAGATGAGGAATAAAATATCCTAATACCACCCAATGACAACGAGGGCCGATGGGCCGCACAGCCAAGTTAGTAAAACAATTTTCATCGACTAGACTCAACTTCGCCCAAGGGGTGTGGAAGGGTGATTCCTATAGGCAGTCGGCTCTGATACCAACTTGTGATGCCCTCAATTCAATCGTACACTAATCATAAACGCAAATGTGTACGATCAAGATCAAGGACTCACGGGAAGATATCACAACACAACTCTAGACACAAATTAAAATAATACAAGCTTTATATTACAAGCCAGGGGCCTCGAGGGCTCAAATACATAAGCTCTAATACACAAGAGTCAGCGGAAGCAACATTATCTGAGTACAGACATAAGTTAGACAAGTTTGCCTTAAGAAGGCTAGCACAAAAGCAACATCGATCAAAAAGGCAAGGCCTCCTGCCTGGGAGCCTCCTAACTACTCCTAGTCGTCGGTGGCCTCCATGTAGTAGTAAGCACCCTCGTGGTAGTAGTTGTAGTCGGTGGTGTCGTCTGGCTCCTGGGCTCCGACATCTGGTTGCGTCAACCGGAAAGAAAGGAAAAGGGGAAAAAGGAGGGAGCAAAGCAACCATGAGTACTCATCCAAAGTACTCACAAGACTTACATCAGATCTAAACTAAGTATGCATCTGTATCAAAGGGAAAGGGATGTATCTGTGGACTAAACTACAGAAATGCCAGAATAGAGGGGAGAGCCTAGTCCTATCGAAGACTAGCATCTTCAGCATCTTTAAGCATCATGCAGCATCGGGAGAGATAAGAGTAGCATAAAGTAAAGTAGTAGTAGTGTTATCAACCTCGGCCAGAGATCCTTTCTCGACTCCCTACGAGAAAGCAATCCCAGAGCCATACTATCCATTCATCATAACCATGTATCATATCCATTTCTCATCTCAAGTATCCAGTTCTAGTTGTATCGATCGGGATACAACTCCAAGTGTCCGTTACCGTAGGACAGCTTATCGATAGATGTTTTCTTCCCTGCAGGGGTGCACCAACTTACCCACCACGCTCGATTAACTCCGGCCAGACACACTTTCCTGGGTCATGCCCGGCCTCGGCCAAACAATACGCCGCAACCCGACCTAGGCTTAATAGAGAGGCCAGCACGCCGGACTAAACCTATGCCCCCAGGGGTCATGGGCCATCTCCCCGGGAACTCTTGCATGTTGCGTACGCGGCCGGTGAGCAGACCTAGCTACCTCCTTCAACAAGGCAGGAGCTTACGCAGTCCAACCCGGCGCGCGCCGCTCAGTCGCTGACGTCTATTAAGCTTCGGCTGATGTATACGACGCAGAACGCCCATACTATGCCCACGTGATGGTTAGTGCTATCAGGCCAGAGGCCCCTCGGCTCAAATATCCGAACCGTAGTGGATTAGGAGCACGCGGTAACGAGCAGAGACTCACGAACGATGTGACCCCGTCGCCTCGTCTCGAGTACTTGCGGCAAGGGCTAAGAATGCCCGGCCACGCCTCGTAAGTATCTCGCGGGCACCTTCCAGGTCAACCCGACTCCACATCACTCGCTATTAAGCTCGCGTGGGTACACCTCGGGGCCAGGCCGTCTTTAGTAACATGATTCAGTGTAAAGCCATAGTAACCATAGTAACTGTGTTTCTAACACCAAGTGGAAAACCCGAGGAATCACCCCCGGTGAATTCCACTCGATGTTATCATCAAGGTGAACATAAGAGGATCCACCCTCGAGGTTCACACTTGAGGGGTTGCACGACAGAGCCTTAACAGAAGTGGTTAAGGAGGAAATCACCCCCGATGACCATGACCGGATAGCTACATTACAGAGATCTCATCAGGAGTGATGTATGAGGTTCCACCCTCGGCACTCGATGGTAACTCTGCAGAGTCGAGCAACAAAAGGGGAAAGTGATGTGCGGTGTCGGGGCCTGGACGTCGATCACGTTGATCGAGTCATCGAACATAAAGCGGGGCAACTGGGACAAGGTGGGGGTCACTGATAGATCTCTAACCAACCTATACTAAGCATTTTAGGATAAGCAGGTAAGGTATGAAAGCAGGTAACAAAAATAGGCTATGTATCAGAGTAGGATCATACATAAAGCAGTAGCAGTTCTAATGCAAGCATGAGAGGGAAAGAAATAGGCGATATCGGAATGCTCAAGGGGGTTTGCTTGCCTGGAAGCTCTGTTGAAAAGTAAGAAGTGTCGTCGTCGACGTAGCCGATCACAGGGGCATCATCAGGGGTCTCGGGGTCTACCGGAGAGAAGAGGGGGAAGAAACAGTAAATACAGAGCGAACACATGCATGTCAAGACAAAAAGCGGTGCTAGGGGTGTTCTAACGCAGTACTACGCGATACCGGCGAAGGGGGATAACATCCGAAAAGTTCTCTTGGAGTTAGGCATTTTCGGACAGGCGAACTGGAGGGCAAAAGTTCGATGTTTGCTATGCTAGGGGCAGTTGACAGATGAACGGAGAGCATATTCCGATTTGTCTCGTCGTTTTGAGCAACTTTCATGTATAAAACATTTTCATCTGAGCTACGGTTTATTTTATATGAATTTCTAAAGTTTTAACCAATATCCTAGAAATCCCTGAAATTTTGCTAAGTTTGAGAATTCGACAGTTTTTTAAACATCACTTGGCTATTTTCCGAAGGCTATAACTAATGTTATGTAGTTCTAATGAAGACACTACATATAAGTGTTTTACTCTACATCAACAACACTACAAGGCCATGCCATTAGATAGTCTGAACAGCTCCTGTAACAGGTCAACTTACAGCTCTGAAGTAGCTAAGACAGTAAATCTGTTTTTCAGTTTTCTCTCTTAACAAAACATAGACTTTTGTCATTTTTATAGAAATTAATCCATGCCGTATTTGAATTTGGTCCAATGGAATAATTTGGAGGTTGTCATGTGTACTCCCAAGACAAATTAATTTCAACGAAGTTAGACTTTGTTTGACCATAGTTTTGTTGCCATCCAGAGAGCTAAGAAGGTTGAAATAGCAAAAGCTAGCCAGCGCTACAGTAACATTCTGTTACTGTAGTAGGGAAACGCAGCGGCAAGAGTGGCCGCAAGCGCGGGCGGGCATCTGCGAGCACGGGCACGCGCGCAGACGGACAAGGGAGGCCACGGCGGTCAGGCACAGTGGCGTAGCACGCGGGAGTAGCAGCAATAAGAAGTAGAGCAAGGCAGAAGCAGCATCGCCTCACAGGGACAAGCAGAGGCGCGGCCAGCGCGGGGACGGACAAGGCCCGGGCGTGGCCTAGCGCGGCAGGGAGGCGAGGCGAGGCGCAAACACGGGGTGGCCACGACGCGGGGGTTCGGGCAGACGCGAGTTGCACGTACACTGGCCGTGACGGACGACGGCTATGGCTACGAGCGGGAGACGCACTCCGGCGATGGATCGAGAACGGTGCGAGGGGGAAACAAGGGAGGAGCTCACGACGAGTCTGTAGAGGAGGGCAGCGGGCTCGGGGAAGGGTTGTAGCCAGTGGGTTGAGCGGAGAGGCGACGACATCCGCGGCGGAGAAGGTTGCCGATGGCGACGGTTCGAAGGCGTCCCGGCTTGGGGTGGTCCCCGGGACGGACGTAGCCGCCCGCCGCGGACCTCCTGGACGTGCTCCCGCACACCGGAGACAACGGCGGTCGTGACGCTTCGCGGCGACGTGCTTCGATGCGCCATGACTATCTCTAATCAAAGAAGGGAGAGGGTGAGGGAGTGAAGGTGGTTCGAGCTAGGGTTTCGGGGGAGGAATCCTGGCGTCTTATAGGGCGTCGAGGAGGGCGGGATGGCCGCCACGCAGCCGAGGGTCGGCCATGGCGTGCGGATGACTGCCACGACCGCCCCTCTGCTTCTGTAGCAAAGAGGGAGACAAGTGGGAGGGGGAGTGGGATGGGCCTCCCTTTACTTTGCATTTGGGCCCAAGCGTACAGTGCATGTTCTATCTCTTTTCTTTTACCCTTTTATTTATTTAACACACTCGATCTTTTATCAAACTTAGCAACTAAATGACTTTTGGTTAAATGTGTAAATTGGCACATAAATAATAGGCAAAATAATGGAGAGGCTACAAAGTTTGAGATCAATTTGGAAAGTATACATTTTAGTTTATTTTGAAAAGACCATTTTATTTATTGTTGGAGCATTTATTAATTTCCTAAGATTGTTTGGTGAGTCAAATGATGTTAGCCACAGCATGACAATGATCAGGGGGAATTATAGAATAGTTTGAACATTTTATTTTTGACATTTGAAAACTTTTAAAGTTGGACTTGATTTTAAATTTTGAATTTGAACAGAGTTTGAATCGACGCGAGTTTAACAACAGTAATCGTGGTGACATGGCATCATTAGCAGAGGGTTACTGTAGCTTAATTATCCGGGCGTCGCACTCTGATTCAGTCCGGCGATCTCCACAGTGTGAGAGGCAGCAGCCGCTACAGGTATCTGCTTGAAACAGGAGAGAAATCAATGTCATTTAGTGAGTCTTCCTGAGATCATGAATTCGATCCCCTGTTCGGTTCTTTCTTTCACTGAAAAGTGTATCAGGGGCTACTATCTATACTATGACACTCTTCGATAACTCATAAAACATACCTCAAAGCCTTTTATAAGACTGATACAGGCTTCGTTCAGTCCACTCTCGGTCGACTGAATTTTCTCAATCACCGCGCCCATCAGGGCACGGTGTTCATCAACGATGGAGGCATCTCGTAGCGCCACCAACAAAGCATCTGACACTTCTGGATGGACAGAGGTTGCCGACAGAATCTTTTTCCCCACGTCTCTGACCTCTGCGGTTCGACCTCCAGGCGCCACCTTCATAGTTTTTTCCTTTTCTCCTTCGCCGGGGTCCTTTTGGGACGAGGCCTCAGTGTTTGGCACCTGTTTGGAGGAAGGGTCCTTCGGGGGTGTCTCGCTCTCCACGGCGTTTGAGCTCAGCAGGTCCTCCGATGAGGATTGTTCGGTACGGGACCTTGCCGGACTACAGAAATATGCGGCTTAGGTTCAAATACTAAGCCACGATGAGTCCGGACGCTTAGACATATTCGGATACTTACGAGTTCACCAGGGGCTGGGCCCTGGGATCCCATGCCAGGCCGCTGTCGGCGGCGGTAGTAGACTCCCCTTGACGAGGAATCTTTCCTCTTTCGGGTAGTTCGGCCTCCAAGGATGCGGAGGCCGTCCTCTTCCTTCTTCCCTCTGCAGGGGGTGTCCATCTCCCTCCTCCTTTTCGTCCTCTTCGAAGGCGGAATGGGCATCAGAGCCTTCGGGTATTGTGCCCGAAGTGCCGCGACGACGAAGGCCGCCCCGGGTCTTTTTAGCCTCCTTCTCGGCCGTCTTCTTCGGCACCTTGTAAGGCGCCGGGACCAGCATCTTCGTCAGAAGTGGGATGGCCGGGTCTTCGGGTAGCAGGGCCGAACAATGGATCCGCTCCGCCTTCTTCGCCTAGCTCTGGGAAAACTTGAATAAACACACGTCAAGCGCTTCCTTTGGGTCATGCGGATGGAAAAGTTTGGTAAAATCACCGAACTTGTAGGGCGGGACAGTTGGTACCCGCGGTCTTCGGTCGAGTCCGGCCATGATTTGCTGGACTTAAAAAGCACCTTCCAAATGTCCTTGTGCGACGAGCCGAAGAGCCTTCGCAAGGTTTGGTGCCTGGCCGAACCAAATTCCCATAGATTGCAAGTCCGGTGTTGACAAGGCAGTATCCGACGGACTAACATCACCTGGACTGCGTCGACGAGTTCAATGTTCTTATCTCCCATATCTTTAACGCGCGTCTGGAGCACCGACAGTTCATCGGACAAGGACCAATCCAGTCCTTGCTTGACCCAAGACGTAAGCCGCTGAGGGGTGCCGGATCGAAACTCGGGAGAAGCGGCCGCTCCTTACTGCTCGGCTCAATGATGTAAAACCACTGTTGTTGCCACTCCTGGACAGAATCATTAAAGGTTCCTGTTGGCCATATGACGTTGGGCGTCTTGCTCACCATAGGCCCCCCGCACTCGGCGTGCTCGCCGCCCACCATCTTGGGCTTCACGTTAAAGACCTTCAGCCATAAACCGAAGTGTGGCAAAACACAGAGAAAAGCCTCACACACGACAATGAATGTCGAGATGTTGAGGAAGGAATTAGGGGACAGATCGTGAAGATCGATCCCATAATAGTACATGATACCGCGAACGAATGGGTGGAGGGGAAATCCAGCCCGCGGACAAAGTGAGGGAGGAATACAACCCTCTCATGGGGTTCCGGAGTGGGGACGATCTGTCCCACCGTCGGAGACGGTGGCCGATTTTCTTGGCCAGATACTCGGCCTCCCGAAGCTTTTTGATATCCTTCTCTCAGATGGTAGAGGCCATCCATTTGCCTCCTGCTCTTGATCCAGACATCTTTGGAAGACCTCTTGTGGGTAGAGGAGGAGAACGCTCGCGCATTGGAGCCTGAGCAGAATGGAATGAGTTGGGAAGAAGGTATGGGTGAAGAGGGTGAATTCTTGTTCCTTTATAAGGGCGGAAGAGGCGATGCGCCTCCCCCCTCGCTTGGTAGAACCTCTTATTCCCCAAGCGTCGTAAGTAATGGCGCGGTTGGGTTACCCGCGTCTGTATTGATGAGAATCTCGTAATAAGGGGACACAATCTCTGCTTTGAGAAGACGTGTCGAGAAAACCGCCCCGCAATATGTGTCGTGTTGGTTGAGAAAAATGGTTCGAATAAAGACCGGGCCGTGACATGATGTCATGCTGTCAAAACGTGTCAGCGGATTGGATTTGTGGAAATGTTATTCTCTCTACGGTGGTATGTGGAACTTGTTTTGCAGAGCCGGACACTATCCTTGTGTTCAAAATCATCTATGGAGTATTCGGAGGAGGAACCCGCCTTGCAATGCCGAAGACAATACTGCGTGCCGGACTCATCGTCATTGAAGCCTGGTTCAGGGGCTACTGATGGAGTCCTGGATTAGGGGGTCTCGAGACAGCCGGACTATATCCTTTGCCCGGACTGTTGGACTATGAAGATACAAGATTGAAGACTTCGTCCCGTGTCCGATGGGACTCTCCTTGGCGTGGAGGGCAAGCTAGGCAATACGGATATGTAGATCTCCTCCCTTGTAACCGACTCTGTGTAACCCTAGCCCCCTCCGGTGTCTATATAAACCGGAGGGTTTAGTTCATAGGGCAACATACAATCATACCATAGGCTAGCTTCTAGGGTTTAGCCTCTACAATCTCGTGGTAGATTGCTATCTCTTGAGCTTGCGTTGGATTTCCCCGAAGAGAAAAGGATGATGCAGCAGAGTTGCGTAAGTATTTCCCTCAGTTTTTGAGAACCAAGGCATCAATCCAGTAGGAGGCCACGCTCAAGTCCCTCGTACCTGCACAAAATGATAGCTACTCGCAACCAACGCGATTAGGGGTTGTCAATCCCTTCACGGTCACTTACGAGAGTGAGATCTGATCGATATAATATTTCTGGTATTTTTGGTATAGAGATGCAAAGTGAAAAGTAAAAGGCAAAGTAAAAAGCAAAGCAAGATTAAAGTGACGGAGATTGATATGATGAGAATAGACCCGGGGGCCATAGGTTTCACTAATGGCCTATCTCAAGAGCATAAGTATTCTACGGTGGGTGAACAAATTACTGTTGAGCAATTGACAGAATTGATCATAGTTATGAGAATATCTAGGCATGATCAGGTATATAGGCATCACGTTCGTGACAAGTAGACCGAAAAGATTCTGCATCTACTACTATTACTCTACTCATCGACCGCTATCCAGCATGCATCTAGAGTATTAAGTTAAAAACAGAGTAACACTTTAAGCAAGATGACATGATGTAGAGAGATAAATTCATGCAATATGAAATAAACCCCATCTTGTTATCCTCGATGGCAACGATGCAATACGTGCCTTGCTGCCCTTTCTATCACTGGGAAAGGACACCGCAAGATCGAACCCAAAGCTAAGCAAATCTCCCATGGAAAGAACTACCAATGTAGTTGGCCAAACCAAACGGATAATTCGAAGAGACTTGCAAAGATAACCAATCATACATAAAAGAATTCAGAGAAGATTCAAATATTATTCATAGATAGACTTGATCATAAACCCACAATTCATTGGTCTCAACAAACACACCGCAAAAAGAAGAAGATTACATCGAATAGATCTCCACAAGAGAGGGGGAGAACTTTGTATTGAGATCCAAAAAGAGAGAAGAAGCCATCTAGCTACTAACTATGGACCCGAAGGTCTGAGGTAAACTACTCACACTTCATCGGAGAGGCTATGATGATGTAGAAGCCCTCCTTGATGACGGCCCTCTCCGGCGGAGCTCCGGAACAGGCCCCAAGATGGGATCTCGTGGATACAGAAAGTTGCGGCGGTGGATTTAGGTTTTTGGCTCCTGTTCTGATCGTTTGGGGGTACGTAGGTATATATAGGAGGAAGGAGTATGTCGGTGGAGCACCGAGGGGCCCACGAGGTAGGCAGGTGCGCCCTAGGGGGGTGGGCGCGCCCCCCACCCCCGTGACCGCCTCTTTGACTCCTTGGAGTAGGGTCCAAGTCTCCTGGATCACGTTCGGTGAGAAAATCACGTTCCCGAAGGTTTTATTCCGTTTGGACTCCATTTGATATTCTGTTTCTCTGAAATACTGAAATAGGCAAAAAAGCATCAATTCTGGGCCTTCGGTTAATAGGTTAGTCCCAAAAATAATATAAAAGTGGAAAATAAAGCCCAATATAGTCCAAAACAGTAGATAATATAGCATGGAGCAATCAAAAATTATAGATACGTTGGAGACGTATCATAGATCAACTCTTCTAATACTCATATCATCCAGAATAATCAAGCAGGACGTAGGGTATTACCTCCATCAAGAGGGCCCGAACCCGGGTAAACATCGTGTCCCCTGCCTCCTGTTACCATCCGCCTTAGACACACAGTTCGGGAACCCCTACCCGAGATCCGCCGATTTTGACACCGACAATGGTATTTGACACCGGAAGTGTTTCAGGACATACCGGGAAGGAATCGGGTCATCGGAAGGGGTTCTGGGCACGCCACGGCAAGTTATGGGCCTTATGGGCCAAAGGAGGGGACAAACCAGCCCACAAGGGGGCAGGTGCGCCCCGTCCATTGTTTGGCCAGCCCTAGGGAAGGAAAAGGGGGAGGGCCAGCCCCTCCCGCATTTTCCTCTCATGGGAGAAAGGAATGGGGGCACCCTCCCCTGCCTTTCTCCGCACTCTAAATAAGGAAATGGGGGCGCGGCTTGGGAGGGACCCCAAGTAGGATTCCGCCTACTTGGGCGCTTCCTTTGGCTGCTCCCTCCCTCCCACCTATATTTATGTTGGAGGGGGGTGCCTCACACACAACGGGCAATTGCTTAGCCGTGTGCGGCGCCCCCCTCCATCGTTTACACCCCGATCATATTTTCGTATTGCTTAGGCGAAGCCCTGCAGAGATCACTCAACATCACCGTCACCACGCCGTCGTGCTAACGTAACTCATCTACTACCTCGCCATCTTGCTGGATCAAGAAGGCGGAGGACGTCACCGTGTTGAACGTGTGCAGAACGTGGAGGTGTCATACGTTCAGTACTTGATTGGTTGGAGCACGAAGAAGTTCGACTACATCAGCCGCATTGTTAAATGCTTCTGTTTAAGATCTAGGAGGGTACATAGACATACTCTAACCCTCGTTGCTATGCATTGATAATCCACAAGTATAGGGGATCGCAACAGTTTTCGTGGGTAGAGTATTCAACCCAAATTTATAGATTCGACACAAGGGGAGCCAAAGAATATTTGAAGGTATTAGCAGCTGAGTTGTCAATTCAACCACACTTGGAGATTAATTATCTGCAGCAAAGTGATCAGTAGCATAGTAATATGATAGTTTTGATAATAGTAGAAGTAGCTATGGTAACAGTAACAGTGATAGCAGTAGTTTTGTAGCAAGTGTGCTTTTCAATATGAGTCGGGCAGGAAGAGGAAGATCGGGCGGGGAAAACGGGGTTCAAACCCGCAACTTCTGGCGTGACAGACCAGCACTCTAACCAACTGAGCTATTTTGTAATTCTAGATTAATAGTACTTAGAATGGCTTTTTCATATTGAGAAATTCTGTCTAGTTGCATTCGATCACAGAAGCCGTTGACAACAGCATAAATCACAACAATTTTTTTTCAATTGGAAGTGGTTCATACAAAAAGATATGCTGGTATAATATTGGGTCTCCCCCTCCTGCAGGATCAAAAAAGGAAGTATGAAAGGCCGGAGGGCTTTGTACCAACCATTCTAGCTTTTTTTGAAATTTCGTTGACCAAGAGAAGTTGAAGCTGCATAGATTATTTGGATCGCTCCTATTATTACTACCCAGTAGATATGTCATTGAAACAAATATGTTTTGTCTCTGTTTTCTTTTCGGATGAGCCAGCCGATCCTAACTTAATTTTGGAGGAGCCGGACGACTGAGCCTCAAAAAGAGAAATTCTAGATAATGTTTCCTACCCTGAAATTTTCTTGTCGACCAGCTATTAAGTCAGAGAAGTCATCAACCTATTACTAGTGTTAGTTCTGTTAAGAGAAGTCATCAACCTATTACTAGTGCCAGTTCTCTTCTTCCTCTCTACCAATTGAAAGTAAGTATTGATTTCGGTTAACTTTGACTCACTTCATTTACAAATACAAAATTATTGGTTTGGTTAATTTAGTTATATGGATAGCTAATCTTTGGGTTGACTTGGTTATAACTATAGTTCTAGTGTTTGTTGTTGGTTGTTCAGAGGATAAAACAGTTTCTAAGATGTTGTTCCTGAGTCCCAGGGTGAAGGTAAATGAAATGGTGGTCGTGGGGACACCGACTCCCATTATTTTCTCCAGGCCTGCTTTGGCAAAATCGACGGAGGCTTAGCTTTTTTCAAATATTGAATATCTCTCCTTGTTGGCACAATTTAAGCAGAATAAAATATCTATTATCGATTTTTAGAATCAAATTAGTCTGTTTTTTTGCTATTTCAATTAAAGGGACTAAAAAATAAAAAGAGTATTCTCAAATTGGACTTGGTAAATATCAGGATAATGATATGGATTGTGAATGACTTACTTAATAATAGGGATTACTTCAAATTTGTAACCCTCATTAGCAGATTCATTTTCAGTAGTTTCCCTGGTCAAACTAGAGGTTACCGGGAACCACAAGGAAAACGGAACACGAGCAGGAATGTTGGACTGGGTCCTTCCATATAGTTGGCTTGATGGCCCTTGTGGACAGAGTCTGTTCTCATTAGAGAATTGACCTTAGAACTTTGTGATCAAGACCTGTGGTAAGTCCAGTAGAAACTTGAGGGAGCTGAGCCGATTAATCTCAGGCCGTATAGATACTCGCACGATCAAACGGCAGCCATTGAAAAGTTAGTCAATGAAATGCTAGCGGATGCTGTGATTAGGTTAACAATATAGGATAATTTCGTAGGCATTGGATCGATGGCTTGTTGGATGATATTCATCATGAGACAGTTATAACTTAGGGTGATACGACACTAGCTCCAGTTCATCAATATAATGTAGGCATGTATTCCATAAATAGTCATACGTGCTTATGGAAAGAACTTCCATGACATTTTTTGTCCTCCCCCCCCCCGTGGCAGCGGGGTCCATATTGGAAACTAAGGGATATTAAGGCCTCCTTTTAAAAGAGAACCAGAACAAAGCATTAACACATAGTGAATACATGAACTCCTCAAACTACGGTCATCACCGGGAGTGGTCCCGATTATTGTCACTCCGGGGTTGCCGGATCATAACACGTAGTAGGTGACTATAACTTAGAATATCAGATCTAGAACATGGATATAATGGTGATAACATAAATGGTTCAGATCTGAAATCATGGCACCCGGGCCCAAAGTGACAAGCATTAAGCATGGCAAAGTCATATCAACATCAATCGTAGAACATAGTGGATACTAGGGATCAAGCCCTAACAAAACTAACTCGATTACATGATGAATCTCATCCAACTCCTCACCGACCAACGAGCCTACGAAGGAATTACTCACTCCCGGTGGGGAGCATCATGGAATTGGCGATGGAGAAGGGTTGGTGATGACGAAGAACGAAGATCCCCCTCTCCGAAGCCCCAACAGACTGCAAATCTGGCCTCTTGGTGAAGAACATGAGGTGATGGCGGCTCTGTCTCATGGATCGCGATAATTCTTTTTCCCTGTTTTTTCTGGAAAAATCGGATTTTATAGCGTCGGTTTCAGGGTCCGCGGGGCCACCAGGTGGGGACAACCCACCTGGGCGCGCCTGGTGAGGGGGCGCGCCTGGTGAGGGGGCGCGCCCTGGTGGGTTGTGCCCACCCAGGTGCTCCCCTTCGATAGGTCTTGGCTCCAGAAATTCTTATATATTATATAAAAATTCCTCGCAAATTTCCGTTCCATTCCGAGAACTTTTATTTCTGCACAAAAACAACACCATGGTAGTTCTGCTGAAAACAGCGTCAGTTCGGGGTTAGTTTCATTCAAATCATGAAAATTAGAGTCCAAAACAAGAGGAAAAGTGTTAGGAAAAGTAGATACGTTGGAGACGTATCAACTCCCCCAAGCTTAAACTTTTGCTTGTCCTCAAGCAATTCAATTGATAAACTGAAAGTGAAAATAAAAACTTTTACGAACTCTTTTGCTCTTGTTTGCACAAATAATCTTAAACAACACCCAGGTTTTCAGCCAACATTATAACTAAACATGCCGACAATAACTCTTAAAGATTATATTAACTCATATCAATGACATAATCAGCTAGCGAGCAATAATAAGACATCTCAAATGGCAACACATTGTCAAAACAACCATGATATAATATGACAATAGTGGTATCTCGCTAGCCCTTTCTGAGACCGCAAAACATAAATGCAGAGCACCTCCAAAGTCCAAGCAGCGACTAAACATTGTAATTCATGGTAGAAACGATCCAGTCATGATGCACCCAACATTAGCTACACACAATGCATAAGTCATGACAGCTGTGCTCTCAGGTTCTAGCGCTTGTTTTAGAAGGTGATGACACAACATAAAAGTAAATATAGTCCCTTCGCAGAGGGAAGCAGTGATTTGGAGAGGTGCCAGGGCTCAAGATTTTAAAACAGAGATAACTGATATTTTGAGACATGCACCCTTCTCATTTACTTCACGACCATTAGTTATCAATATCTCCCATGTTAAACAAGCTAGTGATGGTTCCCAAGCGATAAAAAGTAAAGGTTTTGACTCCATTGGGAGTTTTTGTTTGATTATTTGAGCGATTAACTCTTTTTGTGTTTGCAGTTTAGGACTGGGCATCCCTATTACCGCCCTTTTCTCCTGCGATGGTGAGTGGATAAACACTCGATCTGAGAATAACCCGCTTAGCATGGAAGATACCGACCACCTCCTGTCGTTCCATGAACGATCCAGACACACAAAAGGATATTTTTTAGAAGTTTTTAGAGGTGGCACATGCAAATTTATTTAGGACGGCAGGGTAATACCACATATAGGTAGGTATGGTGGACTCATTTGGAATAACTTTGGGTTCAAGGTTTTTGACGTACAAGCAGAGTTCCCACTTAGTATAGGCGAAGGCTGGCAATTAGATTGAGAAGCGGCTAGCTAGAGAGCAACAACGATCATGATCATGCATTATGCATAAGTAACATTGGACACTAGCATGAGTAGGATATGATCACCATGAATATAAATATCATAGAGGCTATGTTGGTTTTGATTCAACTACATGCATGAACATGTGCCAAGTTAAACCACTCGAACATTCAGAGGAGGATACCATATCATCATACTACATCACAATCATTTTAACGCAATGTTAATATCGAAGATAAGTCATTATTCACTCCCAGCTACTTATGCATGGCATGAGAAACTATAATCTCTAATTGTCATTGAAAACATGTTTAATCATAATGGGCTGAATCATGGGTACTAGGTTAACATATTTACACAAACAGAACAAGTCGATATCATACCAGTTTCTCTCTGCCACGGCCAGTTCATTGAATGTCGTCATTATTGCCTTTCACTTGCACGACCGAATGATGTGAAAATAATAATAGTGCAAGAGTGTCATGGACTAAGCTGGAATCTGCAAAACATTTTATTCAACAGGAGAAGACAAGGTAAAATGGACTCTTTATTAGTTCAACTATTATTCATAAGAGATCCACTCAACATTTTCATCATGGTCTTCACATTGGTACAACTCGAATAAAAGGAAAAGAAATTCAGAGAAACACGCTAAAATATTTTTGGAGTTTTTGGTTTTCTTGAACAAGCAAATAAAAAGGGAAAGCAAAAACGAGGAAAACTATTTACACGGGAAAGCTCTCAACAAGCAAAAGAACAAGGAAATCTTTTTGGGTTTTCTTTTTAATATTAATATTACAACTAAGCATGCATAGAAAGTAAACTAGATACAACTATTTTTTTGGTTTTTTTCTAATGTTTTTCAAACACACAAGAAGAAAGCAAGAAAAATAAATCTAAGCATGGATGATACAATGAAAAAGTGTGAACACCGACAAGATGAATAAGTGGACATGAATGTAACGTCGGTGAGAATATGTACTCCCCCAAGCTTAGGCTTTTGGCCTAACTTGGTAGTCGATCAGTAGTCTGGATAGTAGTTGGCATGTGATACGTCTCTGTCGTATCTATAATTTTTGATTGTTCCATGCCAATATTATTCAACTTTCATATACTTTTGGCAACTTTTTATAATATTTTTGGGACTAACATATTGATCGAGTGCCCAGTGCCAGTTCCTGTTTGTTGCATGTGTTATGTTTCGCAGAAACACCATATCAAACGGAATCCAAACGGGATAAAAACGGACAGAGAATATTTTTGGAATATTTGGAGAATTCTGGAAGAAAAATCCACGCGAGACGGTGCCTGAGGGGGGCACGAGGCAGGGGGGCGCGCCCCTGACCCCCGTGGCCACCCCGTAAGGCGGTTGATGCCCTTCTTTCGCCGCAAGAAAGCTAATATCCGGATAGAGACCGTGTTAAAATTTCAGCCCAATCGGAGTAACGGATCTCTGGGAATATAAGAAATGGTGAAAGGGAAGAATCTGAGAACGCAGAAACAGAGAGAGACAGAGAGACAGATCCAATCTCGGAGGGGCTCTCGCCCCTCCCAAGCCATGGATACCAAGGACCAGAGGAGAATCCCTTCTCCCATCTAGTGAGGAGGTCAAGGAAGAAGAAGAAGGAGGGGGGCCCTCTCCCCCTCTCTTCCGGTGGCGCCGGAGCACCGCCGGGGCCATCATCATCACCGCAATCTTCACCAACAACATCACCGCCATCATCACCAACTCTTCCCCCCTCTATGTAGCGGTGTAATCCCTCTCTTACCCGTTGTAATCTCTACTTAAACATGGTGCTCAACGCTATATATTATTTCCCAATGATGTATGGCTATCCTATGATGTTTGAGTAGATTTGTTTTGTTCTATGGGCTATTTGATGATCGTGATTGGTTTGAGTTGTATGTTTTATTATTGGTGCTGTCCTATGGTGCTCTCTGTGTCACACAAGCATGAGGGATCCCTGCTGTAGGGTTTGCAATATGTTCATGATTTGCTTATGGTGGGTGGCATGAGTGACAGAAGCACATACCCGAGTAAGTAGGTTGTTTGCGTATGGGATAAAGAGGACTTGATACTTTAATGCTATGGTTGGGTTTTACCTTAATGATCTTTAGTATTTGCGGATGCTTGCTAGAGTTCCAATCATAAGTGCATATGATCCAAGTAGAGAAAGTATGTTAGCTTATGCCTCTCCCTCAAATAAAATTGCAATAATGATTACCGGTCTAGTTATTGATTGCCTAGGGACAAATAACTTTCTCATACCAAAAAGCTCTCTACTGAAACTAATTATTTGTGTCTTTATCTAAACAGCCCCTACTTTTTATTTACGTGCTCTTTATTATCTTGCAAACCTATCCAACAACACCTACAAAATAGTTCTAGATTCATACTTGTTCTAGGTAAAGCGAACGTCAAGCGTGCGTAGAGTTGTATTGGTGGTCGATAGAACTTGAGGGAATATTTGTTCTACCTTTAGCTCCTCGTTGGGTTCGACATTCTTACTTATCAAAAACTGTTGCGATCCCCTATACTTGTGGGTTATCAGCGTGGTAGCTCATGGAGGCCCTCGGTGCAGATGTCTCGGCCTGCCGCACTACCTCCACTGCTGTGTTGTGGGCTCGGGCCTCGCTCTCAAGAAGAAAATATCTTCCTTTGCTATGATAATCAAAAAGATCAGGCACAGGAAAATACGTGTGCACAACAGATTTTTGGTTAAACAATAGATTATAATGAAGTTGTCAACCTTTCCCTTGAGAATCTTATGTTCTTTTAAAGTGTCAAAATCTAAATACTGCGTGGGTAGGATAGGATCAAAGGGCAAAGATGCAACACCCAACCCTCGTGCTAAATGCGTGGCATATATTCCACCATAGAAGTAGCCACTATTAGCGTTGTGCTGAAGTCTGCGTGCAACAATCGCTTCAAGTTTATAATTCCTTTCACCGGTGAGAGCGGTATGTATTAGGCTCAAGTCTGGAGCACAAAGTGTGCTACAGTCTTGCTTGCCTACTATACATTTCCTGTTAAATAATGCAAAGTGCTGAATTGCGGGAAAATGAATGCTCTTTATTCTACCTTGTGTCACTCCCCTCGTCTCACCGTAACAAAGATTAGACAAGAATGTTTGATACTCAGCCCTTGGTGGTTTGTTAAGCGAACCCCAGAACGGGAGTTTGCAGTGGTAAGCAAAATTCTCTAGTGATATAGTAAATGGATTATCATAAAGCATAAACGACACCCTAGACTCACGAGGAAGGAATTTAAATCCTTTGACAAATGATTCAGTGAGAAGGTGGCGTTGTTCACACTTATCTCAAATGTAGGGACCGATACCGTCATTGTGAGCATATTGCTCAAATTCTTCTTTAATACCCACATGCATCATATACTCATCACAAGGCCATAAGCATGTTTTGGTGGCGGCATCTCGAGTGGAACTTTCACTTGGTTCAACATATGACCGGTGAGCGGAGCTATCAGTAGAGGATGCCCCCGAGGATCGCCTCCTCGAAGAACTCCTTCCGAATAGGTTCATCATGTCCACGTACAATTTTCTAAAAAAATTTGGGTGACAAAAATTTGTCAACAAAACTTTATTAAATTGATAGCACCTACTCATAGGGATACATAGAGGCCATAGCAAGCATTCAAACTACTTAGAACACTAAGAATTCAACATGCAAGCTCATCTATAGCAGCACCAAGAGTAGCTAATTATTAAAAATATAAACCACTAAAATAAAAACTAATTGGACAAACGGTGGAGTCACATACAATACAACAATCCCCCGAAACAGTTTCAGAAACGGGGCTTCGAGCAAAGAGATTGTAATCCGCGGGTTTGAGAGCAAGAACACGGGATAGAGAGCAATGGAGATTTTTTTTTCTGGAGGTAGGTGATGATGTGGTGTAAAGAGATAAGTGAGGGGGTCCACATGGAGACCACAACCCACCAGGGCGCGCCTGGGGGTCCTGGCATGCCCAGGTGGGTTGTGCCCACCTGGTGCACCTCCCTCTGGTATTATTTGCACCAAAAATTCAGAAATATTCAGAAAAAATCGTATCAAAATTTTAGGGCATTCTGAGAACTTTTATTTTTGGGTCATTTTTTATTGCACGGGAAAAATCAGAAAACAGACAAAACATGGCATTTTATTTTATTTTACTAAAATAAACAGAAAACAAAAAGTTGGGACATAAGGTAGTGCTTACTAAATTCATCAACTTCATACCATTCAAAAATGATCCATTAATAAGGTCGATCAAGTCCTATTAACAACCACTTTCGATTAGCATGAAATCGAAGAACTTTCATAAATCACTAAGTTACCTCAATGGGGATATGAATGTCCCCAACAATAAGCATTTCATATTTCTTTTAACAGTAGGTAGAGGTATTTGAAAACTTCCAATAGTGATTGTCGGAGATTTTTCAATAACATTAATACCATTCACTTGGAATTGTTTCTTCTGAAAGTGCACCGTATGCTCATTACCATTGATATGAAAAGTGACCTTGCTTTTATGTCAATCAATAACATCCCTTGCAGTATTCAAGAAGGGTCTACCAAGGATAATGACATGTTATTGTCCTCGTGCATCTCAAGTATAACAAAGTCAGTCAAAATAGTAACATTAGCAACAACAACGGGCACATCCTCACAAATACCGATAGGTATGGTAGTTGATTTATTAGCCATTTGCAAAGATATTTAGTAGGTGTGAGTTTATTCAAATCAAATCTTTTATATGAAGAGAAAGGCATAACACTAACACCAGCTCCTAAATCACACAAAGCCGTTTTCACATAATTCTTTTTGATAGAGCAAGGTATAGTTGATATTCCCGGATCTCCAAGTTTTTAGGTACTCCATCTTTAAAAGTATAATTAGCAAGCATAGTGGAGATTTCAGCTTCCAATATTTTTCTCTTGTTCGTGATGATGTCTTTCATACACTTTGCGTAAGGAGGCATTTTCAAGATATCAGTCAAGCGAGTATGCAAAAAGACTGGCCTCAACATTTTAGCAAAGCGTTCAAATTCTTCATCATCATTCTTTTTAGTTGACTTAGGTGGAAAAGGCATAGGTTTTTGAACCCACGGTTCTCTTTCTTTACTGTGTTTTCTAGCAATGACGTCTCTTTTATCATACCTTTTATTCTTAGGTTGTGGGTTATCAAGATCAACAGGTGGTTCTATCTCAACATCATTGCCTGGCTCTTTATTATTTGTTTGAGAGTCTTCATGAACATCATTATTATCTTTTTCATTATCACTAGGTGAATGTTCATTACCAGACTGAGTTTCAGCATCAGAGATAGAAGTTTCATTAGCATTATCAGGAGGTTTTTCTATTTCAGGTTCACTATGAGCATGCAAAGTCCTATCATTTTTCCTTTTCTTGCTAGAAGAACTAGGTGCACTTTGTCTTAGCTCTTTGTGAATCTTGTTCAATTCTTTTTGGGTGTCCCTCGGGATAAAGTGGTTCCTGAGTCATTTTACCCCCTCTAGTTGCAACTCTAATAGCAAAGTCATGCATATTATTATTCATTTCATCAAGCAACTCTCTTTGAGATTTAGCAACTTGTTCTAACTAAGTTTGAACCATAGAAGCATGCTTTCCAACACCTCTAACATCATTTGATATTCTAAATAACAAGTCACTCAAGCGAGCAATCATATCAGAATTGTACTTCAATTGTTTCATAACATTTGCATTGAAGTGATCTTGTTTTCTAATATAATTTTCAAACTCATAAAGGCATTGGCTAGGATGCATATTGTGAGGATTGTCATTATCATTGAACTTCATAAGAGAATTTACCTCTACCACCTTAGGCAGTGGTGGTGTATTAAGCCCATGTATTTCTTCAATAGGAGGTAAATTTTTAACATCCTCAACTTTAATACCTTTTTTCCTTCATAGATTTCTTTGCCTCTTGCATATCTTCAGGACTGAGATATAATATACCCCTCGTCTTTGGAGTGGGTTTAGGCGGTAGTTCAGGAAGAGTCCAATCATCATAATTTTTCAATATGTTATTCAATAATTCTTCAGCTTGTCCAACAGTTCGTTCCCTAAAAACACAACCAGCACAACTATCTAGGAAGTCCCTAGAAGCATCGGATAGTCCATTATAGAAGATATCAAGTATTTCATTTTTCTTAAGTGGATGATCAGGCAAAGCACTAAGTAACTGGAAAAGCCTCCCCCAAACTTGTGGGAGACTCTCTTCTTTGATTTGCACAAAGTTAAATATTTCCTGTAAGGCGGCTTGTTTCTTATGAGCAGGAAAATATTTTTTAGAGAAGTAATAAATCATATCCGGGGACTATGCACACAACCAGGAGCAAGAGTATTGTACCAAGATTTAGCATCACCCTTTAATGAGAATGGAAATAATTTGAGAATAAAGTAATAGCAAGTTTTCTCATCATGAGTAAAAAGGGTGGCTATTTCATTCAACTTAGTAAGATGTGCCACAACAGTTTCAGTTTCATAACCATGGAAAGGATCAGATTCAACAAAAGTAATTAACTCTGGGTCGACAAAGAATTCATAATCCTTATCATCAATAAAGATAGGTGAAGTAGCAAACTTAGGATCGCATTTCATTCTAGCATTCAAAGATTTTTCTTTATACTTGCATAATAAATTCTCTAGATCATCTCTATCTCTACAAGCAAGAATATCTCTAGTTGTTTCTTCACTCATAACATAACCTTCCGGTACCTTAGGCAATTCATATCTAGGAAGGATAGTTCTAGAGGTGTTTCAGGAGTTTCAGTTTCAAGCTCATCATCAGATTCAACAACATCATGTTGTATAACTCTAGCAATTTGTTTATCAAGAAAGTCACCAAGTGGCACATCATCATTAAGCAAGGTACTAGCATCATCATAAGCATTATCCATAGCAGAGGTAACATCATCAATAACTTGCAACATATCAGAATTGTTAGCATGTGGTGGTGTTGCAAGTTTACTTATAACAGAAGGTGAATCTAAAGCAGAACTGGATGGCAGTTCCTTTCCTCCCCTCGTCTTTGAGGAAAAAAAAATCTTAGTCTTAGCATCCTTTAGATTCTTCATATTGATAATATGATAATAATCCCAAGTGACTCAACAAATATAGCTATGCTCCCTTGCAACGGTGCCATAAAAAGGTCTTGATAACCCACAAGTCTAGGGGATCGCAACAGTTTTCGAGGGTAGAGTATTCAACCCAAATTTATAGATTCGACACAAGGGGAGCCAAAGAATATTTGAAGGTATTAGCAGCTGAGTTGTCAATTCAACCACACCTGGAGATTAATTATCTGCAGCAAAGTGATCAGTAGCACAATAATATGATAGTTTTGATAATAGTAGTAGTAGCAATGGTAACAGTGATAGTAGTAGTTTTGTAGCAAGTGTAACAATGATGATAGCAGTAGTAACTTAGAAAAAACAATATAGGATAAATTTGTAGGCATTGGATCGGTGACTTCTTCGATGATATTCATCATGAGACAGTTATAACCTAGGGCGATACGGCACTAGCTCCAGTTCATCAATATAATGTAGGCATGTATTCCGTAAATAGTCATACGTGCTTATGGAAATAACTTGCATGTATTCCGTAAGTAGAGAACCGGAACAAAGCATTAACACATAGTGAATACATGAACTCCTCAAACTACGGTCATCACCGGGAGTGGTCCCGATTATTGTCACTCCGGGGTTGCTGGATCATAACACGTAGTAGGTGAGTATAACTTGCAAGATCAGATCTAGAACATGGATATAATGGTGATAACATAAATGGTTCAGATTTGAAATCATGGCACCCGGGCCCAAAGTGACAAGCATTAAGCATGGCAAAGTCATAGCAACATCAATCTTAGAACATAATGGATACTAGGGATCAAGCCCTAACAAAACTAACTCGATTACATGATGAATCTCATCCAACTCCTCATCGACCAACGAGCCTATGAAGGAATTACTCACTCCCGGTGGGGAGCATCATGGAATTGGCGATGGAGAAGGGTTGGTGATGACGAAGAACGAAGATCCCCCTCTCTGGAGCCCCAAACGGACTCCAGATCTGGCCTCCCGATGAAGAACAGGAGGTGACGGCGGCTCCGTCTCGTGGATCGTGATAATTCTTTCTCCCTGGTTTTTTCTGGAAAAATAGGATTTTATAGCTTCGGTTTCAGGGTCTGTGGGGCCACAAGGTGGGGACAACCCACCTGGGCGCGCCTGGTGAGGGGGCGCGCCCTGGTGGGTTGTGCCCACCCAGGTGCCCCCCTTCGGTAGGTGTTGGATCCAGAAATTCTTATATATTATAAAAAAATTCCTCGCGAAGTTTTGTTCCTTCCGAGAACTTTTATTTCTGCACGAAAACAACACCATGGTTGTTCTCATGAAAACAACGTCAATCCGGGGTTAGTTTCATTCAAATCATGCAAAATCGAGTCCAAAACAAGAGGAGAAGTGTTCGGAAAAGTAGATACATTGGAGACATATCATGCATCTCCATGGATAGATCATTGCATGTGCGTAGAAAATATTTGTTTTCCATGCAACGTTTCCCAACATGAACCACTCATGAAACACACTAAAATATTAGCTATATCCAATGCATGAGTATGATAATAGTGTTCCCTGGTTGGTGCTTTGTAACATAGGAGAGACTCAATAAGAAATAAAAATTGCATAAAAGTAAATAGATAGGCCCTTCAAAGAGGGAAGCAGAGATTTGTAGAGGTGCTAGAGTTCAAAGCTTAAATTGAGAGATAGAAAATGTTTTGAGAGGCATGCTTTTCTTGTCAACGAAAATGACTGAGAATTCCCAATATCTTCCATGCTTGGTAAATCATAGGTGGTTCCCAAACATAAAATAAAGTTTATTCCTTTTACCACCATTATTTCACAATCCATGGCTAGCCGTATCCACGGGTGCCTTCCATACCAACACTTTCCAAGGAATTTATATTTGACAACATAATGTATTTTTTTATTTCAGGACTGGGCATCCCTATTACCTTCCACACTCTCGTGCAATGACAAGTGAATAAACACTCGTCTTGAGAATAAAATACCTAGCATGCAAAATATCAGCCACCCCCTTCCGCTTCATGAGCGTTACGGGAACACAAAAAGGAAATTCATTTTGAAAATTAGAGTTGGCACATACAAATTTATTTGGAACGGCATGGAAATACCGCATATAGGTAGATATGGTGGACTCATTTGGCACAACTTGCTTTAGAATTATTGGATGCACAAGTAGTATCCCCTCTTAGTACAAGGAAAGGCTAGCGACTAGATTGAGAAGCAACCAACCAAGAAACAAAAAGAGCATAAACGAGCATTAAACATTACTAACACCGAATAATGCACCACAAGTAGGATGTAACTTCATTGCATAACTATTGACTTTCTTGCTTTCATAGGGAATCACAAACCTTAACATCAATATTCTTACTAAAGCATAATTACTCACCAACACGACTCACATATTATTATCTCCATATCGCAAAACTATTGCAAGGAATCAAACTTATCATATACAATGATCTATATGAAAGTTTTTATTATATCCTTCTTGGATATTCATCATATTAGGATCAATTTCGTAGCTTGTGCAAATTTTCGTCACTATTATAAACTCTCCAAATAATGTAAGTGAAGCATGAGAGTGTTTGACAAACTACTCCAAAAAGATATAAGTGAAGATCAGGTGAGTAGTTAAGTAAATAGGTAGCTATGTGAGGACTCTCCCCCATTAAAAAAATTTCAGATCTTAAGTATTTTATTGAAATAGAAAACAAAGCAAAATATAATGACATTCCAAGAATAGCACAACTCATGTGAAGAAGCAAAAACTTAGGCTCAACCGATACTAACCGATAATTGTTGATGAAAAAAGGTGGGATGCCTACCGGGGCATCCCCAAGCTTAGATGGTTGAGACTTCTTGAAATATTATCTTGGGATGCCTTGGGCATCCCCAAGCTTGAGCGTTTTTGTCTACTTAATTCCTTCTATATCCCGGTTTCCCTAAATCTTAAAAGCTTCATCCACACAAAATTCAACAAGAACTTGTGAGATAAGTTAGTAAAAATCAATGCAATAACCTTATCATTCTCTACTGTAGAAAATCACTAAAATTATTATTTAAAATTTCATACTAAATTCCTATTTATATTTAATGTTCCTATCCTCAAATAGTATCATTAAACAAGCAAACATATGCAAACAATGCATACATAACATCAATCTGTCTAAACAAACAGTGTATAAAGAATGCAAGAAGATTCATACTTCTCTAACTCCAAAAATTATGTAAAATTACCACGCTATAGAAAATTTGTTTTATCTTATCTTGTAAAAAATTCAATATTTTATCATGTTATGACTTTCCAGAAGAATTCAGACAATCATAGAAAACTTTCTATTTTCAAACATCAACATGTAGCTTGCAAAATAAGCATGGTAAATGTTGTACTTGACATTTTTATTGAAATGAAAGATGCAAAACATTATTCTAAATAGCAGCAAGAAAATACTAATAAAATAAAATGATGCTCCTAGCAAAACACATATCATGCGATGAATAAAAATATAGCTCCAAGTGAGGTTACCGATAATGTTGAAGATGAAAGAGGGGATGCCTTTCAGGGCATCCCAAAGCTTAGTTGCTTGCTTTCTTCTTGTGTGTTTGAAAACTTTGAGAAAATCCAAAAATATTTCTTGTTTCTTTTGGTTTTCTTTCTAGTTTAATTTAATTTTATTATTAAATGAAAAAGTCAAAAAGATTTATCGATTCTTCTTTTGTTTGTTGGGAGCTTTACCGTATAAATAGTTTTTCTCGTTTTTGTTTTTCTTTCTTTAGTTTGTTTCCCTTAAGAAAAAAAACTAAAAACTCCAAAAATATTTTAGCGTGTTTTTCTGAAGTTCTTTTATTTTGTTGAGTCGTACTAAGGAGAAGACCACGATGAAAATTTTGAGTGGCCCTGATATGCATTATTGTTGATCTAACAAAGAGCCCATATTGTTTTGTCTATTCTCTGAATAAAATGTTGCAGATTCCAACTTAGTCCACGGTGCTCTTGCACTATTATTATTTTCATATCGTTCGGTCGTGCAAGTGAAAGGCAATAATGATGATATTTGATGAAGTGATTGTGGTAGAGAAAAGCAGGTATGAACCCAACTTGTTTTTGTTTTTGTAAATATGTTTAACTCAGTATCCATGATTCAACATATCATGACCAAACATGTTTGCAATGACAATTAGATATTATAGTTTCTCATGCCATGCTTAAGTAGCTAGGAGTGGATAATGTTTATCTTGGGTGTCAACATGCATTAAAATGATTGTGATGTAGTATGATGATATGGTATCCTCCTCAGAATGTTTCAAGTGGCTTGACCTGGCACATGTTCACACATGTAGTTGAATCAAAACCAACATAGCCTCCACAATATTTATGTTCATGGTGTTTATATCCTACTCTGCTAGTATTCAATGTTGATTATTCATAAAGCATGTTCATGACCGTTTTCGCTCTCTAGTTGGTCGCTTCCCAACCTATTTGCTAGCCTTCGCCTGTACTAAGTGGGAATACTGCTTGTGAATCAAAATCCTTAAACCAAAGTTATTCCAGATGAGTCCACTATATCTACCTATATATGGTATTACCCTGCCGTTCCAAGTAAATTTTCACGTGCCACCTCTAAAATTTCAAATGAACATCTGTTTTGTGTGCCTAGACCGCTCATGGAGCGACAGGGGGCGGTCAGTATCTTTCATGCTAAGCGGGTTATTCTCATGATGAGTGTTTATTCACTCTTACTTGCACTAGAGAGGCCGGTAATAGGGATGCCCAGTCCCGAAATAAAAAAAGTTGCAAATAATTAAACAGCCCCCCCCCAGGACTGTTGTTGGTATGGACGGCACCCGTGGATTTGGCTAGCTATGGCTTGTGTTTGTTGGTGGAGGGGGAGTAAACCTTTACTTTTACCGCTTGGGAACCACTGCTAATGTGTTTAGCATGGAAGATATTGATAACTCTTGCTCATAACATTGATGGAAGGGTGCTCCTCCCAAAATTATATTTATCTCTGATTTAAGCTTTTGAGCTCTGACACCTCTGCAAATCCCCGCTTCCCTCTGTGAAGGGACTATCTATTTACTTTTATGTTGAGCCATCACCTTCTAAAACAAGCACCAGACCTGAGAGCACTATTTTCATCCTCATGCATTGTGAATAGTTAATGTTGGATGCATCATGACTGGATCTTCTCTACCATGAATTACAATGTTTAGTCACTGCTTGAACTTTGGAGGTGCTGTACATTTATGTTTTGCGGTCTCAGAAAGGGCTAGCGAGATACAACTGTTGTCATATTATATCATGATTGTTTTGACAAAGTGTTGGCATTTGAGATATCTTATTATTTCTCGCTAGTTGATTATGCCATTGATATGAGTAAATATAATTTCTAAGAGTTATTGTTGACATGGTTAGTCATGATCTTTGTTGAAAACCTGGGTGCTACTTAAGCATATATATGTAAACAAGAACAAAAGAGTTCGCAAAAGTTTTTCTTTATCACTTTCAGTTTGTCAACTGAATTTCTTGAGGTCAAGCAATGGGTTAAGCTTGGGGGAGTTGATACGTCTCCATCGTATGTACTTTTCCTAACGCTTTTGCTCTTGTTTTTGACTCTAATTTGCATGATTTGAAAGAAACTAACCCGGACTGATGCTGTTTTCAGCAGAACTACCATGGCATTATTATTGTGCAGAAATAAAAGTTCTCAGATTTGGACGAAACTTTTTGGAGAATTATTTCCCAATAAATGAAAAATACTGGAACCAAGACCCACTGGAGGGGGGCCCTAGCTGCCCACAAGACACCAGGGCGCACTAACCCCTGGCACGCCCTGGTGGGTGGTGGGGCCCTTGAGGGCCCTCTGACACTAATTCCAACTCTATAAATTCCTATTTTCAGAGAAAAAATAGGAGAGGAAGTTTCATCGCATTTTATGATACGGAGCCACCGCCACCTCATGTTCTTCATCGGGAGACCACATCTGGAGCCCGTTCGGGGACCCGGAGAGGGGAATCTTCGGTATTCATCATCACCAACCCTCCTTCATCACCAATTCCATGATGCTCCCCACCGGGAGTGAGTAATTCCTTTGTAGGCTCGATGGTCGGCGAGGAGTTGGATGAGACTCATCATGTAATCAATATAGTTTTGTTAGGGCTTGCTCCCTAGTATCCACAGATTGATGTTGCCATGACTTTGTTATGCTTAATGCTTGTCATTAGGGCTCGAGTGCCATGATTTCAGATCTGAACCGTTTATGTTTTGACCGTTATATATAAGTTCTAGATCTGATCTTGCAAGTCATATGCACCTATTACGTGTTATGATCCGTAAACCCCAGGGTGATAGTAATTGGGATACTTTCCGGTGATGACCATAGTTTGAGGAGTTCATGTATTCACTATGTGTTAATGCTTTGTTCTGGTTCTCTATTAAAAGGAGGACTTAATATCCCTTAGTTTCCTTATGGACCCCGCTGCCACTGGAGGGTACAACAAAATATGTCATGCAAGTTCTTTTCCATAAGCACGTAGACTATTTACGGAAAACATGCCTACATTATATTTATGAACTGGAGCTAGTTATGTGTCGCCCTAGGTTATGACTGTTATATGATGAATATCATCCAACGAATCCACCGATCCAATGCCTATGAGTTTTTCACATATTGTTCTTGCTAAGTTACTATTGCTATTGCTACGGTTACAACTGGTACAAAACTGTTACTACTGTTACCGTTAACATTGCTACCATTACTACTGTTATCAAACTATCATATTATTGCGATACTAATCAATGTGTTGCACATATTAAATCTCCAGGTGTGTTTGAATTGACAACTCAACTGCTAATACTTGCAAATATTCTTTGGCCCCCTTGTGTTGAATCAATAAATTTGGGTTGAATACTCTACCCTCAAAAACTGTTGCGACCCCCTATACTTGTGGGTTATCAAGAAATTTTTCTGGCGCCGTTGCCGGGGAGCATAGCTATATTTCTTGGGTCACTTGGGATTTATATTTATTGATCACTATGAAGAATCTGAAAGATCCAAGAACCAAGATCGTTCCCTCTAAGAGGAAGGGAGGTAAGGAACTGCCATATAGCTCTGCACTTGATTCACCTTCTGTTTTGAATAGACTTGCAACACCACCACATGCTATTAATCCTCATATGTCGCAAGTTAATGATGATGCTACTTCTGCTATGAATGATGTTGTTGATGATGCTAGTACCTTGCTTGATGATAATGTGCAACTAGGTGATTTCTTGATGAACAACTTGCTAGAGCTAAAGTTATTGAGAATGCTGAGACTAATGAAATTACTGAAACTGACGAAGTCTTTGAAACTGAGAATTAGGAAACACCTATTAGACCTAGCTCTCCTTGATTTGAATTGCCTAAGATACCCGAGGGTTATGTTATGGATGAGGAGGTAGCTAGAGACTTTCTTGCTTTGTGGGAAGGATCTATCTAGATGACCAAGACCCCATCTCCTTTGGATTTGGGATGAACTCTACCTTGTATATTTTCCTTTGATTGTTCATGCAACTTGTGGATCCATGTGTTTGTTAGTATAGTGGACGTGTCATTGGACTTATTCTTGAGTGTGCCTTGTGACTTCTCCCCGTTCTTCCCCGTGTTCCTCGAGGAAACCCCCTCTAGTTGGTGAAAGATCAGCCATGAGGGTTCCACCCTACATCACCAAACCTCGATTTTATCTGGATCATGGAAGGGCTGCCACCGCCCGAGTCGTCACATGAAATCCACACAGATGAGGAGCCGTGGGAGGACGAAGAAGAGGACGCCGATGATGATGAAGAGGAATGGTCGAACGAGGAAGAGGACAACAACGACTGCAATGACGATGATGATGGCGGCAACGATGAAAAGCGAACGGTTAGCGGCAAGAAGCGTCCTCGCCAAGACGATGTCGCGGGGCCATCCAACAACAACAAGTAGAAGAATGACTAAATTAAGCAGACTGTATATATCTATGTTGCCGTTCGCTCTTATTAATTCTGTTATCTCTGTTTCCCTTGTCAATCTCATCACAGACGGTTAGCAATATGTATTCGACTGAGATCTTTTACATTATAGCCCACAGGTTGGTTTCTTGAATTGTGTGCCCTATAGAGCACACCATTCACAACAAAAAATTGTATGCGTTGTCTATAATGATCGCACACAATTCTGATTACCGACCAGTTTGATGGGTATCACACACATCTTGTTATGCCGAATCATTTGTGTTCTTCTCGATCATCACAAAACAGTTCACCCGACTAAACTGTATGCTACCTATCGCACACACCTTGATATGGTTGACCGTTTCTATTGTTCTGGCCCATCGTAAATAGTTCGTATGGATCAACTATATGTCACGCATTGCACACACACCTATAATCTAAATTATGTTTGATGTCTCCGCCGTCACAAATGGTTTGTATTATTTGTGATGGTTTAACTACAACACCGTTTGCGATTTATGCATCGCACATAGTTTCGTCGAAGGATCTCTGATTTGTAGTGTCGCATTAGCAGCATCCTGCAGTAGTGTATAGAGATCGTATTGGAGTGTTACTCGAGTTGCGGTACCAAATCATTACATGCCAGGGTCTTGCGGGACCAAATATTTTTTTTGGGTAAGAGCATCTACAGCCGGGACCTCAAACCTGTCTCATATGCCCGGGCAGGCCGCCCGGTCACTATCCGGTCATGTTTTTTTGACCTAGACGACCCCCTCAAATGAATCTCAAACGCCCGGGCTGACTGGAACCCCTCATATCCAGCCCTAATATGGGGTAGATATGGGGGCACCCAGGCGCGCCCACCACGTCAGACCCGACAGCCCAACCCCACCCCAAATTACACCAAATCCACCTGATAGAGCTATCGGATCCATTTGCTCTCTCCTCTCTTCTTCCTCCTCCATGTTGTCCGGCTCGCAGCTCCGCCGTTGCGTGCGCTCTGAAGCCGTTCCTAGCCTCTGCACCAACAGTTCCGGTAGAGCACTCCTCTATTTCGTCCTCGCCGTGGGGGACGTCGTCTATTAGAGTTGTGTCGAATATTATTGTACAAGGTAGGTTACGGTTGGACTTGTAGTTGTATTGTGTTTAGATAGGATATGGACTCATGTCCAAGTCTGATCATAAACTCAAACTTCATCGGATCCCAATAAACAAGTCGCAAAAGTCATTACATCAATAGATCTCCAAGATACAATTGTATTGAGAATCAAAAAGAGAGAAGAAGCCATCTAGCTACTGCCTACGGACCCGTAGATCTACAGTGAACTACTCACGCATCATAGGAGAGGCACCAACGAGGATGATGAACCCCTCCATGATCGTGTTCCCCTCCGGCAAAGTGCCAAAATAGGGCTCTAGATTGGATCTCGTGGTTCTGGAACTTGCGGTAGCTGGAATTGTGTTTCGTCGACTCCCCTAGGGTTTCTAGAATATTTGGGAATTTATAGGATGAAGAGGCGGTGCAGGAGACCCCCGTGGGCCCCACAACCCACCAGGGCGTACCTGGGCTCCTGGGCACGCCTTGAAGTCTTGTAGTCCCCACGAGCCTCCCCTCTGGTCCCTCCTTGCCCCCCAAGTTGTCTTCTGGTCCAGAAAATCTCCAAAAAGTTTCGCTGCGTTTCGACTCCGTTTGATAGGGATATTCTGCAAAGTAAAAAACAAGCAAAAACACGAATAGCCAATGGGCACTATGTCAATAGGTTAGTCCCAAATAATGATATAAAGTTGCTATAAAATGATTGTAAAACATCCAAGATTGATAATATAATAGCATGGAACAAGCGAAAATTATACATACATTGGAGATGTATCAGCATCCCCAAGCTTAATTCCTACTCGTCCTCGAGTAGGTAAATGATAAAAACAGAATTTTTGATGTGGAATGATGCCTAACATGTTCATCACATATTCTTTTCTTTTGTAGCATGGACATTTGGACTTTTTAGATGATTCAAAGTAATAGTATAGTTTTGACATGAACATTTCAATACTCAAGCATATCAACAAGCAACCATGTCTTTCAAACTATCAACACTAAAGAAAGTTATCCCTAGCCCATCATGCTCAATCATTGATCCATTCACGAAACACACTCAAATATTAGCTACATCCAATGCTAAAGTCTGATCATAGTGCTCCCTAGTAAAAAATGGAGACTCAAAACTAAAAATTGCGTAAAAGTAAATAGATAGGCCCTTCGCAGTGGGAAGTAGAGATTTGTAGAGGTGCGAGAGCTCAAAGCTTAAATTGAGAGATAAAAACATTTTGAGAGGCATACTTTTCCCGTCAACGAAAACGATCGAGTAATTCCCAACACTTTCCATGCTAGATATATCATAGGCGGTTCCCAAACATAAAATAAAGTTTATTACTTTTTCCACCATATGTTCACATTCCACGGCTATCCGTATCCATGGGTACCGTCCATACCAACACTTTCCAAGTAATTTATTATTTGACAACATAAAGTATTTTTTTTCATTTCGGGATTGGGCATCCCTATTACTGGCATATTCTCATGCAATGATAAGTGAATAAACACTCATCTTGAGAATAACACATCTAGCATGGAAAATATTGGCCACCCCTGCCGCTTCATGAGTGGTATGAGCACACAAAAAGGAAATTCATTTTGAAAATTAGAGGTGGCACATACAAATTTACTTAAAATGGCACGGAAATACCGCATATAGGTAGGTATGATGGACTCATATGGTAAAACTTGGTTTAAGGATTTTGGATGCACAAGTAGTATTTCTACTTAGTACAAATGAAGGCTAGCAAATAGATCGAGAAGCATCCAACCAGGAAACGAAAATTCACATAAATGAGCATTAAGAATAACTAACACTGAATAATGCACCACAACTAGGATGTAATTTCATTGCATAACTATTGACTTTCGTACTTGCATAGGAAATCACAAACCTTAACAGCAATATTCTTACTAAAGCATAATTACTCACGAACATGACTCACATATTACTATCATCATATCTCAAAACTATTACAAAGAATCAAGTTTATTTTGTCCAACGATCTTCATGAAAGTTTTTATTATATCCTGCTTGAATATCTATCTCTTTGGGACTAATTTCATAGGTTGCAATTGCTTTTGATAAGCTCAAACAAATTTAAGTGAAGAACATGAGCATAAAAAATTTCATCTCTCAAAATAATAAAAGTGAAGCATGAGATAATTTCTTCAAAAATTTACCAACTCTCAAATAAATCTAAGTGAAGCGTGAGAATATTTCTCCAAAAATATTAAAGCACACCGTGCTCAAAAGATATAAGTGAAGCACTAGAGCAATTCTATCAAGTCATAGCATAATTTTGGCTCTCTCAAATAAGTGTGTCCAGCAAGGATAGATGAGACAAACTAAAAATCAAAACAAGCAAAGACTCATATGATACAAGACGCTCCAAGCAAAACTCATGATATGTGACAAATAAAAATATAGCTCCAAGTAAAATTACTGTTGGTCGTTAGAAGAAAGAGGGGATGCCTTCCGGGGCATCCCCAAGCTTAGTTGTTTGGTTCTCCTTGAATATTAACTGAGGGTGCCATGGGAATCCCCAAGCTTAGGCTATTTTCACTCTTTATTCCTTCATCCATCATGATCTCACCCAAAACTTGAAAACTTCAATCACACAAAACTTAACAAAACCTTCCTGAGACCCGTTAGTATAATAAAGCAAATCACTACTAAAGTACTATCGAAAACCCATTCATATTTTTGGGTCCCAACAAACACACCGAAAAAAGTCATTACATCAATAGATCTCCAAGAGACCATTGTATTGAGAATCAAAAAGAGAGAAGAAGCCATCTAGCTACTGCCTATGGATCCGTAGGTCTATGGTGAACTACTTACGCATCCATCGGAGAGGCACCAATGAGGATGATGAACCCCTCCGTGATCGTGTTCCCCTCCGGCAAAGTGCCAAAATAGGGATCTAGATTGGATCTCGTGGTTCTGGAACTTGCGGTAGCTGGAATTGTGTTTCTTTGACTCCCCTAGGGTTTCTCGAATATTTGGGAATTTATTGGACGAAGAGGCAGTGCAGGAGACCCCCGTGGGCCCCACAACCCACCAGGGCGCACCTGGGCTCCTGGGCGCGCCCTGGTGTCTTGTGGTCCCCACAGGCCTCCCCTCTGGTCCTTCCTTGGCCCCTAAGTTGTCTTCTGGTCCAAAAAATCTCCAAAAAGTTTCGCTATGTTTGGACTCCGTTTGATAGGGATATTCCGCGAAGTAAAAAAAACAAGCAAAAAAACAACAACTGGCATGGGCACTATGTCAATAGGTTAGTCCCCAAAATAATATAAAGTTGCTATAAAATGATTGTAAAACATCCAAGATTGATAATATAACAGCATGGAGCAAGCAAAAATTATAGATACGTTGGAGACGTATCAATGTCGGTCAAAGCAGAAGACGGCGGTGATTTCAGTGACGACGACACAAGAGTGTGATGTTGATGGTGGCCAACTTCGGGGGCATGGAAACACGTGGTGCAGGCCTAAGGGCTTGTGCGGCTTCAACGGACTATGGTGCAGGACTGATTCAAGGCGGTGTACACATGAGAGAGCTTGAAGTCGACAAGGCGCGGGGTAGCATAGCACAACTACATGGAGTCATGTTGAAGGTGGAGCTGGAGTCTTGCGGAAGACTTCACTCTGAGCTAATGGAGGGGCTACGACGTAATAATTTGGAGAGTTAAAGCCTATTTCAATGGGCTAGCGAGAGACACATGGATCGGACTAGGGCCTAGTGGTCTGATGGAGACGTGATACTCGGCATCGGTCGGTGATGATAAGTGGGGGTTGACTGGTGTGGGTTCGTGACCTTGCGAGGCTCGACCAGGACAACAGAGGCTCGACGCGGTGATAGCTGATTGTGGCTTGAACTACGTTGATATTTCCCCAAAGAGGATGGGATGATGCAGCATAGGTATGGTAGGTATTTCCCTCAGTGATGAGACCAAGGTTATCGAACCAGTAGAAGAACCACGCAACACTACGTGAACGACACTTGCACACAAAGAACAAATACTTCTAACCCGACATAAAAGAGGGGTTGTCAATCCCTCCCGGGTAAAAGATAGGTAAAAATTGTACTAGATTGGATAAATAGATGTCGCGGGAACGTGAGATAAAATAAATAACAATAAATTGCAGCAAGGTATTTTTGTGTTTTTGGATTAATAGATCTGAAAATAAAAAGCAAATAAAAATAGATCTCGAAGGCAAATATAAAAGAGAAGAGACCTGAGGGCCGTAGATTTCGCTAGTGGCTTCTCTCGAGAAAAATAGCATACGGTGGGTAAACAAATTACTGTTGGGCAATTGATAGAACTCCAAATAATCTTGACGATATCCAGGTAATGATCATTATATAGGCATCACGTCCAAGATTAGTAGACCGACTCCTGCCTACATCTACTACTAATACTCCACACATCGACCGCTATCCAGCATGCATCTAGTGTATTAAGTTCATGGAGAAACGGAGTAATGCAATAAGAACGATGACATGATGTAGAAAAGATCTATTTATGTAGGAATAGACCCCATCTTGTTATCCTTAATAGCAACAATACATACGTGTCGGTTCCCCTTCTGTCACTGGGATCAAGCACCGTAAGATCGAACCCATCACAAAGCACCTCTTCCCATGGCAAGAAAAATTGATCTTGTTGGCCTAACTAAACCAAATATTCAAAGTAGAAATACAAGGTTATAATAAATCATGCATATAAGAGATCAAAAGACTCAAATAACTTTCATGGATAAAAACATAGATCTAATCATAAACTCAAAGTTCATCGGATCCCAAAAAACACACCTCAAAAAAAGAGTTACATCAAATAGATCTCCAAGAGATCATTGCATTGAGAATAAAAAGAGAGAGAGAGAGAGAGAGGAAGCCATCTAGCTACTAACTACGGACCCGTAGGTCCACAATGAACTACTCACGCATCATCGGAGAGGCACCATTGAGGATGATGAACCACTCCGTGATGGCGTCTAGATTGGATCTGTGGTTTCTGGAACTTGAGGCAGCTGGAATTGTGTTTCATCAACTCTCCTAGGGTTTCTGGAATATTGGGGTATTTATAGAGCAAAGAGGCAGTGCGGGAGGCCATCGAGGTAGGCACAACCCACCTGGTGCGCCTGGGCCCCCACGCATGCCCTGGTGGGTTGTGCTCCCCTCGGAGCTCCCCTCTGGTACTTCCTTGGCCCAACAAGTGTATTTTGGTCCATCAAAAATCTCCAAAAAGTTTCACTGCATTTGGACTCTATTTGGTATTGATTTTCTATGAAGTAAAAAACAAGCAAAAAACAGCTAGTGGCATTGGGCACTATGTTAATAGGTTAGTCCCAAAAAATGATATAAAGTTGCTATAAAATGATTGTAAAACATCCAGAATGATAGTATAATAGCATGGAACAATCAAAAATTATAGATACGTTGGAGACATATCAATACCGGCGAGGCGAGCGGTAAGCACGGGACACAATGACAGGCCAGGGCACTCGTGGTCAGACATGTGGTCAGACAAATTGTGCAAAGGTGCTGAAGCAGTGTTGACGAGTACCAGATTCAAGTTGGAAACTGGGTATATCAGTGCTAGTTGATGGACAGGAGTTGACCGTGGAGAATCTGAGAAAATGGCAGAAAGTCCGAAATTTTCAAAAACAGAGAGAGTACACGACCCTATATTCTGTGGTGTTCAGTGCACATGGCAAAGTGCTAATGACAAGTACAGAAGGAGGCGGAGTGCTATAGTTGTGATACATGTCAGAGACTATCCGGGGAAAAAGGATGAGACAACTGCAATTCCTTCTAGTTTTAGACACACTATAAAGGAGAGCGTTGACATCGAGTTTGGGTAACTCTTATATTTGGCGTCCTATATGTGAGTTGTTCAATTTCACACAAATAGTGATCGGTGTGTGATGGCGTTGGAAGGATACTCCAGAAGTTGGGAGCACAAGGTAGAGTAACGAGCAACTTAATTTTTTTCGAGTGTTGACTATGAAGAAGACGAGAAGGGACTACAGTTGCAGGTGGAGTCACGTGGAGTCTGGGAGTAGCAGCGGTGCTCATGGCGTATCTCAAGTCCAGTGTACATGAAGGTTCAACGCATGGATGAATCCAAGATGGTGAAGAATATTCGCCAAGGTGGAATTTGTTAGAGTTGTGTCGAATATTATTTTACAAGGTAGGTTGTTGTTGGACTTGTAGTTGTATTGTGTTTAGATAGGATATGGTGTAGGATCAAAAGTAGGTCTAGAGGGGGGTGATTAGACTACTTGACAAAATAAAAATCTAGCCTTTTCTAATTTTAAGTCTTGGCAGATTTTAGCAACTTAGCACAAGTCAAGCAATCAACCTACACATGCAATTCTAAGAGTGTGTCAGTGGAAAGTAAAACATTGTATATCAAGGTAAAGGGAAGGGTTTGGAGGGGGCAAACTCAATGTAGACACAGAGATTTTTGGCGTGGTTCCGATAGGTGGTGCTATCGTACATCCACGTTGATGGAGACTTCAACCCATGAAGGGTAACGGTTGCGCGAGTCCACAAAGGGTCCGCGAAGATGCAACCTTATCTATCCCACCATGGCCATCGCCCATGAAGGACTTGCCTCACTTGGGTAGATCTTCACGAAGTAGGCGATCTCCTTGCCCTTACAAACTCCTTGGTTCAACTCCCCAATCTTGACGGAGGCTCCCAAGTGACACCTAACCAATCTAGGAGACACCACTCTCCAAAAGGTAATAGATGGTGTGTTGACGATAAACTCCTTGCTCTTGTGCTTCAAATGATAGTCTCGCCAACACTCAACTCTCTCTCTCTCATAGATTTGGCTATGGTGGAAAGATGATTTGAGTGGAAAGCAACTTGGGGAAGGCTAGAGATCACGATTCTTGTGGTTGAATTGGAATGTCTTGGTATCAACACATGAGTAGGTGGTTCTCTCTCAGAAAATGAGTAGTGGAAGTGTAGGCACGTTCTGATGGCTCTCTCTTGAATAGAGAAGGGGGTGGAGGGGTATATATAGCCTCCACACAAAATCTAACCATTGCACACATTTGACCCAACTCGGTCAGACCGAATAGGTGAACTCGGTGAGACCGATTCAGTTCAAAATGTGAATGTTAGGATTCTCGGTGGGACCGACATGATCAACTCAGTGGGAACGATGCGCTAGGGTTAGGCAAAACCTCATCTCGGTGTGACCAATTGCTTGATTTCGGTGAGATCGATTTAAGCAATGAGCAAACAAAGAGTTGGCCAGGCAAAGTCGGTGGGACCGATCGCTCCTTTCAGTGATACCGAAACGTTACGAAGGGGAAACCGAGAGTTTGCATTGTGAACTCGAAGGCACCGATCACTCCTTTCGGTAAGACCAAAACATTATGAAAGGAAACAAAGAGTTTGCAATCCCATCTCGGTGAGACTGAAATCCCTGTCGGTGAGACCGAACTGATTAGGGTTTCTGGCTATGGCTATGTCAAAGGAACTCGGTGGCGCCGGATGGATCAAATTGGTGGGGCCGAGTTTGACTTTAGGTTTAGGACATATTGGGATTTGAGAAAGTGGTTGGGGGATTTGGAGTATGTCACTAAGCATTTTGAGCAAGTGGGTCATTAAACAACACCTTATCCCCTTTTAGTAGTATTGGCTTTACCTATGGTCTCAATGTGATCTTGGGTCACTAAAATGGAAATGTAGAGTCTTGAGATTTTGCCAATATTTGTCCTTAGTATTTTGAGGGGTCCACATCTCTAGTCCATGCCATGCCAATCATTGAACTTTCTGAAATATTCAACTTGAATGGATAGTAGTTCAATGAGCTATATGTTGTTATGAATTACCAAAACCACCCGGGGATTAGTTGCTCTCTCATATGGAGTTGTGTTAAAGTAGGACATTTGTATCCTTGGCCTCTCATATATAGTGGGGGTAGACACACGAGGTAACCTATGCCAACATAA
The DNA here is from genome assembly GCF_003073215.2 of Triticum urartu. Taxonomy (NCBI): domain Eukaryota; kingdom Viridiplantae; phylum Streptophyta; class Magnoliopsida; order Poales; family Poaceae; genus Triticum; species Triticum urartu. The sequence continues at coordinate 441,707,843 of NC_053025.1, read as the reverse complement.
TAACAAAGGCACGTAGGTGGATCCGGCACGTGTGCCGGCGGCCGGGGTGCGGTATTGTAGTGGTCTCATGGGGAGGAGTGCCTGAAGGAAATATGCCCTAGAGGCAATAATAAAGTTGTCATTTTATATTTCCTTATTCATGATAATGGTTTATTGTTCATGCTAGAATTTTATTGATCGGAAACCTAAATACATGTGTGAATACATAAACAAATAATGTGTCCCTAGCGAGCCTCTATTAGACTAGCTCGTTGATCAAAGATGGTTAAGGTTTCCTAACCATGGACATGTGTTGTCATTTGATAACAGGATCACATCATTAGTAGAATGATGTGATGGACAAGACCCATCCATTAGCTTAGCATATATTTCGTTCAGTTTATTGTTATTGATTTCTTTATGTCAAATACATATTCCTTCGACTATGAGATTATGCAACTCCCGGATACCGGAGGAATACCTTGTGTGCTATCAAACATCACAACGTAACTGGGTGATCATAAATATGCTCTACAGGTATCTCTGAAGGTGTTTGTTGAGTTGGCATAGAAAGAGATTATAATTTGTCACTCTGAGTATCAGGGAGGTATCTCTGGGCCCTCTTGGTAATACACATCATAAGCTTGCAAGCAAATGACTAAGGAGTTAGTCATGACGTGATGTATTACAAAACGAGTAAAGAGTCTTGCCGGTAACGAGATTGAACTAGGTATGAAGATACTGACGATCGAATCTCGGGCAAGTAACATACCGATGGACAAAGGGAATTACATATGTTGTCATAGCTGTTCGACCGATAAAGATCTTTGTAGAATATGTAGGAGCTAATATGGGCATCCAGGTTCCACTATTGTTTATTGATCGGAGAGGTGTCTCAGTCATGTCTACATAGTTCTTGAACCCGTAGGGTCCGCACGCTTAACGTTCGTTGACAATATAGTGTTATATGAGTTATATATTTTGGTGACTGAATGGGGTTTGGAGTCCCGGATGAGATCACGGACATGACGAGGAGTCTTGAAATGGTTGAGAGGTAAAGATTGATACATAGGACAATGGTATTTGGACACCGGAAGTGTTTCGGGACGTACCGGGAAGGAATCGGGTCACCGAAGGGGTCCGGGCACCCCCCCGGCAAGTTATGGGCCTTATGGGCCAAAGGAGGGGACAAACCAGCCCATAAGGGGGCTGGTGCGCCCCCTCCCTTGTTTGGCCAGCCCTAGGGAAGGAAAAGGGGGAGGGCTAGCCCCTCCCGCCTTTCCCTCTCATGAGAGAAAGGAAAGGGGGGGCGCCACCCTCCCCTGCCTTTCCCCGCACTCCAAATAAGGAAAGGGGGCGCAACTTGGGAGGGCGCCTCCTTTGTCTGCTCCTCCCTCCCGCCTATATATATGTGGGAGGTGGCGCCTAGCACACCCAAGATCAATTGTTAGTCGTGTGCAACGCCCCCTCCACCGTTTACACCTCCGGTCATATTTTCGTAGTGCTTAGGCGAAGCCCTGCGGAAATCACTTCACCATGACCATCACCATGCTATCATGCTAACGGAACTCGTTTACTACCTCGACATCTTGCTGGATCAATAAGGTGAGGAACGTCACCGAGCTGAATGTGTGCAGAACGCGGAAGTGTCGTGCGTTTGGTACTTGATCGGTTGAAGCGCGAAGAAGTTCGACTACATCAACCGCGTTGTGAAATGCTTCCGCTTATGGTCTACGAGGGTACATAGATACACTCTCCCCCTCGTTGCTATGCATCTCCATGGATAGATCATTGTGTGTGCGTAGAATTTTTTGTTTTTCCATGCAACGATTCCCAACAGTGGCATCATGAGCCAGGTCTATGCGTAGATGGTATGCACGAGTAGAACACAAAGAATTGTGGGCAGTGATAGTCTTACTTCTTACCACCAACGTCTTATTTTGATTCAGCGGTATTGTGGGATGAAGCGGCCGGGACCAACTTTACATGTCCACGCACATGAGATCGGTTCCACCGACTGACATGCAACTAGTTTTGCATAAAGGTGGCTGGTGGGTGTCTGTTTCTCCTACTGTAGTTGAATCGAATTTGACTATGGCTGGTCCTTGAAGAAGGTTAAAACAGCAAACTTGATGAATCCCCATTGTAGTTTTATGCGTATGTAAGAACGGTTCTTGCTAGAAACCCGTAGCAGCCACGAAAAACTTGCAACAACAAAGTGGAGGATGTCTAACTTGTTTTTGCTAGGTATGTTGTGATGTGATATGGTCAAGACATGATGTGATATATGTTATTGTATGAAATGATAATGTTTTGTAAGATATCATGCAAACCGGCAGGAGCCTTATGGTTGTCTCTTTATTGTATGAAATGCAAATGCCATGTAATTGCTTTACTTTATCGCTATGAGTTAGCAATAGTTGTAGAAGCAATAGTTGGCGAGACGACCATGACGCTACGATGGAGATCAAAGTGTCGAGCCGGTGACGATGGAGATCATGACGATGCTTTGGAGATGGAGATCAAAAGCACAAGATGATGATGGCCATATCATGTCACATATTTTGATTGCATGTGATGTTTATCTTATATGCATCTTATTTTACTTAGAACGGCGGTAGCATTATAAGATGATCTCGTCACTAAATTTCAAGGTAAAAGTGTTCTCCCTGAGTATGCAACGTTGCGAAAGTTTGTCATTTCGAGAAACCATGTGATGATCAGGTGTGATAGACTCTACGTTCACATACAACGGGTGTAAGACAGTTTTACACATGCTATAATACTTGGGTTAAACTTGGCGAGCCTTTGCATGTACAAACACGGCCTCAGAACACTAGAGACCAAAAGGTCGAACGTGAATCATATAGTAGATATGATCAACATAGAGATGTTCACCGTTGATGACTACCCCATCTCACGTGATGATCTGACATGGGTTAGTTGATTTGGATCACGTATCACTTAGATGACTTGATGGATGTCTATTTAAGTTGGAGTTCTTAAGTAATTTGAATATTTGAACTTAATTTATCATGAACTTGGTATTGATAGTATTTACAGATCTATGTTGTAGATGAATAGCTTGCAATATAGCTCCCCTATTTTTTTATATTCCTTGAGAAAAATAAGTTGAAAGATGGTAGTAGTAATGATGCGGACTGGATCCGTGATCTGAGGATTATCCTCATTGCTGCACCCAAGAATTATGTCCTTGATGTACCGCTAGGTGATGGACCTATTACAGGAGCAGAAGCAGACGTTATAAACATTTGACAAGCTCAGTATGAGGACTACTTGATAGTTTAGTGCAGCATGCTCTACGGCTTAGAACTGGGACTTCAAAAACGTTTTGAACGCCACGGAGCATATGAGTTGTTCCAAGAGCTGAAATTGGTATTTCAGACTCATGCCCGTGTCGAGAGGTATGAGACCTCTGACAAGTACTTTGCCTACAAGATGGAGGAGAATAGCTCAGCCAGTGAGCATGTGCTCAGAATGACTGGGTACTACAATCACTTGAATCAAGTGGGAGTTAATCTTCCAAATAAGATAGTGATTGACAGAGTTCTCTAGTCACTATCACCAAGCTACTAGAACTTTGTGATGAACTATAATATGCAAGGGATGACAAAAACGTTTCCCAAGCTCTTCGTGATGTTGAAATCGGCGAAGGTAGAAATCAAGAAAGAGCATAAACTATTGATGGTTAACAAAACCACTAGTTTCAAGAAAAAGGGCGAGCAAAGGAAAGGGAACTTCAAGAAGAATGGAAAGCAAGTTGCTAATCCCGTGAAGAAGCCCAAAGCTAGACCCAAGCCTGAAACTGAGTGCTTCTACTGCGAAGGAAATGGTCATTGGAAGTGCAACTACCCCAAAAAACTTGTTGGATAAGAAGGATGGCAAAGTGAACAAAGGTATATTTGATATACATGTTATTGATGTGTATTTTACTAGTGTTCGAAGTAATCCCTGGGTATTTAATACCGGTTCAGTTGCTAAGATTAGTAACTCAAAACATGAGTTGAAGAGACTAGTTAAAAGTGAGGTGACGATGTGTGTTGGAAATGATTCCAAGGTTGATATGATCACCATCACACACTCCCTCTACCTTCGGGATTAGTGTTGAACCTATGTTATTTGGTGTTTGCGTTGAGCATGAATATGATTAGATCATGTTTATTGCAATACGGTTATTCATTTAAGTTAGAGAATAATTGTTATTCTGTTTACATGAATAAAACCTTCTATGGTCATACACCCAATGTAAATGGTTTATTGAATCTCGATCATAGTAATACACATATTCATAATATTGATGCCAAAAGATGCAGAGTTGATAATGATAGTGCAACATATTTGTGGCACTGCCGTTTAGGTCATATTGGTGTAAAGCGCATGAAGAAACTCCATGCAAATGGACTTTTGGAATCACTTGATTATGAATCATTTGATACTTGCGAGCCATGCCTCCTGGGCAAGATGACTAAAACTCCGTTCTCTGGAACAATGGAGTGCGCTAATGACTTATTGGAAATAATACATACCGATGTATGCGGTCCGATGAGTGTTGAAGCACGCGGCTGGTATCATTATTTTCTAACCTTCACAAATGATTTGAGTAGGTATGGGTATATCTACTTAATGAAACACAAGTCTAAAACATTTTAAAAGTTCAAAGAATTTCAAAGTGAAGTGAAGAATCATCGTAACAAGAAAATAAAGTTTCTACGATCTGATCGCGGAGGCGAATATTTGAGTTATGAGTTTGTCCTTCATTTAAAACAATGTGGAATTGTTTCACAACTCACACCACCTGTAACACCATAGCGTAATGGTGTGTCCGACTGTTGTAACCGTACTTTATTGGATACTAGCAAACATGCCCATGCATTGCAACGGGAGAAAAAATATATACATCTTTATCCTAATTTTAACACGGCATTGATCCCATTTAAAAGTAGCAGGGCAATGATATGTGGTTTGCTACAGTGCAAATTCTAATTACGATAAAGCAGGGTTTCATCTCTATGTAAGTCACATTTTATAATTTTCCTAATACACACAAATGAATAAAAGATTTGAAAGCCCAAACTGCACAGGTATCACCCATGCGCTGCGGCATGGTAATCTCACCCCACACATTTGTCCGTCCTCTCATGATCGGTCGGCCCGACTCTTCACTAGTTTTTTCGTCCTACCTTTTCTACTGTTGCGTGTTGGTATGCTGTAATAATAAGGGAGAAAACAGGCATGTTTTGCTCATACTTTTGAATTTTTTTGGTGAAATCAAAAGTTCTCAAATAAACAAAAACACCCAAAATTTCAAAATAAGTTTGTATTTAGTTAGAGATCCGGTAATACATAATAACAGTATGGTACAGCCGTATAGGGTACCTGAATATCTAGAACCAATAATGAATACACGTTTGTGTTCCTCCTCCGAACTTCACCCCCAGAAAAAAACCTCCTCCAAACTTAAACCCTCATCTGAAGTAGGCAGCTCCGGCGATTGAATATTCCAATTTGTGTAGGTCAGAACAATCTGAATGTTATATGTAACAATAAGTTTGTAAATTTGAAAAAAAACTAATATATATGTAATGATGTGCTACATGAAACAATTTAGTTAGAGATCCGGTAATAAATAATAACAATATGGTATAGCCGTATAGGGTACCTGAATATCTAGAACCAACAATGAATACACGTTTGTGTTCCTCCTTCGAATTTCACCCACACAAAAAAACCTCCTCCAAATTTAAAGCCTCATCTGAAGTAGGCAGCTCCAGCAATTGAATATTCCAATTGGTGTAGGCCAGAACAATCTTTGTCACCTCTTTCTATTTCTCAGGATTAGACTCTATTTCCTTCCTTAATCTTGTTCTTTGTCACCGTCACCTCATTACTTTCTTATCTTCACCTCATATCCTTTTATGCCTCAGGATTCCAATTTTCTTCTTTGTTTCTTCTCTGTCCCCTCACCTTGTGAACACATATAGAAGGTTCACCTTGCTTTCCAGTTAATTAGCCTCTCTTATATTCATTGTTTTCTGTAATCTCTAAGACAGCTCCCTGATACGTAGAACCTCAAAAACATATATAAATTGGGTAGATTGGATGTAGGAGAGTGAGGTGGGACTATTTATTTGAATCAATCTACGTTTTTACATGCACCGCATGCTAGCTCGGCTGGTGGCGCTGTTATGTGTTGGTTGTTTGGTTTTGTGTTCGAGTCGTCTGACCGGCATGTATTTTATTGCCTCAAAGGGGATAGGTGGGCCAGATTGATTGGGCCATGATACGTCTCCAACGTATCTACTTTTTCAAACACTTTTGCGCTTGTTTTGGACTCTAACTTGCATGATTTGAATGGAACTAACCCGGACTGACCCTATTTTCAGCAAAATTGCCATGGTGTTATTTTTGTGCAGAAATAAAAGTTCTTGGAATGACATGAAAATCAACGGAGATTATTTTTGGAATATATAAAAATATTGGCGAAAGAATCAAGGCCAGGGGGCCCACACCCTGTCCACGAGGGTGGGGCGTGCCTACCCCCCTGGGCGCACCCCCTGCCTCGTGGGCCCCCTGGTGCTCCTCCGACCTCAACTCCAACTCTATATATTCGTGTTCGGGGAGAAAAAAAACTAGGGAGAAGGATTCATCACGTTTTACGATACGGAGCCGCTGCCAAGCCCTAATCTCTCTCGGTAGGGCTGATCTGGAGTCCGTTCGGGGCTCCGGAGAGGGGAATCCGTCGTCATAGTCATCATCAACCTTCCTCCATCACCAATTTCATGATGCTCACCATCGTGCGTGAGTAATTCCATCATAGGCTTGCTGGACGGTGATGGATTGGATGAGATTTATCATGTAATCGAGTTAGTTTTGTTAGGGTTTGATCCCTAGTATCCATTATGTTCTGAAATTGATGTTGCTATGACTTTGCTATGCTTAATACTTATCACTAGGGCCCGAGTGCCATGATTACAGATCTGAACCTATTATGTTTTCATGAATATATGTGAGTTCTCGATCCTATCTTGCAAGTCTATAGTCACCTATTATGTGTTATGATCCGTTAACCCCGAAGCGACAATAATCGGGATACTTACCGGTGATGATCGTAGTTTCAGGAGTTCATGTATTCACTATGTGTTAATGCTTTGGTCCGGTACTCTATTAAAAGGATGCCTTAATATCCCTTAGTTTCCATAGGACCCCGCTGCCACGGGAGGGTAGGACAAAAGATGTCATGCAAGTTCTTTTCCATAAGCACGTATGACTATATTCAGAATACATTCCTACATTACATTGATGAACTGGAGCTAGTTCTGTGTCACCCTATGTTATAACCATTGCATGAGGAATCACATCCGACATAATTATCCATCACTAATCCATTGCTTACGAGCTTTTCATATATCGTTCTTCGCTTATTTACTTTTCCGTTGCTATTGTTACAATCACTATAAAACCAAAACTGCTACCGTTACTTTTGCCACTGTTACCACTACTATCATATTACTTTGCTACTAAATACCTTGCTGCAGATATTAAGTTTCCAGGTGCGGTAGAATTGACAACTCAGCTACTAATACTTGATAATATTCTTTGGCTCCCCTTGTGTCGAATCAATAAATTTGGGTTGAATACTCTACCCTTGAAAACTGTTGCGATCCCCTATACTTGTGGGTTATCAAGACTATTTTCTGGTGCCGTTGCCGGGGAGCATAGCTCTCTTCTTTGAGTCACTTGGGATTTATATCTGCTGGTCACTATGAAGAACTTGAAAGATAAAAGAACCAAGATTTTTCCCTCAACTACGAGGGGAGGTAAGGAACTGCCATCTAGCTCTACACTTGATTCACCTTCTGTTTTGAGTAAAGTTGCGACACCTACACCTGCTATCCATTCTGATATGTCGCATGTTATTGATGATGCCACTTCTGCTTTGCATGATACTTATGATGAAACTACTTCTATGCTTGATAATACTGTGCCACTAGGTGAATTTCTTGATGAACAACTTGCTAGGGTTAGAGAGAATGAAATTATTGAAACTGATAATATTGATGAAAGTGATGATGAAGATTCTCCCCCTAGATATGAATTGCCTATTGTGCATGAGGGTTATGTTATGGATGCAGAAACTGCTAGAGACTTCTTAGCTTGTGATGATAGAAGTTATCTTAAGAAATTATTAGCTAAGCTTAAAGAAAAATCTTTGAATGCTAGAATGAAATATGACCCTGCTTTTGCTACTTCACCTATATTTGTTACTGATAAGGATTATGGTTTCTCTGTCGATCCTGAGTTAATTACTTTGGCTGAATCTGATCCTTTCTATGGCTATGAATCTGAAACTGTTGTGGCACATCTTACTAAATTAAATGATATAGCCACCCTGTTTACTCATGATGAGAAAAATCGCTATTACTTTATCCTTAAGTTGTTTCCGTCCTCATTAAAGGGTGATGCTAAAACATGGTTTAATTCTCTTGTTCCTGGTTTTGTGCGTAGTCCCGAGGATATGATTTATTACTTCTCTGCTAAATATTTCCCTGCTCATAAGAAACAAGCTGCTTTAAGGGAAATATATAATTTTGTGCAAATTGAAGAAGAGAGTCTCCCACAAGCTTGGGGAAGGCTTCTCCAATTATTCAATGCTTTGCCTAATCATCCTCTCCAGAAAAATGAAATACTTGATATCTTTTATAATGGACTAACCGATGCTTCCAGAGACTACCTAGATAGTTGTGATGGTTGTGTTTTCAGGGAAAGAACTGTTGATCAAGCTGAATTGCTATTGAATAATATGTTGAGTTATGAAAATTATTGGACACTTCCTGAACCAACTCCTAAGCCAACTCCAAAGAAAAGGGGTATTTTATTTCTCAGTCCTAAAGATATGCAAGAGGCAAAGAAATCTATGAAATAAAAAGGTATTAAAGCTGAAGATGTTAAGAATTTACCACCTATTGAAGAAATACATGGTCTTGATAACCCGACAAGGTAGTAAAGGTAAATTCTCTCTATAGATTTGATGAAGGTGATATTCCTCGTTGTAAGTCTGCTAGCCAATGCTTAGATGAGTTTGATAATTTTATTGTTAAACAAGAATACTTCAATGCTTATGTTGGTAGACAATTGAAACGTAATGCTGATATGCTTGAACACTTGAGCGATTATATGTCTAGTGTTAAAGGTGAACTTAAACTTATTAGTAAACATGCTTCTATGGTTACCACTCAAGTAGAACAAGTACTTAAGGCTCAGAATGATTTGCTCAATGAATTAAATAATAAGAAAAATGATAATTCAGTTAGAGTTATGATTAGAGGGGGTAAAATGACTCAGGAACCTTTGTATCCTGAGGGCCACCCTAAGAGAATTGAAAAAGATTCTTAGAGAACTAATGTTGATGCACCTAGTTCTTCTAAGAAGAAGAAAAAGAAAAATGATAGGACTTTGCATGCTCCTAGTGAACCTGTTGTTGACACACCTGAGAATCCCAATGATATTTCTATTTCTGATGCTGAAACACAATATGGTAATGAACATGAACCTAGTGATAATGTTAATGATGATGTTAATGTTGATGCTCAACCTAGCAATGATAATGATGTAGAGATTGAACCTGATGTTGATATTGATAACCCACAATCAAAGAATCAATGTTATGATAAGCGAGACTTTGTTGCTAGGAAGCATGGTAAAGAAAGAGAACCATGGGTTCAGAAACCCATGCCTTTTCCTCCTAAACCATCCAAGAAAAAGGATGATAAGGATTTTGAGCGCTTTGCTGAAATGATTAGACCTATCTTTTTGTGTATGCGTTTGACTGATATGCTTAAAATGAACCCTTATGCTAAATACATGAAAGATATTGTTACTAATAAAAGAAAGATACCATAAGCTGAAATTTCCACCATGCTTGCTAATTACACATTTAAGGGTGGAATACCAAAGCAACTTAGAGATCCAGGAGTACCAACTATACCATGCTCCATTAAAAGAAACTGTGTTAAAACTGCTTTATGTGATCTTGGAGCAAGTGTTAGTGTTATGCCTCTCTTTATATCGTAGACTTGATTTGAATAAGTTGACACCTACTGAAATATCTTTGCAAATGGCTGATAAATCAATTGCTATACCTGTCGGTATTTCTGAGGATGTGCCTGTTGTGGTTGCAAACATTACTATTTTAACGGACTTTGTTATTCTTGATATTCCTGAGGATGATAGTATGTCGATTATCCTTGGTAGACCCTTTTTGAATACTGTAGGGGCTATTATTGATTGCAACAAGGGCAATGTCACTTTTCATGTTAATGGTAATGATCATACGGTACACTTTCCGAGGAAACAACCTCAAGTCCACAGTATCAATTCTATTGGAAAAATTTCAACAATCACTATTAGAGGTTTTGAATTTCCTCTTCCTACTGTCATGAAGAAATATGATATTGTTATTGTTGGGGATGTGCATATCCTAGTTGAGGTAACAGAGTGTTATTCGAAATTTCTTCGGTTTCATGCGATTCGGGATGAGTTTGTTAACAAGACTTGATCAACCTTGTTAGTGGATTCCTTTTGATGAGCATGAGATGGATGAAGTTAGAAAGCACAACCTTCTGTACCCTATTTTTACTTTCTGCTATTTATATTAAATAAAGCAAAAATAGTATTTTCTATCATTTTTCTGAGTTATCCTTGCAATAAAAAATACCCCGAAAATAAAAGTTCTCCAAATGCCCTGAAAATGAAATATGATTTTTTCTAGAATATTTAAGAATTATTAGCACTGAGTACACATCAGGGGGACCCACCATGTGCCCACGAGGGTGGAGGGCACGCCCTACCCCCTGGGCGCGGCACCCTGCCTCGTGGACCCACGTGGGTCCCCTCCACTTATCCTTGCACCCACACACTTTGTCTTGCTCCAGAAAAAATCATCCACCAGCTCAAACCCGAGTTCTTGCTCATCTTGCTGCCATTTTTGATCTCCTTGCTCAAAGCTCCATTCACAAAACTGCTTTGGGATTGTTCTTCGATATGTGACTCCTCCAATGGTCCAATTAGATTTTGTTCTAGTGCTTTATTTATTGCAAATTTTTGCTGCTTAGGTGACCCTGTTCTTGAGCTTGCATGTCAAATTTATGTGGTCAAAAGTAGTTTTAATGCATGATATGGCCTCTAGGCACTTGTAGGAGTAGTTGCTATCAATTTTGTTGAGTTTGGTTCACTTTTATTTTAAGTTACTAAAAATTTCAGAAATTTTCAGAAAAAGATGAAGAGATTCTTGAGGGGCTCATCGAGCTGAAGCTCTAAGGATAAGCAAAGTGAAGAAAATAAGAACCCCAAGTATAATCTTCCTCGTGCTGCGGAGGTTCGGCCGTGTGAATGGCCTTGTGATGAGTTCTTGAGAGAAGCCGGGATTTATGAAGATTTTTATTGTTTGGCTGAGAATGCAGGCCTCACCGACTTCCTCCACGACTAGCACGAACAATATCTCTTACTCACCAAAATTTTTGCGCAAAATTTTCATTTCCATGCTAGGAGATCACCACCTTCGGTGGAATTTTATTTATATGATGAGCATAAGGAGATGTCGCTTTATGATTTTTACCAGGTGTGTAGGATACCCTTTGAGGGCAGCATAGAGGAACCACATCATAATGATGTGGAGGGATTTATTGATATGATTGCTGTAGGGGAAACGAGGAAAGTTTCCGATGCAAGATTCACTAGCATACATTTTTCTGTTCTATGATACTTTGCAATATTTTCTAGTAGATGCTTAATTGGTCACGGGAACTGTGGAAATCTTAGTGCCCCTAATGTTGTTATTTTGCGCGATGCTTTGTTTCGTGATACTACTTTTAGTTTAGGCGCTATTGTTGCTAAACGGTTAAATCTGAACCGTACGAAGGGTCCCATCTTAGGAGGCATCTTCGCCTCGCACCGTGCTGCACACTTTAACATACCTATTAGGCATTATGAGAAAGAAGAAAAGTTGTTGCCTCATATTTTTCTAGATTATAAGAGCATGGTAGCACATGATTTTATTGTTAAGAATAAGAAGAAGATGCTTAACTATAGACTGATGTTTGATAAGAAACACGTTGAGACTATACCTTGCCTGCTTCCTCTCTGTTTCACATATTTTCAGGCATGTACCTTATTTTGCCGGAGGCCGTTCAGGCATACCAGAGCCTGAAATCAGCTCCAGAGCCGGAGCCACTATCTGATTGCTACCTCTTGAGCACTTGTGTTGGTTTTCCCTTGAAGAGGAAAGGGTGGTGCAGCAAAGTAGCGTAAGTATTTTCCTCAGTTTTTGAAAACCAAGGTATCAATCCAGTAGGAGGCTACGCGCCAGTCCCTCGCACCTACACAAAACAAATAAATCCTCGCAACCAACGCGATAAGGGGTTGTCAATCCCTTCACGGTCACTTACGAGAGTGAGATCTGATAGATATGATAAGATGATATTTTTGGTATTTTTATGATAAAGATGCAAAGTAAAATAAAAGTCAAAGTAAAAAGCAAAGTATTGGAAGATTAATATGATGAAGATAGACCCGGGGCCATAGGTTTCACTAGTGGCTTCTCTCAAGAGAATAAGTATTTTATGGTGGGTGAACAAATTACTGTTGAACAATTGACAAAATTGAGCATAGTTATGAGAATATCTAGGTATGATCATGTATATAGGCATCACATCCAAGACAAGTAGACCGAGTCCTGCCTGCATCTACTACTATTACTCCACACATTGACCGCTATCCAGCATGCATCTAGAGTATTAAGTTCATAAGAACAGAGCAACGCCTTAAGCAAGATGACATGATGTAGAGGGATAAACTCATGCAATATGATGAAAACCCCATCTTGTTATCCTCGATGGCAACAATACAATACGTGCCTTGCTGCCCCTTCTGTCACAGGGAAAGGACACCGCAAGATTGAACCCAAAGCTAAGCACTTCTCCCATTGCAAGAAAGATCAATCTAGTAGGCCAAACCAAACTGATAATTCAATGAGACTTGCAAATATAACCAATCATACATAAAATAATTCAGAGAAGATTCAAATATTGTTCATGGACAAACTTGATCATAAACCCACAATTCATCGTTCTCAACAAACACACTGCAAAAGAAGATTACATCGAATAGATCTCCACAAGAGAGGGGGAGAACTTTGTATTGAGATCCAAAAAGAGAGAAGAAGCCATCTAGCTAATAACTATGGACCGGTAGGTCTTAGGTAAACTACTCACACTTCATCGGAAGGGCTATGGTGTTGATGTAGAAGCCCTCCGTGGCCGATGCCCCCTCTGGAGGAGCTCCGGAACAGGCCCCAAGATGGGATCTCGTGGATACAGAAAGTTACGGCGGTGGAATTAGGGTTTTGGCTCCATATCTGATCGTTTGGGGGTACGTAGGTATATATAGGAGGAAGAAGTACGTTGATGGAGCAACAGGAGGCCCACGAGGGTGGAGGGCGTGCCTGGGGGGGCGGGGTAGGCGCGCCTGGGGGCGGGGTAGGCGCGCCCCCTACCTCGTGGCCTCCCTGTTGGTTGCTTGACGCAGGGTCCAAGTCTCCTGGATCTTGTTCGTTCCAAAAATCACGTTCCTGAAGGTTTCATTCCGTTTGGACTCTGTTTGATATTCCTTTTCTTTGAAACCCTAAAATAGGCAAAAAACATCAATTCTGGGCTGGGCCTCCGATTAATAGGTTAGTCCCAAAAATAATATAAAAGTGGATAATAAAGCCCAATAATGTCCAAAACAGAAGATAATATAGCATGGAGCAATCAAAAATTATAGATACATTGGAGACGTATCAAGCATCCCCAAGCTTAATTCCTGCTCGTCCTCGAGTAGATAAATGATAAAAATAGATTTTTTTGATGTGGAATGCTACTTGGCATATTTTCAATGTAATTCTTCTTAATTGGGGTATGAATATTCAAATCCAAAAGATTCAAGACAAAAGTTTAATATTGACATAAAAATAATAATACTTCAAGCATACTAACTAAGCAATTATGTCTCTTCAAAATAACATGGCCAGAAAAAGTTATCCCTACAAATTATAGAGTCTAGCTATGCTCTATCTTCACCACACAAAGTATTTAAATCATGCACAACCCCGATGACAAGCCAAGCAATTGTTTGATACTTTAGGTGTTCTCAAACTTTTTCAATCTTCACGCAATACATGAGCGTGAGCCATGGACATAGCACTTTAGGTGGAATAGAATGGTGGTTGTGGAGAAGACAAAAGGGGGGAAGATAGTCTCACATCAACTAGGCGTATCAACGGGCTATGGAGATGCCCGTCAATAGATATCAATGTGAGTGAGTAGGGATTGCCATGCAACGGATGCACTAGAGCTATAAGTATATGAAAGCTCAAAAAGAAACTAAGTGAGTGTGCATCCAACTTGCTTGCTCACGAAGACCTAGGGCATTTTGAGGAAGCCCATCATTGGAATATGCAAGCCAAGCTCTATAATGAAAAATTCCCACTAGTATATGAAAGTGATAACATAGGAGACTCTCTATCATGAAGATCATGGTGCTACTTTGAAGCACAATTGTGGTAAAAGGATAGTAGCATTGTCCCTTCTCTCTTTTTCTCTCATTTTTTTATTTGGGCCTTTTCTCTTTTTTATGGCCTCTTTTTTTCGTCCGGAGTCTCATCCCGACTTGTGGGGGAATCATAGTCTCCATCATCCTTTCCTCACTTGGGACAATGCTCTAATAATGATGATCATCACACTTTTATTTTCTTACAACTCAAGAATTACAACTCGATACTTAGAACAAGATATGACTCTATATGAATGCCTCCGGCGGTGTACCGGGATATGCAATGACTCATGAGTGACATGTATGAAAAAATTATGAACTGTGGCTTTACCACAAATACAATGTCAATTACATGATCATGCAAAGCAATCTGACAATGATGGAGTGTGTCATAGTAAACGGAACTGTGGAAAGTTGCATGGCAATATATCTCGAAATGGCTATGGAAATGCCATGATAGGTAGGTATGTTGGGTGTATGATACCGGCGAAAGGTGCGCGGTATTAGAGAGGCTAGCAATGGTGGAAGGGTGAGAGTGCGTATAATCCATGGACTCAACATTAGTCATAAAGAACTCATATACTTATTGCAAAAATCTACAGGTTATCAAAGCAAAGTATTACGCGCATGCTCCTAGGGGGATAGATTGGTAGGAAAAGACCATCGCTCGTCCCCGACCGCCACTCATAAAGAAGACAAGCAATAAATAAATCATGCTCCGACTTCATCATATAACGGTTCACCATACGTGCATGCTACGGGAATCACAAACTTTAACACAAGTATTTCTCAAATTCACAACTACTCAACTAGCACAACTTTAATATCATCATCTCCATATCACAAAACAATTATCAAGCATCAAACTTCTCTTAGTATTCAACACACTCATAAGAGAATTTTATTATTAATCGTGTATACCTAGCATATTAGGATTATTTAAGCAAATTACCATGCTATTTAAGACTCTCAAAATAATCTAAGTGAAGCATGATAGATCAATAGTTTCTATAAAACAAATCCACCACCGTGCTCTGAAAGATATAAGTAAAGCACTAGAGCAAAACTATATAACTCAAAAGATATAAGTGAAGCACATAGAGTATTCTAATAATTTCCGAATCATGTGTCTCTCTCTCAAATGGTGTGTACAGCAAAGATGATTGTGGTGAACTAACAAATAAAGACTCAAATCATACAAGACGCTCCAAGCAAAACTCATATCATGTGGTGAATAAAAATATAGCTCCAAGTAAAGTTACCGATAGAAGTAGACGAAAGAGGGGATGCCTTCCGGGGCATCCCCAATCTTTAGCTTTTAGGTGTACTTAGATTATCTTTGGGGTTCCATGGGAATCCCCAAGCTTAGGCTCTTGCCACTCCTTGTTCCATAATCCATCAATTCTTTACCCAAAACTTGAAAACTTCACAACACAAAACATAAAGTAGAAAATTTCGTGAGCTCCGTTAGCGAAAGAAAACAAAACACCACTTCAAGGTACTGTAATGAACTCATTCTTTATTTATATTGGTGTTAAACCTACTGTATTCCAAATTCTCTATGGTTTATAAACTATTTTACTGGCCATAGATTCATCAAAATAAGAAAACAACACACGAAAAACAGAATCTGTCAAAAACAGAACAGTCTGTAGTAATCTGTAGCTAGCGCAAGATCTGGAACCCCAAAAATTCTAAAATAAATTTATGGGCGTGAGAAATTTGTCTATTAATTATATTAAAAAAGAATTAACTAAATAGCACTTTCCAAATAAAATTGGCAGCAGTTCTTGTGAGCGCTAAAGTTTCTGTTTTTACAGCAGGATTAACAAGACTTTCCCCAAGTCTTCCCAACGGTTCTACTTGGCCCAAACACTAATTAAACACAAAAAACACAACCAAACGTAAGCTATATAAATTATTTATTACTAAACAGGAGCAAAAATCAAGGAATAAAAATAAAATTGGGTTGCCTCCCAACAAGCGCTATCGTTTAACGCCCCTAGCTAGGCATAAAAAGCAAGGATAGATCTAGGTATTGCCATCTTTGGTAGGTAATTATTCAATGAGGCATCTACCATCCTTAGGAATTTCTTTATTTTTATTGATTATCAAACTTTTAGGCACAAGATCAAAAAAATCATTAGCAGCAAATGGTTCCTTAATAATAGCAAAAAGATTAGGATGAACACTTATAGATTTGAGATCCGCAGTTTCTTTATTTTTAGGAACATACATGAGCTTGGCAATATTAGTTGGAGGACTTGGACTATTCTTTACGGAAGAAAAAGCAGTTCCCAAGTTGGTAATGATACCCTCAAGTTTATCGATTCTATTGGAATCATGATTTATTCTTTCATTAACTATAGGTTCCTTCTCTTTAATATGTTTCAAAGTTACTCATACTTTAGATCCATATTGGGTTATTTGGTTGTGGATCTTTTTATCAAAATTTTCGATTAACTCAACGGTAGCAACTTTATTTTCAATAATTTCAAGTTTTTGCATTACATGCTCCAAAGTTAACATAGTTCCATTGACCAAAAGAGGTGGTGAGCCAAACAAATTTATCATAGCATTATAAGAATCAAAAGTATGGATACCCAAGAAGTTCCCTCCGGTAATGGTATCAAGGATATATCTGTGCCAAGCAGTAGTGCCTACATAAAAATTGCGAAGAAGAACGGAAGTAGATTGCTTCCTGGTAGATCTATTTTGAGCATTGCAAATTCTATACCAAGCGTCTTTTAGATTTTCTCCCTCCCTTTGCTTAAAATTTAGAACTTCATTCTTGGGAGACAACGGAGAAGATAGAGGACTCGCCATAACGACAAGCAAACGGGGAACAGGCAAAAAGAGGCGAATAGAGAAAGAGAGGGAGGATAGATAGAGAGAGAGAGCGAATAAAACAGCAAGGGTGAAGTGGGGGAGAGGAAAACGAGAGGCAAATGGCAAATAATGTAATGCGGGAGATAAGGGTTTGTGATGGGTACTTGGTATGTTGACTTTTGCCTAGACCTCCCCGGCAACGGTGCCAGAAATCCTTCTTGCTACCTCTTGAGCACTTGCGTTGGTTTTCCCTTGAAGAGGAAAGGGTGGTGCAGCAAAGTAGCATAAGTATTTTCCTCAGTTTTTGAGAACCAAGGTATCAATCCAGTAGGAGGCTACGCGCCAGTCCCTCGCACCTACACAAAACAAATAAATCCTCGCAACCAACGCGATAAGGGGTTGTCAATCCCTACCCGGTCACTTACGAGAGTGAGATCTGATAGATATGATAAGATGATATTTTTGGTATTTTTATGATAAAGATGAAAAGTAAAATAAAAGGCAAAGTAAAAAGCAAAGTATTGGAAGATTAATATGATGAAGGTAGACCCGGGGGCCATAGGTTTCACTAGTGGCTTCTCTCAAGAGCATAAGTATTTTACGGTGGGTGAACAAATTACTGTTGAGCAATTGATAGAATTGAGCATAGTTATGAGAATATCTAGGTATGATCATGTATATAGGCATCACGTCCAAGACAAGTAGACCGACTCCTGCTTGCATCTACTACTATTACTCCACACATCAACCACTATCCAGCATGCATCTAGAGTATTAAGTTCATAAGAACAGAGTAACGCCTTAAGCAAGATGACATGATGTAGAGGGATAAACTCATGCAATATGATGAAAACCCCATCTTGTTATCCTCGATGGCAACAATACAATACGTGCCTTGTTGCCCCTACTGTCACATGGAAAGGACACCGCAAGATTTAACTCAAAGCTAAGCACTTCTCCCATTGCAAGAAAGATCAATCTAGTAGGCCAAACCAAACTGATAATTCAAATAGACTTGCAAAGATAACCAATCATACATAAAAGAATTCAGAGAAGATTCAAATATTGTTCATAGATAAACTTGATCATAAACCCACAATTCATCGGTCCCAACAAACACACCGCAAAAGAAGATTACATTGAATAGATCTCCACAAGATAGGGGAGAACTTTGTATTGAGAAATAACACAGTAGAGCAAGAACTGAATAATGCTATCACTACATGCATATTTGGCTGGTGGAAAGCTCTATGGTTATAGTTTTTGCGAAAAGCCAATTTTCCCTACAACAAAAGAATATATTTTAATTTAACTATCATGGTAGTTGAAACATCATTAAGAAGGTTCCTCCAACTCAATCCCAATTAAAGTGATTAACAACCCAACAATATTAATTAAGAGTGATGAGATACATGTGATAACCCAAGTACTAGATACTCAAGAATTGTCCATAACCGGGGACACGGCTAACCATGATTAGATTATACACTTTGCAGAGGTTTGCGCACTTTTCCCCACAAGACTCGATCGCCTCTATTGGATTTCTCACACTACAAGGTGTTTGAGAAACGGACGACCGAGACACAGTCTTTTAGAAACATTAACTCTCTACTCCGGACAGACCATACCAAACCTACATCCCACTACCTACTCATCTGCCTCTTCAAGAGCTTCACGTAACTTACTCAACTATGCTAGAGCCCATAATAGCTTGTGGCTGCACACGGAAGTTTCTAGCATGAATAATCTCAGTTCCCTTTGAGCCTGGGTGGCGGTCCATAGGAAGATCACATGGGTACTCCGGGATTCCCAAAAAATACAGGCAACACTCGGTACTCTAGGTGCCTCAATCCACCCAGATGTTAATTTAAGTTGCCACCTTAAGTTGAAACATTAATTAACAATCTCACATCTGTCATGGATTTCACTCAAACCCAAACCACTTCTACGAGCATAGCATAGCATAACAATATAAGCAACGCGTAGAAGTAACTCCCAAGGGTTTGAATGTAATAGGGTAATGGGTTCTACCTCATCAACTACTTCCCAACCCACATATTAATGACTTCCTAATCATGCAATGTTTGAGGATGGAACTAATGCATTAAAACTGGGTGATAAAAGGGATATGATCAAAGTGTTACTTAGCTTGCTGATGGTCTGCGAAACCTAGGGACTCGTAGTAGCACACTTCGCACTCCGGGTGTTCTATCGCAAACAAACAATAACATACATAAGCAACAAGCAAGATGCACAAGAAAAAACTCAAATAGAAGAGGTTGACCAGAAGGTTCAACTTAAGAACTCCGGTTCGCAAAAAGAATCAAATCAAACGGAGCAACGAAACTCAAACAGCGAAAAAGAGAAGCTTCATTTACTAATCTGAACCTAGGTCAAATTTTACAGTAGCAAAAACTTATTTAAGTTGGTTAAATGGAAAGAGGGTTTTGAGACGAAACTCTAGGCGCTTGAATTGCCTGATTCCGACTAACGAGAAAAAAGATAAACAGAAACTAAGATCGGATCAGAAATCGCGATCAGAAAAATCGCGGAATAAATCCGATAAAAGAAAACTGACGAATAGACTAACGAACGAGCGTTCGTTAGCTGTAACTAACGGGCGAACACCGTTCGTTAAAACGAACGTATGGACGAACGTCCGCTAACTAGAAGAACCGAGAAAAACCGACGATCCGAAAAAAATGAATCTAGGGTTTTCTAAAAAAATCGAACGGTTCTTAAAAAAACTGATGGCTCGGATCCGGCTGCTACCTCCGGCGAGGGGAGGTGGCGGGGCGGCGGCTTGCAGGGCGGCGGCGGCAAGCGGCGGCGGCGACGACTTAGCGCGGGCGGCGGGGTTGGCGCGGGGCGGCGGGGGTGGCGGCTTATAAGGAGGGGGCGGCTTGCTTGGAGGAGGGGGCAAGCGGCGGCGGCGGAGTCCGACTCGGACTCCTAGTCTGAGCGGCGGCGGCGAGGCGGTGTGCGCGCGGGGAGGCAGCGGCGACTGCGGGCTGGCCTGGCTCGGCTGGGCCTTAGGCCCAGTCGGGCGCGGGAATTTTTTTTTAAATAATTCCGCCGACAGAAATAAAATCCTCGAAAAATAAATAAAAATCTAAAAATGCCAAAACAAACTTTCACCGACTAAATGAAATATTTAGAACGAGATGAACATTTTCTTGGCCTAAAATGCAATTTTGAAAAACGTGCAATTTTTCTAATGCAAACAAAACTGCAATAAAAATCCAAATAAAACAAATATTTGATTTTAATATTTTTTCTCAATATTTCAATTATCTCGGAGAAGTCATATTATCTCCTCTCATATATTTTAATATGAAATATTTTCAAAGAGAAAATAATTAAAACCAAAATCCTCGTTTCAAAATTTGATAAAATCAAATTTGAAAACCGGGAAAATCCCCAACTCTCTCCGAGGGTCCTTGAGTTGCTTAGGATTTCGAGGATCGCGAGACGAAATGCAAATAAAATATGATATGCATGGATGACTATGTATAACATTCCAAATTGAAAATTTGGGAAGTTACAAGAGAAGAAGCCATCTAGCTAATAACTATGGACCCGTAGGTCTGAGGTAAACTACTCACACTTCATCGGAAGGGCTATGGTGTTGATGTAGAAGCCCTCCATGGTCGATGCCCCCTCCGGCGGAGCTCCGGAACTGGCCCCAAGATGGGATCTCATGGATACAGAAAGTTACGGCGATGGAATTAGGGTTTTGGCTCTGTATCTGATAGTTTGGGGGTACGTAGGTATATATAGGAGGAAGAAGTACATCGATGGAGCAACAGGGGGCCCACAAGGGTGGAGGGCGCACCTGGGTGGGTAGGCGCGCCCCCCCTACCTCGTGGCCTCCCTGTTGGTTGCTTGACATAGGGTCCAAGTCTCCTGGATCTTGTTCGTTCCAAGAATCACGTTCCCAAAGGTTTCATTCCGTTTGGACTCCGTTTGATATTCCTTTTCTTCGAAACCCTAAAATAGGCAAAAAAACAACAATTCTAGGCTGGGCCTCCGGTTAATAGGTCAGTCCCAAAAATAATATAAAAGTGGATAATAAATTCCAATAATGTCCAAAACAGAAGATAATATAGCATGGAGCAACCAAAAATTATAGATACGTTGGAGAAGTATCACTGATCCTCACCGTCGGTCTGTTTATCAGAGGGATCCAAAGGAGATCGCCAACCAGTGGCACCCCAAAGACCCTCCTCAGTACACCAGAGAGGGCAGTGTTGATCCATGGGCATAGACCAACTTAGGCAAAAAGCCTAAGCTTGGGGGACTACGTATTTCTCACCGACATTACATTCATGTTCACACACTCATTCCAATTGTCGGTGCTCATACTTTTTCTTTGTATCATCCATGCTAGTCTATTTTATTTTTAAGCTTTCTTCTTGTGTGTTTGAAAAACCTTTAGAAAAACCAAAAAAATCAGTTGTAGCTTTTAGCTAGTTTACTTTCCATACCGGTAGTAGTAATTAAAAAGAAAACCCAAAAAGAATTCTCGTTCTTCTTTTGCTTGTGGGGAGCTTTCCCGTGAAAATAGTTTTGTTCCTTTTCTTTTTCTTTGGGGGTCGAGAGGAGAAGACCAAGATGAAAATGTTGAGTGGCTCTCATATGCATTATTATTGATCTAACAAAGAGCCCATATTACCTTGTCTCTCTCTTGAGTTGAATGCTTGCAGATCTAGCTTAGTCCAATGCACGTGCACTATTATTATTATCCACACTATTAGGTCGTGCAAGTGAAAGGCAATAATGATGATATATGATGAACTGGTTGAGATGAGAAAAGCTGGTATGAACTCGACCTCTCTTGTTTTTGTAAATATGATTAGTTCATCGTTCCTGATTCAGCCTATTATGAATGAAACATGTTTGCAATGACAATTAGAGATTATAGTTGCTCATGCCATGCTTAAGTAGCTAGGAGTTTACAATGGTTTACCTTGCGTGTCAACATGCTATTAAAATGGTTGTGATGTGGTATGATGGGGTGGTATCCTCCTTTGAACGATTCGAGTGGTTTGACTTGGCACATGTTCACGCATGTAGTTCAAACAAAATCAACATAGCCTCCACAATATTTATGTTCATGGTGAATTATATCCTATTCATGCTTGCATTCAGTGTTGATTAGTTTTGAAGCATGTTCATGACTGTTGTCGCACTCTAGCTGTTCGCTTCCCAGTCTCTTTCTAGCCTTCACTTGTACTAAGCAGGAATATTGTTTGTGCATCCAACTCCATAAACCCCAAAAGTTATTCCATATGAGTCCACCATACATTCCTATATGCGGTATCTACCTTCCGTTCCAAGTAAATTTGTATGTGCCAAACTCTAAACCTTCAAATAAACATTTTGTTTTGTATGCTCGAATAGCTCATGTATCAACTAGGGTTGTCCGTATCTTCCATGCTAGGCGGGTTATTCTCAAGACGAGTGGACTCCGCTCCTCACTCACGAGAAAATGGCTGGTCACCGGGATGCCTAGTCCCATGCTCAAATCAAATCAAAATAATTGCAAACAAAACTCCCCCGGGATTGTTGTTAGTTGGAGGCACCCGTTGTTTCGGGCAAGCCATGGATTGATGCTTGTTGGTGGTGGGGGAGTATGAACTTTGCCATTCTGCTTGGGAACTGATAACCCACAAGTATAGGGGATCAATTGTAGCCTCTTTCGATAATTAAGAGTGTCGAACCCAACGAGGAGCTAAAGGTAGAACAAATATTTCCTCAAGTTCTATCGACCACCGATACAACTCTATGCACGCTTAACGTTTGCTTTACCTAGAACAAGTATGAAACTAGAAGTACTTTGTAGGTGTTGTTGGATAGGTTTGCAAGAATATAAAGAGCACGAAAATAAAAACTAGGGGATGTTTAGATAAAGAAACAATAAAGTTAGTATAGCGAGTGTGGAAAAGTGGTGGTAGGAGTGGCGAAATTGTCCCTAAGCAATTGACTACTTTACTAGACCGATAGCTAGTTTTATGTGGGAGAGGCCACTGCTAGCATGTCATCCCTGACTTGGAATTCTATGCACTTATGATTGGAACTATTAGCAAGCATCCGCAACTACTAACGTTCATTGAGGTAAAACCCAACCATAGCATTAAGATATATTGGCCCCCCTTCAATCCCGTATACATCAATTTCTATGCTAGGTTGAAGCTTCTGTCACTCTTGCCCTCCAATACATAGTCCTATCAACATAAAACTAACCCTATGGTGTGATCCATGCGCGCGCTCATATGATGGGCACCAAAGAACAGCAACATAACCACAAGCAAAATTAAATCAATCATAGTAATTCACCAATCACCAATAGGACAACGAAAATCTACTCAGACATCATAGGATGGCAACACATCATTGGATAATAATATGAAGCATAAAGCACCATGTTCAAGTAGAGGCTACAACGGGTTGTAGGAGAGTGGACCGCTGTAGATATAGGGGGGAAGGTTATGGAGATGTTGGTGAAGATGGCGGAGGTGTTGGTGTAGATTGCGATGATGATGATGGCCCCCGGCGGCGTTCCGGCGCCACGGGAAGCGAGGGGAAGAGAGCCCCCCCTCCTTCTTCTTCTTCCTTGACCTTCTCCCTAGGTGGGAGAAGGGTTTCCCCTCTGGTCCATGGCCTCCATGGAGGCGGAGGGGCGAGAGCCCATCCAAGATTGGATTTGCCTCTCTGTCTCTCTCTGTTTCCGCGTTCCCATATTCTGCCCTTTCACCATTTCTTATATTCCCGGAGATCCGTAACTCCGATTGGGCTGAAATTTTAACACGGTCTCTATCCGGATATTAGCTTTCTTGAGGAGAAGGAAGGGCATCAACCGCCTTACGGGGTGGCCACGAGGGCCCAGGGCACGCCTGACCCCTTGGGGCGCGCCCCCTGCCTCGTGGCCCCCTCGGGCATCATCTCACGTTGATTCTTCTTCCAAAAAATCACATATATTACAAAAAAAATCTCCGTCAGTTTTATACCGTTTGGACTCCGTTTGATATGGATTTACTGCGAAACAAAAAACATGCAACAAATAGGAACTGGCACTGGGCATTGGATCAATATGTTAGTCCCAAAAAATAGTATAAAAAGTTGCCAAAAGTATATGAAAGTTGTATAATATTGGCATGGAAAAATCAAAAATTATATATACGATGGAGACGTATCAGCATCCCCACGCTTATATCATGCTCATCCTCGAGTAGGTAAATGATAAAAAAGATATTTTTTTGATGTGGAATGCTACCTAGCATAATCTTGATCATGTAATCTAATCATGGCATGAATATTAAGACACGAGTGATTCAAAGCAATAGTCTATCATTCGACATTAAGACAATAATACTTCAAGCATACTAACCAAGCAATTATGTCTTATCAAAATAACATGGCCAAAGAAAGCTCATCCCTACAAAATCATATAGTCCGGCTATGCTCCATCTTCACCACACAAAGCATTCAAATCATGCACAACCCCGATGACAAGCCCAGCAATTGGTTCATACTTTTTAACGCGCTTCAGCTTTTTCAACCCTCACGCAATACATGAGCGCAAGCCATGGACATACAACTATGGGTGGAATAGAATATGATGATGGAGGTTTGTGTGAGAAGACAAAAAAGGAGAAAGTCTCACATCAACGCAGCTAATCAACGGGCTATGGAGATGCCCATCAATTGATGTCAATGTGAGGAGTAGGGATTGCCATGCAACGGATGCACTGAGAGCTATAAGTGTATGAAAGCTCAAACTGGAAACTAAGTGGGTGTGCATCCAACTTTCTTGCTCATGAAGGCCTCGGGCATTTGAGGAAGCCCATCATCGGAATATACAAGCCAAGTTCCATAATGAAAAATTCCCACTAGTATATGAAAATGACAAAACAAGAGACTCTCTATCATAAAGATCATGGTGCTACTTTGAAGCACAAGTGTGGAAAAAAGGATAGTAGCATTGCCCCTTTTTTATTTTTATTTTTATTTTTTATTTTTTGGGCCTTCCCTTTTTTTATTTGGCCTTTCTCTTTTTTTGGGGACAATGCTCTATTAATGATGATCATCACACTTCTATTTACTTACAACTCAATATTACAACTCGATGCTAGAACAAAGAAATGACTCTATATGAATGCCTCCGGCGGTGTACCAGGATGTGCAATGATCTAGCATAGCAATGACATCAAAAACGGACAAGCCATGAAAACATCATGCTAGCTATCTTACGATCATGCAAAGCAATATGACAATAAATGCTCAAGTCATGTATATGATGATGATGGAAGTTGCATGGCAATATATCTCGGAATGGCCATGGAAATGCCATGATAGGTAGGTATGGTGGCTATTTTGAGGAAGATATAAGGAAGTTTATGTGTGATAGAGCGTATCGTATCACAAGGTTTGGATGCACCGACGAAGTTTGCACCGACTCTCGAGGTGAGAAAGGGCAATGCACGGTACCAAAGAGGCTAGCAATGATGGAAGGGTGAGAGTGCGTATAATCCATGGACTCAACATTAGTCATAAAGAACTCACATACTTATTGCAAAAGTTTATTAGCCCTCGAAGCAAAGTACTACTACGCATGTCCCTAGGGGAACAGATTGGTAGGAAAAGACCATCGCTCGTCCCCGACCGCCACTCATAAGGAAGACAATCAATAAATACCTCATGCTCCGACTTCGTTACATAACGGTTCACCATACGTGCATGCTACGGGACTTGCAAACCTCAACACAAGTATTTCTCAATTTCACAATTATTGAACTAGCACGACTCTAATATCACCACCTTTATATCGCAAAACTATTGCAAGGAATCAAACATATCATATTCAGTGATCTACAAGTTTTATGTAGGATTTTATGACTAATCATGTGAATGACCAGTTCCTGTCATCTCTCTTAACAGATATAAGTGAAGCAAGAGAGTTTAATTCTTTCTACAAAAGATATGCCCACGCTCTAACAAATATAAGTGAAGCAAAAGAGCATTCTACAAATGGCGGTTTTCTATGTGAAGAGAACAGGCAATCCAAACTTCAAATGATATAAGCGAAGCACATGAAGCATTCTATAAAGCCATACTCAAAAGATTTAAGTGAAGTGCAAAGAGCATTCTATAAATCAACCAAGGACTATCTCATACCAGCATGGTGCATAAAAGAAAAGTGAAAACTAAATGCAAAAGACACTCCAAGATTGCACATATCGCATGAACGAAACGAATCCGAAAACATACCGATACTTGTTGAAGAAAGATGGGATGCCTTTCGGGGCATCCCCAAGCTTAGACGCTTGAGTCTCCTTGAATATTTACTTGGGGTGCCTCGGGAATTCCCAAGCTTGAGCTCTTGCCTCTATTCCTTCTTCTCACATCGAGACCTCCTCGATCTCCGAACACTTCATCCACACAAAACTCAACAGAAAGCTCGGTAAGATCCGTTAGTATAATAAAGTAAATCACTACTCTAAGTACTGTTGTAAACCAATTCATATTTTGTTTTTGCATTGTAGCTACTGTAATATAACTTTCCATGGCTTAATCCACTGATATAAACCTATAGTTTCATCAAAACAAGCAAACTATGCATCAAAAACAGAATCTGTCTAAAACAGAATAGTCTGTAATAAGCTGAACATTAACCATACCTATGGTACTCCAAAAATTCTACAAAAATTAGGAAAAAATAAAAAACTATATATAAAGACAGTGCAAAAAGTTTCAGAACTGTTTGACGTTCCAGTAAAAAATGTAAAATCGCGCATTACAGCCAAAGTTTCTGTCCTGCACCGCACAAACCAACAAGCATCTAAAACATCCTAAAGGAAAACCTTGGCACATTATTTTTATTTTTAAACTTTGTAAAAGCACACAACAGAAATAAATGACTCTCTAAAACTTCCGGGTTGTCCCCCTGGCAATGCTTTCTTTAAATCCATTAAGCTAGGCATATAGTGCTCAAGTAATGAATCCACCCGGATCTCAAGGTATATCAAAGCCAATTTTAATTAACAATGATTTGTGATTTAGTAGTGAGCACAAAGTAACATATAACAAGTAATGACGAAATCTAGCTCTCTTCCTATGCATCGGCATGTCATAAAAGAACAATTCATGCACATCAAGTAAAGGCCAATACATAGCATAAGCAGTTTCTTGCAATTTTATCGTGTGGAAAACATAGAGAGGTGGAGATGTAGTTCCTCTCTCATAATAATTGCAAGTAGGAGCAGAAAGCACATACATATTATATCTATCAAAATCATCATGTGCAATGGTAAAAGGCAACCCATCAATATAATCCTTAATAAGGGCAAACTTCTCCGATATAGTGTAGTCGGGAGAATTCAAAAAGATAATAGGACTA
The DNA here is from genome assembly GCF_003073215.2 of Triticum urartu. Taxonomy (NCBI): domain Eukaryota; kingdom Viridiplantae; phylum Streptophyta; class Magnoliopsida; order Poales; family Poaceae; genus Triticum; species Triticum urartu. The sequence goes on along the minus strand of NC_053025.1, from coordinate 441,680,029 downwards.
TCATGCGTGGGTGCAATAGCAACAATTTCATGTTTAACATAAGGAACTATAGCAAGTTCATCTCCATAAGCATAATTCATATTGGCATCTTGGCCAAAAGCATAGCAAGCATCATCAAAAATGTATATTTCAAAAGAATCAACGGGATCATAATAGTTATCATAGCAATCATCCTTCGGTAAGCACGAAGGGATACTAAACAATGTATGAGTTGAAGAGTTACTCTCATTAGAAGGTTGGCACGGGTGATCAATCCGCTCTTCCTCCTTTTGTTCTTCGCTCTCCTCATCATCTTTTTCATCCAATGAGCTCACAGTTTCATCAATTTCTTCTTCCATAGTCTCCTGCAAAATATTAATCTCTTCTTGGACAGCGGAGACTCTCTCGATAAAATCATCAATGTCGGAATTGAATAATAATCCTCATAGCAATATTTAAGGATAGCTAAATTTTCAGGTCTATAAACCGAATCATCAAAATTTTCACACTCTTTAAACAAAGATTCAATTTCATAAGCACCCATAAAAGCAACAAATTCTTCTATTTGTTCCACAGTAATCATATATACCATTAGCATAAGATGCCAAGGTTTTATCATCATTAAATTTGCATGAAAAGGAAGGTGTGGAGCCTTCATCCTAGAGCAACAAGTATAATTATATCTCAAGCATAGTTCCCGAGCATACCAATGCAACATATGAATTTTATCCCATAATAGTTTCCCTTTTTGAGTCAAGCGATAATCCCTAAAGTATTCACGTTGATACAACGTGTCTACCATTACATAATTGAATGGGGTTTTCTCAGGATTATCAAAGTAGTACATAATATTTGTCACATAACCAGCATCGAGGGTTTTAGGAGGTTCCCAATCTCCATGAGTAGCAGGTACACCTAATTTTTTTGGTATTTCGTCTTCCATATCCATAACTAAAGATATAGAACAACTTAGAACAGCAAATAAAAATTACTTGGTGATAAAGCAAACAAGAACACACGAGAATATTCACCCCACACTATTGCTCCCTGGCAGCGGCGCCAGAAAAAGGTCTTGATAACCCACAAGTATAGGGGATCAATTGTAGCCTCTTCGATAAGTAAGAGTGTCGAACCCAACGAAGAGCTAAAAGTAGAACAAATATTCCCTCAAGTTCTATCGACCACCGATACAAATGTACGCACGCTTAACATTCGCTTTACCTAGAATAAGTATGAAACTAGAAGTACTTTGTCGGTGTTGTTGGATAGGTTTGCAAGAATATAAAGAGCACGAAAATAAAAACTAGGGGCTGTTTAGATAAAGAAACAATAAAGTTAGTATAGCGAGTGTGGAAAAGTGGTGGTAGGAGTTGTGAAATTGTCCCTAAGCAATTGACTACTTTACTAGATCGATAGCAAGTTTTATGTGGGAGAGGCCACTGCTAGCATGTCATCCCTGACTTGGAATTCTATACACTTATGATTGGAACTATTAGAAAGAATCCGCAACTACTAACGTTCATTAAGGTAAAACCCAACCATAGCATTAAGATATATTTGTCCCCCTTCAATCCCGTATGCATCAATTTCTATGCTAGGTTGAAGCTTCTGTCACTCTTGCCCTGCAATACATAGTCCTACCAACATACAACTAACCCTATGGTGTGATCCAGCGCGCGCTCATATGATGGGCACCAAAGGACAACAGCATAACCACAAGCAAATTAAATCAATCATAGTAATTCACCAGTCACCGATAGGACAACGAAAATCTACTCAGACATCATAGGGATGGCAACACATCATTGGATAATAATATGAAGCATAAAGCACCATGTTGAAGTAGAGGGTATAGCGGGTTGTGGGAGACTGGGCCGCTGTAGATAGAGGGGGGAAGGTGATGGAGATGTTGGTGTAGATTGCGGTGATGATGATGGCCCCCGGCGGCGTTCCGGCGCCACCGGGAGCGAGGGGAAGAGAGCCCCCCCTCCGTCTTCTTCTTCCTTGACCTTCTCCACAGGTGGGAGAAGGGTTTCCCCTCTGCTCCATGGCCTCCATGGAGGTGGAGGAGCGAGAGCCCCACTGAGATTGGATATGTCTCTCTGTCTCTCTCTATTTTTGTGTTCCCAGATTCTGCCCTTTCACCGTTTCTTATATTCCCGGAGATCCGTAACTCCGATTGGGCTAAAATTTTAACACGATCTCTATTCGGATATTAGCTTTCTTGCGGCAAAAGAAGGGCATCAGCTGCCTTACGGAGTGGCCACGAGGGCCCAGGGAGCGCCTGACCCCCTGGGGCGCGCCCCCTGCCTCATGGCCCCCTCGGGCATCGTCTCGTGTTGATTCTTATTCCAAAAAATCACATATATTACAAAAAGAATCTCCGTCAGTTTTTATCCCGTTTGGACTCCGTTTGATATGGATTTACTGCGAAACAAAAAACATGCAAGAAACAAGAACTGGCACTGGGCACCGCATCAATATGTTAGTCCCAAAAAATAGTATAAAAAGTTGCCAAAAGTATATGAAAGTTGTATAATATTGGCATGGAACAATCAAAAATTATAGATACGACGGAGACGTATCAGGAACCGCCTATAATGTGTGTAGCATGGAAGATATCGAGATCTCTCGGTTGTGATGTTGACAATGAATGTACACCACTCAAAATATTATTCATTTCTATTTCAAAATCGAGCTCTGGCACCTCTACAAATCCCTTCTTCCCTCTGCGAAGGGCCTATCCATTTACTTTTATGTTGAGTCATCATCCTCTTATTAAAAAGCACCAGTTGGAGAGCACCGCTGTCATTTGCATGTATTATTGTTAGTTTACATTGAGTATGACTGGATATCTTTTACCATGAATTACAATTTCCAGTCAGCCCTTGATCTTCAGAGGTGCTCTGCATTTATGTTTTGTGGTCTCAGAAAGGGCTAGCGAGATACCATCTTGTTATATCATATTATGGTTGTTTTGAGAAAGTGTTGTCATCGAGATTTATTATTATTGCTCGCTAGTTGATTATGCCATTGATATGAGTAAACATGAGACCTAAATGTTATTGTGAATATGGTTAGTTCATAATCTTTGCTGAAAACTTGAATGCTGGCTTTATATATTCACAACAACAAGAGCAAATAGAGTTTGTAAAATTTTTTCTTGATCACTTTCAGTTTGTCAACTGAATTGCTTGAGGACAAGCAAAGGTTTAAGCTTGGGGGAGTTGATACGTCTCCAACGTATCTACTTTTTCAAACACTTTTGCCCTTGTTTTGGACTCTAACTTGCATGATTTGAACGGAACTAACCCGGACTGACGCTGTTTTCAGCAGAATTGCCATTGTGTTATTTTTGTGCAGAAATAAAAGTTCTTGGAATGAACTGAAAATCAATGGAGATTATTTTCGGAATATATAAAAATACTGGCGAAAGAATCAATGCCAGGGGGCCACACCCTGTCCATGAGGGTGGGGGCGTGCCTACCTCCCTGGGCGTGCCCCCCTGCTTCGTGGGCCCCCTGGTGCTCCTCCGACCTCAACTCCAACTCTATATATTCGTGTTCGGGGAGAAAAAAACTAGAGAGAAGGATTCATCGCGTTTTATGATACAAAGCCGCCGCCAAGCCCTAATCTCTCTTGGGAGGGCTGATCTGGAGTCCGTTCGGGGCTCCAGAGAGGGGAATCCGTCGCCATCATCATCATGAGCCTTCCTCCATCACCAATTTCATGATGCTCACCGCCGTGCGTGAGTAATTCCATCGTAGGCTTGCTGGACGGTGATGGCTTGGATGAGATTTATCATGTAATCGAGTTAGTTTTGTTAGCGTTTGATCCCTAGTATCCATTATGTTCTGAGATTGATGTTGCTATGACTTTGCTATGCTTAATGCTTGTCACTAGGGCCCGAGTGCCATGATTTCAGATCTAAACCTATTATGTTTTCATGAATATATGTGAGTTCTTGATCCTATCCTCCAAGTCTATAGTCACCTATTATGTGTTATGATCCATTAACCCCGAAGTGACAATAATCGGGATACTTACCGGTGATGACCGTAGTTTGAGGAGTTCATGTATTCACTATGTGTTAATGCTTTGGTCTGGTACTCTATTAAAAGGAGGCCTTAATATCCTTTAGTTTCCAATAGGAACCCGCTGCCACGGGAGGGTAGGACAAAAGATGTCATGCAAGTTCTTTTCCATAAGCACGTATGACTATATTCGAAATACATGCCTACATTACATTGATGAACTGGAACTAGTTCCGTGTCACCCTATGTTATAACCATTGCATGAGGAATCGCATCCGACATAATTATCCATCACTGATCCATTGCCTATGAGCTTTTCATATATTGTTCTTCACTTATTTACTTTCCGTTGCTACTGTTACAATCACTATAAAACCAAAACTGCTACTGGTACTTTTGCCACTGTTACCACTACTATCATATTACTTTGCTACTAAATACCTTGCTGCAGATATTAAGTTTCCAGGTGTGGTTGAATTGACAACTTAGCTGCTAATACTTGAGAATATTCTTTGGATCCCCTTGTGTCGAATCAATAAATTTGGGTTGCATACTCTACCCTCGAAAACTGTTGCGGTCCCCTATACTTGTGGGTTATCACGCCATAGCCCATCGGTGGTTTTGTTCCGTTGACCTTGCTCGTGATAGAGAATGTGACATACGAACGACGTACGAACGATATAATTGAGGTAGGGGTAGAGTTATATAGATTAGTACCACCTTGGATATAGAAAAAATATGGGCAAAGTGGACCGACGACGGATGAAAAATGGACGAAATTACGGTGGTATGAAGCGATAGCTGCTTTATTATTAGGTAAAGATGGTGCGTTCTATGATGTCTCTTACCGATTTACCACTATCGTTTTGGGGTTATGCATTAGAGACAGCTGCATTCACATTAAATAGGGCACCATCTAAATCCGTTGAGACGACACCGTATGAACTGTGGTTTGGTAAGAAACCTAGGCTATCATTTATTAATGTTTGGGGATACGATGCTTATGTCAAAAGGATTCAGCCAGATACGCTCGAACCCAAATTGAAGAAGTACGTCTTCATAGGATACCCTAAAGAAACTATTGGGTACACCTCGTACCATAGATCCGAAGGAAAGATCTTTGTTGCTAGGAATGGGTCCTTTCTTGAGAAGGAGTTTCTCTCAAAAGAAGTGAGTGGGAGGAAAGTAGAACTTGATAAGATAAGTGTACCTTCTCTAGAATTGGAGAGTAGCACATTAGAGAAATCCATTCCTGTGATGCCTACACAAATTAGAGAGGAAGCTAATGATGATGATCATGAAACTTCGGATCAAGTTACTACTGGACTTCCTAGGTCGAACAGAGCACGTTCCGCACCAGAGTAGTACGGTAATCCTGTCCTAGAAGTCAATTTAATTGACCATGGAGAACCTATGAACTATGAAGAAGCTATGATGAGCCCAGATTCCGACAGATGCCTTGAGGCCATGAAATCTGAGATAGGTGAGAACAAAGTATGGACTTTGGTGGACTTGCCCGATGATCGGCAAGCCATAGAGAATAAATGGATCTTCAAGAAGAAGACTGACACTGATGGTAATGTTACTGTCTACAAAGCTCGACTAGTCGCAAAAGGTTTTCGACAAGTTCAAGGGGTTGACTACAATGAGACTTTCTCACCCGTAGTGATGCTTAAGTCTGTATGAATCATGTTAAGCAATTGCCACATTTTATGATTATGAAATCAGACAAATGGATGTCAAAACTGTATTCCTTAAATGGATATCTCAAATAAGAGTTATATATGATGCAACCAGAAGGCTATGTCGATCCTAAAGGTGCTAACAAAGTGTGCAAGCTCCAGCGATCCATCTATGGACTGGTGCAAGCATCTCGGAGTTGGAATATACGCTTTGATGAGGTGATCAAAGCATATGGTTTTATAGAGACTTATGGTGAAGCCTGTATTTACAAGAAAGTGAGTGGGAGCTCTGTAGCATTTCTGATATTATATGTGGATGACATATGTTGGTCAAAATGATATAGAATTTATGGATAGCATAAAAGATACTTGACTAAGAATTTTTCAATGAAAGACCTCGGTGAAGCTGCTTATATATTGGGCATCAAGATCTATAGAGATAGATCAAGACGCTTGATAGGACTTTCACAAAGCACGTACCTTAATAAAGTTTTGAAGAAGTTCAAAATGGATCAATCAAAGAAAGGGTTCTTGCTTGTGTTACAAGGTGTGAAGTTGAGTAACACTCAAAACCCGACCACGACAGAATATATAGAGAGAATGAAATTCATTCCCTATGCCATAGTCATAGGTTCTATATAGTATGCCACGCTGTGTACCAAACCTGTTGTATGCCTTGCCATGAGTTTGGCAAGGGGGTAAAATAGTGATCCAGGAGTAGATCACTAGACAATGGTTAAAATTATCCTTATGTACCTAAAGAGGACTAAGGAAATATTTCTCAGTTATGGAGGTGATAAAGAGTTCGTCATAAAGAGTTACATGGGTGCAAGCTTTGACACCGATCTGGATGACTCTGAGTCTCGGTCTGGACACATATTGAAACCGGGAGCAATTAGCTAGAGCAGCTCCATGCAGAGCATGGTAGACATAGAAATTTGCAAAATACGTACGGATTTGAATATGACAAACCCGTTGACTAAACCTCTCTCACAAGCAAAACATGATCACTCCTTAGTACTCTTTGGGTGTTAATCACATGGTGATGTGAACTAGATTATTGACTCTAGTAGACTCTTTGGGTGTTGGTCACATGGCGATGTGAACTATGGGTGTTAAATCACATGGTGATGTGAACTAGATTATTGACTCTAGTGCAAGTGGGAGACTGAAGGAAATATGCCCTAGAGGCAATAATAAATTTGTTATTTTATATTTCCTTATTCATGATAAAGGTTTATTATTCATGCTAGAATTGTATTGATCAGAAACCTAAATACATGTGTTAATACATAAACAAATATTGTGTCCCTAGTGAGCCTCTACTAGACTAGCTCGTTGATGAAAGATGGTTAAGGTTTCCTAACCATGAACATGTGTTGTCATTTGATAATGGGATCACATCATTAGGAGAATGATGTGATGGACAAGACCCATCTGTTAGCTTAGCATATTGATCGTTCAGCTTATTGCTATTGATTTCTTCATGTCAAATACATATTCCTTCGACTATGAGATTATGAAACTCCCGGATACCAGAGGAATACCTTGTGTGCTATCAAACATCACAACATAACTGGGTGGTCGTAAAGATGCTCTACAGGTATCTCCGAAGGTGTTTGTTGAGTTGGCATAGATCGAGATTAGGATTTGTCACTCCGAGTATCGGAGAGGTATCTCTGGGCCCTCTCGGTAATACACATCCTAAGCTTGCAAGCAAATGACTAAAGAGTTAGTCACAACGTGATGTATTACAGAACGAGTAAAGAGACTTGCCGGTAATGAGATTGAACTAGGTATGAAGATATTGATGATCAAATCTCGGGCAAGTAACATACCAATGTACAAAGGGAATTACGTATGTTGTCATAATAGTTCGACCGATAAAG